>NW_024423343.1:56001697-56168813 GCF_017311325.1 Ursus maritimus | reverse complement strand
GGGAAAGAAAGGTGGGTGTCACTAGTAAGATCTTCACAGATGGTCTTCAGAACGTGTAAGACGCCATAACGTAAGCCACTACGCAACAACACTCCTTTTTGTCACTCTGCAACGAGCATTTCGGAAGCTACCGAGCATCTTCTGTAACGTAAGTGGCAAACAGTTTAACAAAAAGTGACTATCTGACTTGGAGTCGAAGTGGTCTAATTCAATTCCAGCCAACATGTAGCTGATAAGATTTCAACCCCCATGCACGTGACAATTATATATATGACGATATATGACATATATGCCAATATACATGCACATAATGACGATAATATACAAGTATATAAAATCAAGCACGGGGCACAGTGGAAGACCAGATACTGCTTAAAGCCGTCCGGAGAAATGTTGAGTTAAAGCAGGTGAGGGGATGGATCCCTTATACAAACACAGCCAGAACTCAGTGGATTCCTACCAGCTCTGATGGGAAGTGAGGACCGCGACCATGTAAACAGAATACCTGGACGGCTCTCAACGTACCCTACTTTAACTGTCCTTACGTTAAAAAACATCATTTGTTTTTTCTCCTCACTTCTCCCTCAGGACTCGGAAAGAATCCTGTGCCAATGCCCAACACACTTCACACATGAAATGTTACAGCCTAATAGCTTTACCAAAATGAAAAGCCAGATCATTGGTTTATTTTAACATATCTAAATAGAGTCTTCCTTTGTTTAATCCCAGACTTGACGCAGCTTTCTAATAAGCAATATTACTTGTTACTCAAAAAGCAGACTGAATGATTTATGTCATGCAGCTGGGAACAGGATTTTGTTTGAAATACTGTCTGCATGCTTTTCTGCACTAACATTGCTAGAATGCCCTCAAGGATGCTGAATACTATGGATTGGAAAACCAAAGGTCATTGTCATTGGAAAATGAAAAAAGACTTATCTGATTCAAACCAACATCAAGCACAGAGAAATGACAGCAGTGGAAAAACATTTTCAAGTGCCTTTATGAGTCTGTAAGGGAGAATTACTTATCTCTAATAAGACTTAAAATTCTTGTAATATATCATAACAAAAATAAATGAATTTTTACAGTTCACAAATGACAATTAGAGCAAATCCTGTGTTCTCATAATTTTAAAATACTTGGTGTACCTTTGAAAGTTAATGCAAATATGCTGGTAATAAATGTTTTCCCAACAACAATGAAATGTTCAAAAATAAATGTAAAGTGATATAATTTCATTCATATCATTAATACATACACATATGTGAGACTAGATTCTTTCATGCATATTATATATTATATATATGAAACAATTTCCGAAAATTTGAGTTCAGTATAAAACATGTGCCTCTAATTTTAAAGAAAATTCTCTTAATTTTCTATGTAAACAGGCCATTAAAAAATGGTAGAAATGACAGTTAACATATTGACACAAGCTAACCTGCCCACTGGGCATTAACTGTTCTAACAAACTTGCGTCACAGATAAGGAAGATAATTTCTGCATTTTACTGGTAAATGTGGTATTTTCTGAAAGCACAAGAAGTTCTAAGAAAACTCCTGGCGGCAAACAAAAGCACATTATTAACCTCACCATTTTATTCCACTACTGCTCAGCAGTAAAATGCTGATACAACCAGAAGCAAGCTAAACTAATAATTAAAAATAGATATATGTTTATAGTATAAATACAAGTCTTTCCTCTAAAAGAAAAGGGTGGGGAGGCAGGGAAAATGGTTCTTTTCTCATCTACTTGAGAACCCAGTTTTCATTTCTGTGAATTCTCTTCTCAATTTTTTTAATTTTGAAAATATCCAAACCTACAAAAAACTGAAAGACTAGTACACTGTTCGGTGCATCCTTCATCTCAATTCACTAATTGTTAACCCATTTGTCCACTTGTTACTTCCTCCCTCTTCTCTCTACATAGCCCCCAAACAATTTCAGAGTAAAACTTCACTCATAAATAGTTCAGCATATATATTCTGAAAATAAAAACCCTCTCCTACACACACACATACAATACTGTTCTCACACCCAAGAAATTAACCCTCTGTAAGCCAGGAAAAACAATCATCACTATTTATTATCTGGGTACATGAAACTTTTTTTATTTTTGTACATGTAAGTCATTTTATGAATAATTTACAAGACAAAAAGGATAGTGAAAAACATATTAGATATTTAATGAAAATTTAAATATGCAAACCCAAATTTTATTCCATATTTTTCTGTTTTGAACACCACTCAAACAGACATCATTATTGAATGCCACTAACTGCTCACCAACAGTTATTCATGAACCTACGTATCCATGTTATAAATACAGAGTCCAGGTCTCAAGTACGTCTCTACCAGAATTTGGCTTATCATTGTGCTGGATCTTTTTCTTGCACTTGCACTGTAAGAATGCAATATTTCATATTCTAAGAACATCCTCTTAATGTTCTAGCTTATAACTATTTCTGGTTTTTCCTCTTGCACTTACATCTTCAAAACATAACACTTTTGAAAACTCAGATGGCTCATAATTTTGTTGAAGAGAGGACAGTCATCTACTTTGCTCCATAATTGCAAAACTTTTTAGATTTATAAAAACTAATTAAAATGACCAATCCAATAATTCTATCATTTCTGCATCATCTATTTCCTTCCTGTCACTTCTGCACACACACCTATCTTAGGCATTTGTCCACTTAAAAACTATATCAGGTATATGTTGGTAAACAGGCTTCAGGAAAGATGAAAAAATAATGTCCACTCTCCTATTAGCAAAATGGGATGGACCAGATTCTTACTACAAAATATGATGCAATGAAATTCTTCCTGTTGAACGACTGACTGGATATGATCACCTTATTTCCATTTTCCTTAGACAGATACTGTTCACCAATTCTTGAGTTTAAGAAAATTCACCTAACACATTAGTTGGCAATTTTTTTCTATAAGGAGCCAGATAAGGAGCCAAATATTTTCAGCTTTGCAAGCCAAACCACCTCTGTCTCAACTCTGTAACTCTGCCTGTAGAGCGGGAAAGCAGCCCTAGACAAATGTTAACAAATGGGCAGGGCTTTCCCAATAAAAATTTACTTATGAAAACAGGTGGTAAGCTGGCCTGCTGACCCTGGGTCTTGGGTATCATCGCTTGATACTTTATATTCTGAGATTTCTTCTGTATGATAAATTTAACCATTATCATTACAGTCTAGAGTACTGTTATCTCTTCATCTTCCTTCTGATTTATCTATTGTGAAATGTCTTCCTCTGTCAAAATTTTTCCTTTGCCATTATGGGCAGGAAATAAAAAATTCTAAATTTCTAATTGTGTTCAATGAAATGTGTTCAGTGAAGTGTATTCAATAAAATTTTAACAAAACACAACTACAAAGATAGTGTCTCCATGCTTCTTTTGTACCTTCTTAAAAGATGATGCAATAGTTTGGGCAGCAAAGTAAGAAAACTGGACAATGACAAAATAGTTAGCACGTATTCCACAACTACAGTGTTCTTCTGTTTTCTTATTACTTTAGGGTTTTTTTTTTTTTTAGCATAACTGAGAATAACTGATAAGTTATGTATAATTAATGTTATGTAAGTAATGATGAAATAATTCCTAGAATGATAAAGTGGCAAAATGTTTCAAGATGCAAGACAAATAAGATCATAAAAATCCCTTAATGTATCTGAGATTTATAAAGAAATCCCACATGGCAATTGCAAGATATTGTTCTATATTTTCAAAGGGTAAAATTTCCTTTGTTCTTTAGAAAACCCCTAGCAAATAGATCTTCTCAAAAAAGAAACTCAAAAATTAATATTGACTAAAAAGGACCCTGGTGGTATATCAAGATTTAAACATATCATCAAATATACCCAAGTACATGAAAAATGTCCTTTTTTTGTTTTTTGATACAAGATCCAATCGAGGTTCACCCATCGCATTTGGTTGCCATGTGTTCTTAGTGTTCTTTCGGCAAGAACATTTCTTGCTCTTTACCTTTAAAAAAAATCTTTCATGACAATGACATCTGTAAAAAAGCTGTACCACCTGTCTTGTAGAATGCCCACAGTCTGTATTTCTGTGATTACTTCCCCGTGACTCAGAGCAGGACCTGTTACCTAATTTCCAAGTCCCTTGTTCAAAAATTATTAGGAATTTCAAGACAGCAACAGCAGAGCATTAAACTAAAAGCAAGGTTCTTCTGAGTGCGGAGCATGTGCAACTGCACAGGTCCAGCACACCCACGAAGCCAGCCAGGATCCAGGGGAAGCGTTTCTGCAAGCCGACTACTGCAGAGATGAAGATTTATACTCCCCACTGCATCACATTAGGAGACACAGCCATTTTATAAATATTAATTCCAGGCTTCAAATACATCTCTAATCAGTTCTAGTTTAGCATTACTTCTGGTTCTTTTTCTTACACTGGCATTTGTCAAAATGCAATAAAGATCCTAGATTTCAAATACATCTGATAAATTCTGGCTAGTGTGAAACGTAGTTGATGATACACAATAATTTTAAATTGTTCTCAGCATACTATCTCTCATCCTTCCATACTGACTAGAATAATTCATAAAATATAATAAAATGGTTTCAAAATATCCTAGAAATCAAAATGACAGCCAAACTTTAGTGACTCAAAGAAGAAAACCTGCACCACTTTCAGTCGGATAAAATCTCATTCATCTACCCATCAAACATGTACCAAGTACACTATGGATGAGACCTAGGGCTAAATTAGAAATGAATGTGAATGGAACACAGTCTTATACTTGAGAATTCCATAGTTAAGGCCTGAAGAAAGACATGAAATAATCACAATGCAGTGAGAAATGTTACCATAGAGTTGCTAATGGATACCAGGAGAGCCAATTTCAAGCCCAGACTTGGCCATTTACTAAATTTTATGAACACTCAGTATATTTTACATAGGATTCAGTGCGGTTACAATGAAAGAGGAAGAGCTTTTTTTTTTTTTTTTTTTTTTAAAGATTTTATTTATTTATTTGACAGAGATAGAGACAGCCAGCGAGAGAGGGAACACAAGCAGGGGGAGTGGGAGAGGAAGAAGCAGGCTCATAGTGGAGGAGCCCGATGTGGGGCTCGATCCCACAACGCCGGGATCACGCCCTGAGCCGAAGGCAGACGCTTAACCGCTGTGCCACCCAGGCGCCCCGAGGAAGAGCTTTGGAAACAAAATTATGAGAGGCATTATCATTATCAACCATAATAACTTTTTTTTTTAAGATTTTATTTATTTATTTATTTGAGAGAGAGAGAGTGTGTGTGTGAGTGAAGGGAGGGGCAGAGGGAGAAGCAGACTCCCCATGGAGCACAGAGACCAACGCCGGACCAATGCCAGCACCCTGAGATCATGACCTGAGCCGAAGGCAGATGCTTAACTGACTGAGCCACCCAGGTGCCCCAATAACTTGTTCTTGATACACAGAGTAATTATTCATTTGATGAAATACTCATGAGCAATGGGAGATGTTCTGGATATATGCTAAGTTTTTATTTTAAAAGAAGGCAAGACCAACTGAATGTCATTCAACCTAAAGTCACAGTCCTCTCCATTCTTCTTTCTCTACAGCCAGCCCAGGGAACCCGCCTACTGGCAGGCTCTGGTCACCTGTACCGCACGGGGTACGAAGCAATAGTTAGGCTGTACACAGGATTAACATGGCACCTTTTTTTTAAAAACAATTTTATGCCAAGATTCATAATTTTGGCATTTTTGTATTCCCAGAGGATTCTTGCTCTTCCCTGGGGAAAAGGGAGGTTACGAAAGCCCTAAGAATAGAAATGCTTCTGTGCAAAAACATAACTGGAACCATTGGCACTTTTATGTTATTAGGGTATTATTCTTGCTGTCAAGTCTAAGTGAACAATAAAAGCTAGTGCTCTGAGAAACAGACAGGCTAGTAACATGAACACTGCCACCTCTGCTATCTGCAGTCCACCGAGAGAGAGGGAGGACCCAACAGCAAGATTGAGAAGGAAAAAAAAAGTTTTCACCGCAGGAATCCATGTTTGTTTTGTTTGCTTACTTACTTGAAACAAACAACAAAAGCCCTCACCAGCTCCCACACATCAGTTCAACTTCCTGCTGCAACTGCACGCAAGCAGGTTGACAAAGGTGGCTTTTAGTCCTACTTCTCTGACAGTGCAAGTTCCCAGAACACAAAAATACCTGAGGTTCTACTTCTGCAGGTGAAATTTTACAGTATTTATTATGATTTTAAGACTGTTTTCAAATCAGACCATTTAAAAAAAAAAAACGTGCATAAGTAAGCTTACAGTGCATTTGGAAGTACAAATGATTAGAAAAAAAGAAATTCAGATGAGGTATACCCCTGGTTTTATTATGGTGATTAGGTTGCTGTTTTTCTCCAACCACATCTAATGAATCAGTCATAATCTGCAGTCATCTAGGAGGCATAAGATGTAGTAAAAAATGATTTTTAAAATGGACAAACTGTTGTGAACAAATGAACCTGAACCTTTATATCTTTTATATACAGACACTCCTTGACTTAAGGTGGTTCAACTTACAGTTCGTCAAATTTACGATGGTGGGGGGGCAATATGCGTTCAGTAGAACCATACTTCCAGTTCTGAATTTGGATCTTTTCCTGGGCCAGCAGTGTGTGGTAGGCCCCTCTCCGGTGATGCCGGGCAGTGGCAGCCACAGCTCCAGCGAAGGGCCAAGAATCGACATGCTTGCTGCCATTCTGTTCCTCACTTTCAGTACAGTACTCAATAAAGTACAGGAGATACTCAACACTTCACTGTAAAACAGGGTTTGTGTTGGAGGCTTCTGCCCAACTGTAAGCGAATCTAAGCGTTCTGAGCACATTTCAGGTTAAGAAGCTTACGTGTATGAAAGGAATTTGCAACCTCTGATATTTTCAGCTTGTGGTGGGTTTACTGGGAGCATAATCTCATCCTAAGTCGAGGAAGATGTGGGTAAGAAATACCTGCCATCACTCATGAGGTGGTTTGTAATCATGTAAATTTGGAAGGAAACGCTACAAAGACATTTTGCAACTAAACAGTAAATACATTTAGCAAGGAACAATAAAGTTAAGAAGCTTGACCTCAAGCTAATTTGCCAATTTTAAAACTACTTAAAGCGTCCATAAAGGTCAGTTTAAGAATCAGTTTGAATGTAGAATTTGGCCAAATCTTGTTTTGGGTATAATCAAATCCACATGCAGCAAAAGGAGGAAACCAGATTACAGAAAGGTGCCATCGTCAAATGATACCCTTTGAGGTGCTCAGCTATCTACTTAAGCCATTGACTGCGGGCGCTCCTCAGGCTCTTTAACCTCAAGTTGGAAAAGAATTTCAGTAATTTGTTCTTTGTTCATTTACTTATAATAATGACATCTATGTAGACATGTCATTTTGTAAAGTGCTTGATGATACAGCAAGAGTTTTGAGATCAACTGATAAATTCATGGGCATGTATCTAGAAATTGGGCTAAAAAGAAGACAGGCAACACTGTGGACAGTTGTCAGCAGCAAGGCCACTGAGCGCCCCTGACATCACTGCGTCTTTCCCAGAGCCATTATCTTTCGTCACGGAAAGTATTCCTTTAACAAATATTTTTGAGAGAACAAAAGATGCTAACCTATGAAGAAGCGACTTTCAGTTTTCCACACAACAAAGCAGTTTAGCCTGTCAGATGACACACCTACTGAAACTCTCAGTAAGTGCAGCGCAGAACCGATGCCCCAGCTATTCAGCATCCCTCCTGATGACGGCCTCCAAGCAATAAGAAAATCACCCCATTTCAACACATGTCTATGAATCTGAGCACTAATTCAATGCACTTTTCCAAAAGGGACAGTTCATCGTCATTTTGTCCACTAACTAAGGAAAGCAATAGTAAATACTTCTTTTCTAATATAGAAGAATATATTAAAAATAGACAAATTATGGAGAATGTAAAAATTCCCTAATTTTTAAGATAACATTTAGTTCGAAGAAATATCATGCTTATAGTTATATCAGTTTATGACACAGAAATGTCCCCCAGCAATCTCTAGCCCCACACATTCGTTCTCTTCTGTCCTCGGTGGCAAGTGTAAGGTTATGTTCCTTGCTGTATGTCACTTTTCCTGTAGGCAACAGCACATACCTTCACCTGTTATTGCAATCTCTCAGGAGTTTAAAACAGTTTTATATCAGGAAATTCTGTCTTAAGTTATCATTAAACATGTATTTTTTTAAATGTTCTCTTACATATACACATCCCCTCCCGTAAGATTCAGAAGTGTTTTACTTGGTTGAATTGGATTCAACTAAAGACTTCAGTATAAAAAAGCATTTCAGGGGCGCCTGGGTGGCACAGTAGTTAAGCGTCTGCCTTCGGCTCAGGGCGTGATCCCGGCGTTCTGGGATCGAGCCCCACATCAGGCTGTTCCGCTATGAGCCTGCTTCTTCCTCTCCCACTGCCCCTGCTTGTGTTCCCTCTCTCGCTGGCTGTCTCTATCTCTGTCGAATAAATAAATAAAATCTTAAAAAAAAAAAAAAGCATTCCATCATCACCACCAAAAAGAGAAAAAAAACACAACAACCCTGTTTTTTAAAAAAATGGCCAAAGCTAGTCTCTACCGTTAGATGTCAGGAAAGTGAAAACTCTGGAAGGCAGGAGTCGTCAGACTGGGAGGAGCTCCAAGGGGGCGGGTCTATCTACAATGTTTAGTAATGTTCATTTCTTGATCAGTATACTAGTTACACAGGTGTGTTCATTTTGTGGTAAATTATCAATCTTTGACTTCTGTATTTCACTTATTTGTTCACTTATTTCTGTATTTAACCTAAATATGCCCGTGTATCTTGTATTTTTCTGTCCATATGTTACACTTTAAAAATGAAAAAATAATTCCTTGAGGAATAAATAAATACGGCTCCTTAAAATTCCATTGTTCTTACAATAATATCAGTAGTTCTACTGACCACGTCTGTGCAATAATGATCTCAAATAGTGCTTGTTATAGGCCAAAAAACCTCAGGGAGCTCCCACATGTAAATTTAGCATTCCACAGTTTGAGGATAGAAGAAGAAATAACTAAAATGTATCTACGTCTAGAATCAAGCTTTAGAACTCATGCATTCAGAAGAAACAAATCAATCCTTCAACCAACCAAAATGGCGAAAAGGCCAATCCTTTCCTTGACAATTACATACATGTTTACAATTTCTAAAAACACGGAAAAGACCCACAAAGAATACATTTCAGCTTAAGCTATTTAAATTTCCTTTGTTTTCAAACATGTACTATGAATCTTAAGACAGAAGAAAAGAATTCTACTGCTTTTTTCATTTTCAGAATTTTTTAAAGAATTTAATTCTAGAAAAAAACCTGGTGTTTAAAAAAAAAAACACACACAAAAACCCAACAGGCCCAAAATGGAGTCACTTGTGCTAAGTCCACGTCACCAAACCGAGACTTAATGCCTAATCTAACTGCAGTTTCAACCTCTCCCAAGAATGAAATCTTGATGGGATATTAGTCTGGAATTTCCCAGTCAGCACTGGTGAGGTAATCCATCTGACAGTCCCTATATCCCCCAAAGAAAGGTAACTTTGCCTGAAATAATCCTTTTCTTTCCCCCTCCCCCCCACATTTATGACTCCCTGGTCCTATCGCTTTCTGCCTTTAAAAATCCTTCCTCTCCGGCAGCCCTTTGGAGCTCCTGTGTATTTGTTAGATGGGATACTGATTCATGAATCTTTGACTAAAACCAAGTAGATCTTCCAATTTACTCAGCTGAATTTTGTTTTCTTAACACTGGAAAAGGGCACACTGGAAAGTGCAATCTTCATCTTGTCAATGGAAAATCAGAGCACTTTAAAAATAAAATCTTCAGATCTCAGCGTTCACAGATGCCGGCGGATGACTCAGCACCGTGCGCCGCGTGCCTCCGCCACGCCTGCTCCTGTTACATCCATCGCTCCGACCCGATGTTTCTCAAGAAGTTCCTCAGCTCAGAAACGAAGTTAGCTTAAACTCAATGTTCACATAAATTCAATGGAAATTACTGACTTTAAAGAGATGGGTTTTGTAAGCCCACTTAAAGCAGATCCTGTGCCAAACAGCCTGATGGAAATGATGGCAGTATGAAACGGAACACTACACCCTTGATGCAGAAAAGGGCAAGCTAACAAAGGAACGGGTTCAATGCGCAGCCCACCCACAGAGCGTATTTATTATGCAAGCTTAGCAGCCAGCACGTACAATAATTGCTTAAAAAAAGAAAACTTTAGTGATTCTTTCTTCGTACATAATAGATTCCTTCTTCCCAAACCTTCTTAAGAATGGTGAAAGAAATGACTACTTTCACAACCATCTAAAACATTTGGTTATAAGCTTCAATTTAATTTTTCAAAGAATCTGAATTCATTTGCAACAGAAAGCTCCTTTTACGGTTCTTATTCCATAACATGCCTTGGACTCTATTGCTTGACCACTTTTATGATGAGACAGAAAAATCAAGCCTATGGAATGCTACAGACATAAACTAATTAGCTCTAAATTTTACTGGATATACTTTCCAGTCTTATTCTTTTATGAATATAGCTCTTTTCATTGAAATTATGATCAGGATTTCAGAAAACAATAAAAAAAATATATAACTTCCCTTAACAAAAATAAATAAAACTTCCCTTAGCTACCTCAACATAATTTCGATATAACTCCCTTCCCTAACAACGATGTTACAGTAAACAGTACCCGTGTAAAATAGTGTTAATTAAATGCTAAATATACATATAGGGGGAAAAAGGAAGCCTAATGTAATCCATGTTATGATTGGGTGGATTCCCATTGCCCTTCATTACTGTTCCACTTATTAAATCTCATTCTTGATTAGAAATCCTAACTACAGTCCAAGTATACCTTCCTGATTTTAAACAAACAACAGAAAATTATTTTAGAACAATTACTAATGGCCAGGTCCTTATAAATGTCAATATTTTCAATGTTTATGGGCTACATATATAAACTACATCTCATAAATGATATACATTCTTTTTTTAAATATTTTATTTATTTATTTGACAGAGAGAGAAAAAGAGCACCAGTGGAGGCAGGGGAGAGGGAGAAGCAGGCTCCCCGCTGATCAGGGAGCCCGACAGGGCGCAGGGGCTCAATCCCAGGACCTTGGGAACATGACCAGAGACGGGGGTAGACCTGTTAGCAACTGTGCTGCCGAGGCACCCCAATCATATATATTCTTTAAAAATAAGTGTTTAAGGGGCGCCTGGGTGGCTCAGTCATTAAGCGTCTACCTTGGGCTCAGGTCATGATCCCAGGGTTCTCAGATTGAGACGCGCATGGGGCTCCCTGCTCAGCAGGAAGCCTACTTCTCCCTCTCCCACTCCCCCTGCTTGTGTTCCCTCTCTCGCTGCCTCTCCCTCTGTCAAACAAATAAATAAAATCTCTAAAAAAAAAGTGTTTAAAGGCAAAATGGAATGAATGAAGGCAGTCCTTTGTATTACACAGATCCCAGTGTTTTCAAAATAGCCTTAAAATCTTCAACAAAGACTCTTAACTCCTGTAACAGAAATGAACACCTTTGTTAATGTTAATTTGAAGCTCATCAATTTTAAGGAGTCAAGCTTTCAGTAAACCTAAACTCTAACATTTAAAATAAATATTCAGATGTTCCTTCTTAAATTACTGCCAAATTTCCTTAAGCTAAGGAAAAACAGAGGAAATAGGTTGGCAAGCGCCATCTCCTGGGCGTCCTAGGAAATATTTTTACTATAGTCATCAATACAGTTGCAGAAGCAAATTTTTATACTTATTCAATACAATATTCTCTATATTCAAAATGTTAATTTAATTTAAATCAAAGTATTAACTAACGGTTAGTTTTCCAGGGTCCAAATACCAATAACTGTAATAAGGTGTATTTGTGGATTTGGGTAAGAGCTTTCTTCTACAGCACTTGATATATTTATAGCCAAACCATCACATTTTATCTTTACAACACCCTCAGGAGTTAAGGCTGAAGAGATATATTACACAATAATGAAATTTGAGAATCTATATACTGAAGGAATTAAAAAAGCATCTAGGCAATGGAGAAGTTAGAATGAGTTTTCTGATTTTGTAGTGTAGCGAAATCATAGAACAATGCCTCGCAAAATAGAGGCCTTTTGTTGTTAATAAAAGCTAAATCAAAAAAGCAAGAATTCGGAAATTCACTGGAACTAGTAAATTGTGTGTGTGTGTGTGTGTGTGTGCGTGCATGCGTGTACGTGTGCCTTGTAAGCAAAAGTTTACAAATCAGGTTAGGAGTTAAGGTTCATAGTACATGAAAAAAACAAAAACAAACCAAAAAAATGAAAGACAAATAGGAAAGGAAATGCCCCCAAACTCATGTTTACATTATTCTCTTTAGATTTTAGAAATACTATGTATTTTATTATTTTATACATTATTAAAGAAGAAATCATTTTCCAGTAGTCTGGGGTTGCCTCACCACCAGCCCAAAGATGTGTTTTCTTCACCTTACAGTGTTTTTTTTTTAAGGCCCAAAGTAAATACCAACATTTAAAATTAGGAAATTCCTCAATATTCCCTATTGTCTGCTACCTAAGCCCACTGCAGGCATCTGAGTTGTGGGCCTTGGTTTACATTTTTTTCTTTCTGACTTCCTTAATTCTTCCTTTAGGGTTCTTTTTCCTGGTACTCTTTTTTTTGGGGGGGGGGGCATAATGACATCCAAGCCCATGCTATGGAGCAAAGCTATCTGCTTGAGGACTCTCCCCTAGTTTCCTTGGTGAAAGGTGCTTAATTTCAGTTCTGCTATTGGTTGACGATGCAGCAATGCCTGGAGGTCTGTAGAGTGTTCATCTTTTTTTAAGGTCATTCTGAGATGCAAAGCTTTGAGAGAGCTTTCTACTTTGCAAAGGGAAACCCAAGCCTACTACCGGTGGGAAGAACTAGGGAGATTTGCGTTATGGTTCCAGTTTTCCTTATGGGAGGGAGGGAAAAGACTAAATACTTGGGGGAGACAGGGGAGAACATTACTTTGGTAAAATCTGGGTTGACTTAAGATTTCATAGCATTTTTAATTTCTTTGGCTTCCCACATCTGTTTTAATAAAATTAGCCCAGAGCATACCATTTTGTTAGTGTTGCTAATGATTTTTTTCTTATTTGAGTTTTATAAATGATTATTTACAACATAACCACCATAATATTTTTAGTTGCCTTGTGACAATACCATAGATGATATTTCTATAGAGGCTTTCTCAGGGGATGTGAATCTTTTTATAATAAGGCACTGGAAAATAAAATGTGAAGCTTATTAAACTTCCTCTCTGCTTTGAGTTCTTTAGAAAAGAGGAAGTATGTAAAGCAATAATAAATACACTATTAAATATACCAGTTCAGGCAAGTTTGGGTTTTTTTTGTATTTTCGGTAATTAGGAAAAATTTGAGATTTTTTGTAATTAGGATAAGTCTGAGACAGATGAAACCTAAGGAAATAGATTTGAAATATAGAACACAAGAATTTAGACTTCAGGAGAGCCTGGGTGGCACAGCGGTTAAGCATCTGCCTTCGGCTCAGGGCGTGATCCCAGCGTTATGGGATCGAGCCCCACATCAGGCTCCTCCACTATGAGCCTGCTTCTTCCTCTCCCACTCCCCCTGCTTGTGTTCCCTCTCTCGCTGGCTGTCTCTATCTCTGTTGAATAAATAAATAAAATCTTTTAGAAAAAAAAAAAGAATTTAGACTTCATTCACTTCAGTTCATATTACCATTTCTAAGTCTGCCTTAAAATCAAAGTTTTTAAAAAGCTCTACTTGATGGTATTTATTATTAAAAGCTGCTGCATTTTCTCAATTAAAAAATTTAGCTGAAATTCACGTACTATAAATTCTTAGTCTCTTAATCTAGGAATTGTTACTTAAATGCAGTTTAATTGTATTTCCATAAGCCTTCTGTTTAAATTTTAAATATGTCAACTTTTAAAAAATGATACCTTGCCATCTAATTATAGCAGCTGAAAATACACAGTAAGCAACATATTAAAACTGCCTACTTATTTTAAATGTAATTTTACTAGTGAAAAAACCACCTTGGAACATTCTTTTGCAAACTGTCTAATATTAATACACTTAACATACCTTAATTTTCCTTCTTCCCTTGGTAACAGAAACAGCTTATTATAAGCTTAAAATATTGGATGTTTTCTACTAAGACGTGCATCAAGTTTTAAGTCAAAATTATTTCTAAAAATTATTTTTCAATTTTCAAATGCTTCTGTTTTCCTAACAACAATTATTCTACTTGAAAAACAAGATGAAAGGAAAAAAGTTTTGATTAGAAGAGTGAAATCAGGGGGAGGGGGTGGGGGAATGGGATAGACTGGTGATGGGTAGTAAGGAGGGCACGTATTGCATGGTGCACTGGGTGTTATACACAACTAATGAATCATCGAGCCTTACATCGGAAACCGGGGATGTACTGTATGGTGACTAACATAATATAATAAAAAATCATTAAAAAAAAAAGAAATATATTTTAAAATAATAGTTAATGAGTATGAATTTGCTTTTTAATATCAACCAGTAGTTCAAACCTTATTGACAATTATCATTTTAATCACTGGTGTAAAGTTAAGAAGAAAATGGTATATGAAAATCATCTAGACGCATTTATATTTGCATGTGTACATGCATGAGCGTATTTATGCTAACCTAGGATTGGTTGGTATACATTCTTCCCAACGTGGGCAACAGATCACCATGAGAAATGTTGTAAGGCAATACCTGCCCGAGACTGAATAAAAATAAAAATAACAGTGTAAAAAAAAAAAAAAAAAAAGAGCGAAATCAGAAGGTGCCTTGAGCTGAATGAGGTCTCACCCCGAAGGAATAAGTCCTGAGACCTGTGTGTCCCATGGCGGGAGGGGGCGGGTGCGAATAGAGATACAGTAAAAAGAGAGAGCAAGAGCTCCTCTGCCTGGAGAGACCGAGAACAGCAGGGGACAGGGGGGCACAACAAAGAGGCTTGGGTCCCTCCAGAGAACTGCAGAGCCATCTGTCTGAAAAATTCAGGATGACAGGCCTCTAAGTATTCTGCAAGTCTCTCTACTGTATAGTGATGTCTGTTTCCTTCTTTCTATTACTGTATTATTAATCCTTCTTGTTCCTTTTTCTTGTTCTTTTGAAATAACTTATCCTTTTAATTTCAACTAAAAGAGTGAACAAACAAGCTGACAATCATTTTTCATTCAAGGAAAATAACTGAAAGTGTCCAGACAACTTCTAAATGTTGTGATGGATAAAAAAAAAAAAAAAAAAACCTCAATTATTTTTGCGGCTCTTAAGTTTAACCATATATCTTGCACACATATATAATAAGCCTCCTGACAACATCCAAACCTAAGAATATTCACAAATGCCATCCAAAGACTTAAATAGGCTGTATCCCCAAAAACAACTTATAGGAGTGGCAAAGTCAATTTCACCAACTTTTTTTTCCACAATTAAATAAAATATTATTAGCAATACGTGAAATGTCCCATAAACCACTGACTTCATCTTTCTTTTTGGGTTTCAGCACATTCTGAAAAACAATCACTAGCATAAGCTTTTTAGTCCATCGCTTTGTGCCTTCTATTCAGCAACTTTAAAGACACATAATGAGCCATTTTTTAAACAGGGGACTAATATCCAAACGTCCTATGAACCTGGCCAACCCATCAAGGCCTAAAAGGGAGGCTGAAACAAAGAAGGGCATCCCTTCACCACTTCCCTGCTAATAGCCTGAAAAGATCCAAAAGAACAGAGAACAGCTACCAAACCAGAAGTACCCAACATTCCGCTTACATTTAGTCTGATCTGTCCAGAAGGTTTCGGTTTCCAGTTGAATACTGGACACCCAGCAACATTAAAAGGACCAACCAATGAACCTGGATTAACAGGCCCTGTGCTTGCAGATCCTGTTTAGTGTTCCTTCTCCTCTGCTTTGAAAGTTAGAAGGATGAAGAGATTTTTTTTTTTTTTACAGATTATAAAGCAGTATAAATTCAACAAGAATTTCACCAAAAACTTCAAAAAAGTTAAGCTGACAAAAGCAACCAATCCCTGAGTAAATGATATGTCCTGCCCTTGATATGCAGTAATATTGTAGGAATATATGTGTATTTCTCCCTTTAAAGACTGAGGAAAATTAGACAACAAAAACAATATAAGAGAATTCTGACATACGTTTACTACGGCTAACTTGATTAACACACTGTAAAGTTATAGGAAAAATTAATGAGTGCTCTATGTTTCCACCCTGGAAATTGTTAAACTACAGAGATACCGGGGCGCCTGGCTGGCTCAGTCAGTAGAACATGTGATTCTTGATCTCCGTCTGGGTTGTAAGTTCAAGCCCTATGTTGGGTATAGAGATTACTTAAAATCTTCTAAAAAATTAAAAAACTACAGAAGTACCATGGTTTAAGAACGATTTTATTCACTCATATATCTTCTGAGCACCTGCTACCTGTGAAGCCTGTGCTAAGCACTGGGAGCACAAAGAACGAACGAACGAATCTCACCTTACAGACACCATCGGCCTAGAAAGATATAAGGATACATAACTACTGTGAAAGGAACACACTGGCAACTGTCACCGGAGATTTGCAGATAGAAGACCAGGGATTCCTGTGGAAGGGGTGGCCGGGGGCGGGGTACCGACTGCAGTCCCGAAGGAAGGGCTGAGCGGGCGCTGGACATGCAGACGAGGGAACAGACATGGGAGCTGGAGCAAAGCAGAATGGGCACGAGCTGGCGGCTGACTGGGTACAGAGGCGAGGGAGGGAGGATGGAAGAAGGCAGGCTAAGGATCTGGTGCTGGGAATGTGCCGTCTGGAGAGCACAAGAAATCCTGCTGGAGATGGGGGGGGCGCCAGGGCTGGAGACAGAGACTTAGGAATCACCCACATTGTGCGCGCTGTCGAAGCCTCGGGACTGCCTAGTGAGAAATGGAGGCCCATTCCTGAAAAGCAGACATTTCAGGCAGCAAACAGAGGAAACCGAGGAACAGTGGGAGGGAAGGAAAGGAGTAGCAGGAGAACACAGTGTCTTGAAAGACAAGAGAAAAAAGTTTCAAGAAGAAAGAGGCAGTCAAAAATAGCAAAGAGTGCAGAGAGATCAAATAGGAGGACTGAGGGCAAGCCACTGATTACTGGCTACTCACTGAGAAAAGCACTTCTGGCCGAACAGAAGCCGAACACGAGGGGGTGGCTGTGACAGGAGGCTCTCTCTCCTTGGCCAAACCTGAGTCAGGCTCCTCCAAGCCCTCTTCTCGACTAGCCTCCGCCTTGTCCCCCGGCCCCACCAGGCCTGCAAAGCCATCTGAGCAGGAAGTCTGCTAAGTCAGTGAGAGAGAATCCTCCTACCTTTGATACCTGATCAAATTCCTCACCCCCGAACCCTGGTATCTCATCACCTTGGCCTGCCCTCACCAACAATCCTGTTGGGTCAGTTTAGCAAGAATTCCCCCTCCCTTGTCTCCTCACAGCCATCTTCCATCCCCGGACGCCCCTGCAACCTGCTCCTTGGCTATAAATCCTCCCCCGTTCGCAGATTCAGGGCTAGGCCCCATCTCTTGACACCTACCACGATCGTCCTGAGCAAAAAGTCTTCCTTGTTCTTTCAACAAGTGTCAGAATTTTTTTCCTTCAGAGTTGCCCACCTTTCTTTCCACTAGTGCTGAATGACATTCCCAAACGCCGAACTACTGCGGTCAAACACTGGCGGTGAAGTGATGGTGTAGACAGGGTTAAGGAGGAAGCAGCCATGCAGGCAGAGGCCGTGGGGCATACGGGACGCTCTCCCCACAACCCCCTGCTAGGGGTGGAGCTCTACTAGCTCACTGGTACTTCAGAGGGTCCCCAAGTTGGGGAAAGGCTTTCTCACAGGGACTAGGAAAGCACGGCTGTGCCGTAAGGGAGCCGATCCAGGGCAGAGGAGGAACCAAAGGAGACAAGACAGAGAAAAACAAACTCCTATGCTCATTGTTTTCAGTCCTCTTGCGTTATACTTTTTTATAAACCACCTCATTTCTTTCTGGAACAATGAGAGGTGTTAATAAATAACAAATAAAAATCTTCTTTTATCCATTTAAAAACATGAATGTGTGAACTGTTGTTTGTATCTACTCTTCTAATACACATATGACAACTAGTAGGAATGCTTATGTAGCACCCAGATTTATTATTATGGGAGACAGATTATATGTTTTCATTTTCAGACCTCTAAAAGGTTAAGTTAGCCATTTTCATACTGAATTCCTATTCAATTTGATTATGTTCCCTACCGTGAGGGTAAAACGTGAACAAACCAAGCTAATTTATGTGCAATTCCTTTGTACTATTGAAATGAAAAGGAACAATAGTTTAATGAAGTGGAATTTGTTATCTAATTATGCCAAATAATTTAGAAACATCTGCCGATGGTTAGTAACGCTATAGTTAAACCTCAAAGAATCTGCTCCCAGAGAGATTTCCATTTTATTCAAGCCCCTGTGAGCTTCCACTTGGGAAATCCGTATTAGAGTATGGAACCAAGGGATGACACAACGGCACATTTACCGCATTTTTTTTTAAATTAACAAATGAACAAAGAAATGAACGGTAGACGGTGTGTATCATATAGGCCTTAAAATTAACTCCCGAATTTAAGAAATACAGCAGACTACTGTAATATCCAACATTCATTCAAGCATTTATCGAGTAGCTGGGCTGCATCAGACACTGGGGCAGTTGTTAAGGATCCAAACAAGAAATCCACAGCTTTCACATTAGGGAACTTCACCTAACACGGAAGACCAGGGAGTACATCTACTAAGCACCGTATCACCACATGAAAACTGGTAGGACAGAGATACGTACAGGGCACAGGAGATGTAGAAAAGCTTTAACTCACAAATGAAGAGCACTTAGAAGAAAGACTGTTCAAGCTAAGTTTTGCAAGATGTGTAGAGGTGAGTGAGTGCAAAGAAGGGCTTGGGAAATGACTGCGCCAAAGGCACACTGAGTGCATCCCTTCTGGAAACTTCAAGTAGTTCGGTAAGGCTTAAGCGCAGCCTCTGAGGAGACAGTAAGAGATGAGGCCAGACAGGTAAGCAGGGGTCCTATCCTAAAAGCCTCATATGCAAACTAGAGAATTTGGACTTAATCTTAATGGTGATGGGGACCCACTGGAGGAGTAGGAAAGTAAACTGTTAGACTAACCAAATTCTAAGAGGCAGGTTTAAATTTCCAATTATGGACTCTAACATATTAAGAATAATTCAAAATAATAAAGGAAGAAAAAAGATAAACGAAAGCAAATGTTTAAACTGATTCAAGGTGGGGCACCTGGGTGACCCAGTTACTTAAGTGTCCAACTCTTGATTTCGGCTTAGGTCATGATCTCAGGGTCATGGATCAAGCCCCGCATCAGGCTCTGCACTTAGCAGGGAGTATGTCTGAGATTCTCACTCTCCCTCTCCCTCTAAAAAATAAATAAATCTTTTTTTTTAAATAAATAAATAAACTGATTCAAGGTTGTTCACAGGATAAGTATATAGATGAAGTCCATCATTATATACTTACTCTTCTTTCATTCACTTATTCACTCAGTAAACCTGGACTGAGTACCTATGACATACCAACAGTGAGCTTATAGTCCTTGACATATATCTTTTTAAAGATTTTATCTGTTTATTTGAGAGAGAGAAAGAGCAAGCATGAATGGGGGGCAGAGGGAGAGGGAGAAGCAGGCTCCCCACTGAGCAAGGAGCCTGATGCGGGGCTCGATCCCAGGACCCTGGGATCACGACCTGAACTGAAGGAAGACACTTAACTGACTGAGCCACCCAGGCACCCCAGTCCTTGATATATTTTAAGCACTAAGAGGGCAGGGGCTAGATCTGATTATCGTCTGGATTACCACCCAAAGGAGAAGCATTGCTTATCAGTCAGGGTATTTCACATTTCAGAGTACAACAGGAAGTATCAACTGTCCAGCACTATTAGAAGGCTGTGTGGTATTCAGCGTATATCCCTGAACTAGGTCTCCACCAGAGCACTCTCAGACCAAGTCTAAAATGGCACGTGGCACATACTCAGCCACACACATAAACAGAAATATTGCAGAACTTCTTTCTGAAGTGGGTCAACAGACTTAGGAAAGCAACTGCTGGGGCGCCTGGGTGGCTCAGTCGGTTAAGGATCTGCCTTCAGATCCCAGAGCCCCAGGATCAAGCCCCACATTAGGCTCCCGCTCAGCAGGGAGACTGCTTCTCCCTCTGCCCCTCACCGGGCTTGCTCTCTCTCTCAAATAAATAAAATCTTTAAAAAAAAAAAAAAAAAGAAAGAAAGAAAGAAAAGAAAAGAGAAAGAAAACAACTGCTATCTTGGACCTTTGTTAATATCAACAATAACAATAATATCAGTGACAATATTAGCTACTATGTATCTTCACCACTGTATTAGGAACCTAACACACATGATCTCATTTCTTTCTTTTTTTTTTTTAGATTTTTTTTTTTTTTTGACAGAGATAGAGACAGCCAGCAAGAGAGGGAACACAAGCAGGGGGAGTGGGAGAGGAAGAAGAAGGCTCATAGCAGAGGAGCCCGATGTGGGGCTCGATCCCATAACGCCGGGATCACACCCTGAGCCGAAGGCAGACGCTTAGCCGCTGTGCCACCCAGGCGCCCCAGATCTCATTTATTTCTGCACAGATGGAAGAAGGAAATTAATAGCCCCTGTTTATATATAAGGAAAATGAGACTAGAACACACAACTGACACTTGGCAGAGAAAGGATTAAACATAGCCCCTTTACACCAAAATCCGAGCCCTTTCCTCTACACTACACACTCTGGAAGTGTCCTCTACCAGCCCATCATCTCACAGAGTAAAATCTGATCCTTACCATGGTTTGTCTATAAGGCCCTACATAATCTGTAACCCCAACACTCCTCCATTCCCCAGGGACCGCTCTGTCTCCTCTCCCACCCTCCCCTGGCTTACTCCGGTCCAGCCATGTTGCCCTTCTTTCTGTTCCTCAAAATTGTCAAGCATATTCCCACCCTCAAGCTTGTTTCCTGAGGCGATGCCCCACTTCACACGACTCATTCCCTCTTGTCATTCAAGTCTCTGCTCAAAATCCACCTTAACTGTAAGGCCTTCCCTGACCACACTGTCGCGTAGCTAGCCCCATCTCCTCACCTTGCTTTATACTTCTTCATAGTACTAGCCACCTGGCACCCTATACATTTTTTAAAAAGATTTATTTAGTTTGGAAAGAGAGGAAAAGAGAGAGTGCACATGCATGCATGTGCGGGGGGACGGTCAGAGGGAGAGGGAAAGAGAGAATCTCAAGCAGACCCATGCTGAACATGGAGCCTGAGATCACGACCTGAGCTGAAACCAAGAGTCAGATGCTTAACCGACTGAGCCACCCAGGCGCCCCACACTATACATTTTTTATTGTCTGTCTCCCTCTACTGCAAACGTAAGTTCCTTGAGGACAGGAACGAAGACATACATGGCAATCGCAAAAGAAGACGGCCCATCCCAAGCCTCAGAGCTATCCTCAGAAAAATTAGGAACTCGTACACCTCCTGTACCTGCTTCCTTCTCTCACTCTGTGGTACCACCCATTCCTGCCCCTAATCCCGAATGCCCTGGCCTTTTACACTGTTCTTATTCTTATAACACCAGCCCCCTTCAGGTCCTTCTTAGTAATGTCTCACACTCTACGTAAAAACTGCCACTTTGTTTTCTCTTACAGTGCAGCTCCCTCAGTCAAAATGCTTGCTCTACTGTAAGATCTTCAGTCCATAAATTAAAATCATTCTCTCTTGCTATATGAAAATAAGTAGCTATATCTAACATGTTATTCCTCATAGGTAACATGCTAAGAATCCATGCTTTAATTGTAGTATAATACGTTAAATTCATTCACTATGGAAGGTTTACAGGGGAAATACTTCAGTCAGGCAGATATTTACATATTGCTCAGATGGATACCTACACCACTTACCTACTGGACTCAGGCCCTGATCTCAGGGATTTGAGTTCGAGCCCCACAGTGAGCTCTGTGCTCAGTGCAGAGTCATCTTGGGTTTCTCTCTCCCTCTCCTTCCGTCCCTCCCCTCCCCACCAGCGTGCACACGCACCAGCTCTCTCTCTCTCTCTAATAAATAAACAGATCTTTTAAAAAAAGAGATTAGCAGTGTAAAGAAAAGGAAAGCTGTTTTTGAAATGTCAAGAAAATCTATTCATGCAGAGATACGTTTCTTGGACTACATCTTTTCTTCTACTTGTTTTACACCATGAAATAGACATGGTGCAATGAAATCCAAAGGTTAAAAAGTCAGAGTGAAAGGGAAAGGACGATCTTCAGTGCAGCTCGTTGAGACACAATGAGGTGGCCCCCTGCCAGGCTGCTACGCAGCAGGCCACACCGGGGCCTGATTCATCTCCCTTCTCCCACAAATTCAACTGTCTGCATTAATTCTTTCCAAGAAGTGCTCACTTTTCTAAATTTTAAAACAACTATTCAAAACAGGCACGGGCATTTTTAAGCTATCACTTTATTAATTTTGTTTTTTGTTTCTTGGAGAATAAAAGGGAAAAAAAACTTTCTAAATGTGAAAAGTTCTAAAAGGTTCCTGGATATAAAACCATTATTTTAAAAATAGTAATTTCTGTTTTTTACAGTTTAAGTGAAGTCAAACTTTCTTCTATTCAATCTGGTCATCCCCACTCCAAGAGATTTTTAAATTAATAACGGCTTGATTGAGATAGAATTCACACACCATAAAATTCAGCCTTTAACATATACAAAGAAGTGGTTTTTAGTATATTCACAAAGTCTTCATTAGGGATTTTAGAAATAAGGAGCCAAGTTAAGAAAGTATATTTACAACTTTATGAGACATTTTTTTCCAGTATCACTTTTCGGTGTAGAATACAGCCACACCATTCTGCTTCTTAGTCTTTCTTTCTTTCTTTCTTTCTTTTCTTTCTTTCTTTTTTTTTTTTTTTTTTTATTTTTATTTTTTAGAGAGACTCTTAAGCAAAATCCACGCCCAGCACGGAGTCTGATGCAGGGCGGATCCCACAACTCTGAGATCGTGACCTGAGCTGAAATCAAGAGTCAGTCACTTAACAGCTAAGCCACCCAGGCACCCCTCCTTATTTTGTGTTTTAAGGTTAGTAGGATTATATTAATACATGAAATTTAAGCTTATGGGAATCATTTTCTATGTAAGAATGACTTACGAATGGTAAGGCCGGGCTCAATGACCTGTCTTGAGTTGGGTTTGCACAGAAAGTTCAGTGACTTCATTCAGTTTATATATCGCAGATAAATAATAAAGTTGTTTTAAAGGTGCTTTTACCAATACTTTATATAAGACAGAGAAAACATCAATTACCCATATCAAAGGATATTATTACTACTAGAGGGACTTTGAGAAAAGCTACACAAACCCCAGCCTGGCAAGGAAATCCCTGTTATGGCCGCTCGAGATGACAGTAAACTGTTAATCCAATCTGATGAAAAATGCATAACTTCTACTGTCATTACTTCAAAACTATTATTATATGACATACAAAGCATGACCAAACAGTATTTTTCTGCCTATTTCTCTTATGATTGTTTTAGATTAGTCTAAAACATGTATTCTCAATGAAGATAATATTGCCTTCAAGGGAGCAAAAATTAGCTTATGGGGGTCAAAAAATTTACACCTTTTGTGCATAAAGCAGATACACACACAGTGTGTAAACAGATAGACAGGATACCTCTGTTATTCAAGTTTCATGGAGAAAAACAATTAACAATTAAGAAAAAATGTCTAGGGGCGCCATGTGGCTCAGTCGGTTAAGCGTCTGACTTTGGCTCAGGTTATGACCTCGGGGTCCTAGTATCAAGTCCCTAGGGCCAGCTCTCCACTCAGCAGGGAGTCTGTTTCCTCTCCCCCTCTCCCTCTGTGCCACCCCCACTCATCCTCTCCGTGTGTGTATGTGTGTGTGCGTGTGTGTGTCTCACTCTTTCAAATGAATAAAGTTTTAAAATCTTTTTAAAAAAAAGTCTAAAAGTCTTCTTATGAAGACTGATTTTTTTTAAAAGGTAGACAAGTACAGATAAAAAGAAATTGAAACTTATTAACAAATGTGTCAAATTTTTATAATTAAACATATCTATCTTCAAAGATTAGGCTGCTAATAGGATTGTTACTTTTTCTTTTTTTTTTTTAAGATTTTATTTATTTATTCGACAGAGATAGAGACAGCCAGCGAGAGAGGGAACACAAGCAGGGGGAGTGGGAGAGGAAGAAGCAGGCTCCCAGCGGAGGAGCCTGATGTGGGGCTTGATCCCAGAACGCTGGGATCACGCCCTGAGCCGAAGGCAGACGCTTAACCACTGCGCCACCCAGGCGCCCCTGATATATTAAGTTTTTGATACCTGTAAGAGAATATGCACAAGTATTTAAATTAGGATGGTGATTTTAATGACAGCTGAAAAGATGAAACATTCTCAGAAAAGTAGCTGGGCTCTCACCACTGGACCACGCCCTGCTTAGGTGAGTCCCTCTCGTATTCTGTGATGAGCAACATCTGAAAACTAAAAATGTGAGCAGAGACTGTATTCAAGTGGAGTTTCCTATAAAATTGGCTTTTGGTCAAATAAATCATACTGAAAATGCAGTTGATTTGTCTTTTTTAAAAACAAATTTTAGGGACACCTGGCTGGCTCAGTCGGTAGAGCACGCAACTCTTGATCTTGAAGTTGTGAGTTCGAGCCCCGTGTTGGGTGCAGAGGTTACTTTAAAAAAGAAAAAGAAAACAACAACAACAACAACAAATTTTAATGTCAAGACAGTCATAGGAAATCAGAATTTTTCCTAACTACATCACAAAGAACGCACCGTTACCATTTAACTGCTCCAAAGGATCTCTATGAAGATCCCCACAGGCAGGTGCGTCAGGCGGCTAATGAAAAGGTTTCCATGGCAGTACAAGTGTCTACAGAAAGAAGGTTAGAAATTACAGTGAAATCCTAGGTATTAGATCACAGATCAATGGCGGTGATGACAGTGACTGGTAATGAAAGGAAAAAGGAAAAAAAGGGAGAGGGGGTCATGCCAGAGCTAGTTCTACCCAGAAAGAGAAGAGAGTTATTCAGCGTTCAGCCAGCCCAGCTGGATTGTAACAGAGTTCCCAGTCTCCACATTTGTCTGAGCTGTAAACCACAGCCCCATTTAGCTGTAAATGACAGACATTCCTGCCGAAGGATAACCTGGCAGGGTGCTTTTTCACCCAGCTCTGTCAAATAGGGTTTTATCTGTGTGGCCAGTCAGGGTGTTTTGTTAGGTACACCAGCTAAAAAGTCCTATATTAGATGACCTGAGACTTTCCTTCTAGCCCAGCAATTATTAGAGAACATGTGCTTCTCTGTCAGGGAAGTCCTAACAAATCCGACTGGAATAAGTAATTAGGTACACACACTATAGTTCTGGAATGTGAGCTCTAAGACAGGGACCACGTCTCTTGCACACTGCTATAGATGTATGAACAGACGAGCAAGGTGAGCGAGCAGAGTATGAATTACATTTGGATAACTTTTAGGATTTGAGGATTTAAACATTATTTGTATTGATGCAGATGATTGAGAGGTGTATTCATCTACAAGGTGGAGAAAAATGCTGGCAAAGTCCTTCAAAAATGCACATTTTCAACTCCCAAATGGGACTGTAAAATCAAGAAGGACTGGGGTCTAGTTCTTCTAACACAGTTAAAACAGAAATTTGCATTAAAAATATCTTTTTAAGCAGCAGAGGTGATTAATAGTGAAGACAAAAGATAAGAGAGTTTTCACTCTTCAGCTTAATTTGACAAGTATTTTGAGTTGTTACATTGTACTTAGGTGAAAAAAAGTTAAAAGTATACCAATGTAAAATAGTATTGGCTAATTATGGAGGCTCTCATTTTTTTAAAATGAAGCTAACTTTCACTAACAACCTATAAAAATAACATTCTTTACAAAACAAAACCTGGATGGAAGCGTAAAACATAAAGAAAAACAACAACAACAACAACGTAGGGGTGTCTGGGGGCTGTTGAGCGCCCACCTCTTGATTGTGGCTCTGGTCATGATCTCAGGGGTCATGAGATCAAGCCCCAGTCGGGCTCCGCGCTGTGCACGGAGCCTGCTTAGGATTCTCTCCCTGCTCCTATCTCCCCCTACCCACACTTGTGTGCTCTCTAAATAAAATAAAATAAATTAAAAAAAAAAAAATCCTACACACTACTGCTGGCTTCTATGCACTGAACTGTGTCGTCCAATAAATTCCTATGTTGAAGTCCTGACTCCCAATGAGATGGTATCTATGGAGATAAGGCCTTTGGGGGGAAATTAGGTTAGATGATATCTTCGGTTCTCATGATGAGATTAATACCTGTAGAAGAGACCAAAGTCCTTGCTTTCCCTCTCTCCACCACAGGAGGACACAGCCAGAAGATGGATGTCAGCAATCCAGAAAGAGGGCCCTCATCAGGAAGTGAATCTGCTGGCTCCCTGGTTTTAGAATTCCCAGCCTCCAAAACTTCAGGAAATAGACGTTTGTTGTGTAAGCCACTCAGTTTATGGTATTTCACTACAGGAGTTTAAGCAGACTTAAGACACTAGCCTTACTAACTAACACACCCATGATCTACAAGGTAGGGTCTTGGCAATGGTTGCTTGGGGAAGACTTTGGTAGAAACTCCATTGAGCTCTGACTTTGATGACAGTTTAGTTAGGTCTGTCCAGTTTCTTGTTCCTATTTTCTCTTCACTACCATCTCACAGAACTTTAAGATCTCATTGCTCCTCTGCTCTCAGTTGGTTATTAGAGGAAATATAAATGGGTATGAGGTACTTCTGACTAAGCTAGTTAAAAAAGTAGTACAGTTGGGGTGCCTGGCTGGCTCAGTCAGTTAAGTATTTGACTTTTGATTTCAGCTCAAGTCATGATCTCAGGGTCGTGAGATGGAGTCCCATGTGGGGCTCCACGCTCAGCAGAGAAACTGCTTGAGATTCTCTCTCTCCCTTTGCCCCTCCCCCATACCCCCCTCATGCACATGCACTCTCCCAAATAATTAATAAACAAATAAAGTAGTATAGTTGACTCTCAAAAAACAGATTTGAATTGCATGGGTCTACTTATATGTGGATTTTTCTCGATAAAACCAATACAGTACTTATAAATGTATTTTCTCTTATGACTTTCTTAACATTTTCTTTTCACTACCTTACTTTACTGTAAGAATACAGCATATAATACATATAACATAAAAAAATACGTGGCAATCAACTGTTTATATTATCAGTAAGGCTTCTGATCAACAGCAGACTACTAGTTAGGTTTTTGGGGAGTGAAAAGTTAACACTCAGATTTTGGACTGCATGGGGGATCAGCACCCTTAATCCTCATGTTGTTGATGGGTCAACTGTTATATCTAAAATAAAATCCATTTCTTCTAACCGTTGGGGACTGCTCTTAATATATACGAAGGCCATTCTGAATTCGGCAAATTTGAGCAATCTCATATTTATCTTTAATACAATGGTTCTCAAACTTGAAGATAACAGAATCACAGGGGAGTCCCTTTAAAATCCCCTTCTCCTAGAAATGCAGATTCTGCGGATCTAGGGGCAAAGGAATCTACATTTTAAACAGAGAGGCCTGATAAGTGGTGTTCAACGACACCTACTGCTTTATCCTTACTGAAAAATAGCCTCTGCACACAGGTGTACTTTCCTTTACAACAGGAAAATATTCTTAAAAACTGTAAACAAATTGGACTTTATAAATTAAATTCTATTTTCCCACAAGTTGACTTTAAAATTTTAAAGACACTTTATTCACTCTGTGGGTTGGGAGTGGTTTCTTTTATCTTCTTCTAGAGGTCAAATACGTGCCCTTCCTTTCCTCACCTCTATTTCAGTAAAGATTTAATAATTTAGGAATCTGATTAAAAGTACCTTATCCATTACTCCACTTCTCTCCAATTTACCTATAGTTTATTCATGGAGAATGTCAGTATTCGAAAAGCGGCTGATTCGTAAACCTTACTTTTGAAAACAAACCTGGAAATACATACTCTCTCTGTAGAAAGGAAAATGAATTTAGTTTAAAAAAAAAAAAAACTAGTTTAAGGGGAAATTTGTCTGTGGAAACATTACTACCATGTATGAGCTACTACAGTATAAGAGAAATGCTTCTTCAAAAGAAAATACCGACTAACTCTTCCACTATTTTTAACTTTTGTACAAAAAAAAAATCCACAGTTAAGAAAAAATGCTCTACTAAATGATGCAGATTAGACACAATGTACTGAAAAACAATAGTGAGATTTCTATTTCTTTCAAAGAAAGAAGAAACATTTGTTAAAGCACCTAGGGAGAACCAACACCAAATAAGAAATGTCCTTTCTGGTACTGTGGGTATTCTGGCAAAGTAAACATACCCCAGACTGCAGACTGGCAAATTGTGTTCTAGGCTCAGTTTTGCCACAAAAGGGCCATGTTACCTTGAAAAATAACCTCCCTGTATCTGAATTTAATTGATAAAATAAGATGATTAAATAAATGTAACTCTTTGATTCTAGCAGATTAATTCACTCTAATTTATATGAAAAAGCACTTGTGGTATGTGATGCCTATAACTTGATCAAATGAAGCAATTAAAACGTAGCTGGAAACTTGATATAGTGAGTAACTTACTAAGACCGTCTTTGTAGCTATCAGTTTCATATCAGTATATACCGTACTACTTTGAACATCTAAATTTTCACATACTGAGTTTTCTTAAAGTGAGGTACATGTGTACCATAGTCTGCTTCGGGAATAGGAAACAATGTATCTTTTCAGCCCTTCTTCCCAACCCATTGTCATTACAGCCTCCAGGGGAAAACAAAACAAAACAAAACAAAACACCTTGAAGTCTTCACCACTGAAACAATAGTGTTGCAGTAATTACATCACAGAAATAACATTTATTTCCTAAAATACTCAAAGCTATTCTCCTGAGATCACTTATCTTCCAGGAACCAACTTTCTTCTGTCTGCTCTCGTATTTGTTAGAGCAAACATTTTCCATTTTAACAAATATTCAGTTCACTACTTATTCTTGTTTCCAACGAAATACAGCGTCTCCAAAAAATCCGCCCCCAAATCCAACAAGACTCAACACATGCATTTGGCAATTCCGGGGAGGCTGGGATGCACAGACATTTTGTTCAAAATAAATAAACTTTCCAGGATCTTTATTTACTGACTTGAGAAACGTAGGTTTGGAAACAACCAGCTAACTTCGCTCCCAAGTTGGCATCTTGAAGAATCCTCCGTTTACAAAACACCCAGGACCTCCCAGCCTCCCAGCCCAGAATTGGCCAGGGAGCACACGCCCATCGGCCCTGCCTGGAGAGGAAACAATGGGAGAGGCGCGAGGGAGCAAGCCCGGCGCCCCGGGCACCCCAGCTCCCCGGCTCCGGCCCGCGCCCTACACCGCGCGCGGCGTCCCCTCCCCGGGCGTCCCGGGCCCCCGCCCCCGGGGCGCGGCCCACCTGCAGGGGCGCGGGCAAAGGGCTGTACTTACCAAACAGGGTCAGGGCCATTGTAAAGGCGCTCGACAACCGCTCGCCGCCGCCCGCCGGTCCACGCGCTCCTCCCGGGCCGGCCACAGATCACCGCATCGGCCCGTAGCGCTCACACCTCGGAGGAAGCCGGGAGTCGGAGGGGCGTGGTGGGGCGCGGGAGCGCGGGGAGGCTGCAGGCCGGGGCGCAGGGGGCCGCTGCAAGAAAAAGTTATTTATGCGTTATTGTCAGGCGCACCCGCACGGGGGAGACCCGCTAGCCCTAGGCGAGCCCGCACTTGTCGCTGCCATCTGTGCACTACGCGGAGCGCGCGCGCGGGCGGCCGTACCTGCGAAGCGGGAGGCTTGGCCGCGGCGCAATGGCAGCCGGAGAGGCGGCGCCGCGGTGGCAGCGGCGGCGGCGGGGAGAGGAGCAGCCTCGCGGGGCCCCCGGCGGGGCGCGCTCACTCCGCATCCCGCGGCCTCGCAGACGCCATCTTGCGATAGCGTCTCCCACTGGATCTGCCCCTGCGCCTCCTCGTGCCTCAGCCTCGGGCGGCCGAACCCCGTGCGTTCCCATAGCAACGGGCGCGCGCGGGGGCCGGGGGCGCGCGCCCCTCCTGCCCCGGGCCAGGAGGAGCCGCCCCAGCTGCCCGGGAGGCGGCCTCCCGGAGCCCGGCGGGGGCGGGGTTGGTGTGCGTTTTAGCTGAAATCCCTGGGATTTTTCTTGAATGGGATTTGAGGAGGCGCGGAGAGGAGAAAAACTGAGCTGTTACTCGAAAGAGGGAGAGTCACAGGAGGATGCTGCATGAATCCAAGTCCCCAAGCAGGGTCATCCGGGGATCGGGTTCGTTTGAGGATAAACCTCCCGCCCGGCGCCCTCGGGGTTAACGGAGAGTGTGGAGCCGGTGACCTGAAGCTACCGAACTCGAGAAGGGAGCCTGGAGTCCAACGGAGACCCTGACTGTTGCCTTCCTTTCTACTTGGACTTGGGAGCCACTGGGAGTACTGATCAGATTGTCATATCTGAGCAATCAGGAGTCGTTTAAAAAGCAGCAGGGATTACCTGAAATAATTGGATACAAGGCCCATGCTTAAACCTAATTCTCTTACTTTTACTTTACACACCTCTTTGATACTGTCTCAGGAAAATCAACGTTTCTCACTGATTGGCACTTCTCCTGTACCACAAAACATTGTTCCCCTGAGCTTTTTGCATTTATCTGATAATCACTGGCAACACATCCTTCTTTCTGTGATGGTCTCTGCTCGCCTCTGTCTTTGCCTTAATTAACGGAAAGCTATATAACGCCTTGAGATTATCAGCCAAAAGATGTTCTTGAAAAGCTCGGTTATGATGTTTTTGTGTCGTTTTCATTTAATGTATTCAAAAATTCGGTATTCTCTAGTTGCTATGTTTGTTCCCTGCGTAAAAAAAAAAAAAAAAAAAAAAAACCCTTTTCTTCTTTCTCTTAGGGATTGGATACTGTTGCAACATCTAATCATGTAGATTTTCTCTTTGGTTCTCATGTCTTCCTACGTGCATCTTTCCGCTTACAGTTCCTCACATTCCCTAATGTCATTTTCTGCTTCTAATTTTCAACTAATTCTTTTTAGAATATTATATAAAGATCTTCTACTTAATGTATCTTGAGGATCAAATCATTACAAAAATGAAAAATTACTACGACAAATACAACCACGGTTAATTCATCATCATTTCACAACAGACTCTAACATCAGAAGAAAAAGAAAAGCCAGTTGGAAGGAGGAGCCAAGCCTTTTGTTTCATGTCAGTTAACTCAAGAGAAAAGAAATAGTACAATAAATTCAACATGAACAGGCAAATGTGTAAGATGCTGGATGCCTGAAATTTTCCAATGTACTAAAATGATTCTCCTTTAGCTACTAATATCAAAATAAATCTTGAAATCCCCCCACAATTTTAAATCTTTAATGAAAAGGACTCTTGATTTTGAACAGCCTTTCTGCTCATGAAAAATTACAAACACATGGCTCATGAAGATAAATGAGATACTCCAAAAGGCTTTGTGGGACAGATTTTATAATCATGTAAAGATTGCTGCTGATCTGCTCTGCAATCGGATAAATCAGAAACTAAAGACAGCATTTGCTGCCTCAACCAGTGATCTTCAACCTGTTTTGGAACTTAATTTCCCTTTCAGGCTCTGAGAAAAATACTGTCCCTCTTCCTGGAAAATGCTTATGTACATATATATACTCACCAATATTGTTTCCCACAATTTCAGGGGGATTATGGCCTATTCAGGGACCCAGATATCCTTTGTAATCTCCAAAGTTTTGCCTCTGGAATTAAAATTTTTTACTTTTCACATGGAAGCATGGAATTTTGAACAGGAAGGTACCAAACTCCCCTAATTTAAAGATAAGGAAATTGAGGGCCCAGTGGTCAAAAGATTTCCCCAAATGTGTACACCTTTTAGTGGCAGAACTAATAGGAAAATCTGAGGCATCTGGTGTTCTCTCTGACCACCTCCCCCACTCTCCATCCCCCACCAATGTAGTGGATACATGGTTTGAATTTAAAAAGAAAAAGCTGTTTAGTATTAGAAGCAGAGTGGCAAGGGGAGTATTTTGTCCTCAGTCATTTTGCATGTTTCGGTCTTCTTGCAGTTTGGGAAGTTGAATTTTGTCTCAAAGGGTCTTTATTCACATGCTCTTTAACTCAGAACTATGCATCCAATCAGGTTGAGAGAAAAGGTGCTTTTCTCTTCTCTTTGTTAAACTCTCTTAGAGAAGTACCAGAGCATCAGTATTTTGCTGGTATAGCTCAGTTTGCTGGTAATTCTCACTGCCCCCTGGGGGCTTATCCTGGGGTGCATCAGAGGGAAATTAACAATCCTGTGGTCAGACTCACAACTCCCATTATACAGCCACGCTTTGATTACCGGACCAGCTTTGCACCCACTAAATGTGGTTGCACACAGCTGAATCTTAGTGATAGACCCAGCTTAGGCTCAGGTGGGGACATTCTTCCTCCCCTTCCTCTTTCCTATACAAGTCTGGGCACTGCCACACCCAACACACACACACACACACACACACACACACACACACACACACACTCCCAAGAGAGGTTTTTAAGATACTATTTGAAACAATACAGCTCAAATGTACTATGTTTCCCTTTTTAAACATCTAGCTTTCCCCAAGTGATTCAACTGACTTCCTAAGAACGAAATGCTTTGTGTACTTACTTGATCAAAGTGCTGTGTCTTGAAGATAATATTCTTTTTTCTATTATTGTATTATCTATTGAGGAATAGAGAGTGTTGCTTTTCTCACCTAGCTGGAAATAGAGCAAAAGCCTTTCACCCACAGATTCAATGTAAGGAAGGGCGTTAACCACTTGGGGATGATTATTGTGGGTGGTACCTTGGATTGTTTCTTTAAAAGGGCAAAGAATGAGTTGACTTTTAAAACATTTATGTTTTCATTCAAAGATTTAATTTTGTGCTTAACAAGAAAGCACCGAGAATGGCTGGATTTGTTTGCTCTGTTAATTATTTGTTAGATTTTTAGGTAAATGTTTTACTCTTTCTGGTTCTTCCTCACTTGTAAAATGAAGGGATGGAGCTAAGTTATCTCTAATGTCCTTTTTAGGTTTCGCTGTCATTCAGCAAAATTTTAAAATACTTAAATTAACTGGTTTATGGATAAAACAGAAGATACTTTGAATATGCAGCATATCCTTTATCTATGTATTCAGTATATTAAAGGCACTGGTATATCTGGTACGTCTAAGAGTCATAGGTGACATTTTCATAAAGACCTAGTACAGAAGTCATATTTTATTAAAACATCAATACTACGATTTCATCTGCAGTATGTTACACTGTTATATTTATTATATCTCTTTCTCAGGTTTAACAGGATTAAAATTAAAAGTATGCACTGAACAATCCATGTCAAATTTACTAAAACAGTTTCTCATTTTTATGTAAGTTTTGCGGACTAAACAGAATTTAGGCAGCCCTTTAAAATTCTTTTCTACATTTTAAACTAATGACATATTGCAAGTGTTTGGGGTTTTCTTTTTGTTACTCATTTAGCTTTGTTCCCACTGGTAAACATTGATTTGTTCCTCAGTTGTGAATGAAGCAGAAATTAATGAGGCGGTTTCTGCTTCACGATAACAAGTTGAAATTATAGCACTTTATCATGTCAACACAGCTTTAAACACTAGGAATACCAGTGCTATTAGCACGGTTCCCAAAATAGTGCCGAAGTTTGCTGTTGAAGAAAAACTCACAGAGCATGTTTCTGCTAATGTGATAGAAACATTTTTTATTCCTCACTTATACTGATTAAGGTTTAAATTATTTAAAATAATCACAATATATGACATTCTTTCTATCCTATATTTATGTTACCAGAGTATTTATTGCCCTAGTGTGTATGTGCTTAGAGTGGATTTGGTCTGTTTTTAATAATGTTTCCCTAATAATATTTTCCTTAATGTTTTTAATAATGTTTTAGTAGTGTTTCCCCTAATCCGGATGAGTCCCCCGCTTTTATCTTTCCGAAGATAAATTAATCTTTATCTTTCTGAATTAATATCTTACCTAATATTTGCATGGCATTTTCTGACTTATAAATAGCACTTTCATAGGGCAAAGGCATATACATACAAGAATGGAAGCAGTATTAGCTTTGAATGTGAAGGTTTAGATGACAAAACTATTCAAGAAAAAAAATTTATGTCATAAACTATAAATTTGGCCTTTAAGCTTAAATAATTCAAAGTAATGTTTAGGAGAGTTAGTTGTGTTCCACTGACCACCAGAGGGTGCCTAAATTATATCCATAGGAGCAATTGTGGATCTTAGAAATCCAGTAAAATTTGAAAAATACGTAAGAATCCTTAAGAATTAAAAACTTTCTCAGTTCCCCTGCAGTGTTTCTTATGAAGTAGCAGAGAATAATCCCACCAAAATTATGCTAAGAGGGGAGGTGGCTTTTGGCCAGTTAGGCACAGATTTGGAATTGTATATTACTGAGCAGTGTTTGTTCAGCCCTTATTATATCACTTCAAAGTGAAATGAAAGTGTTTGTAGAGGGTGTGTGTGTGTGTGTGTGTGTGTGTGTGTGTGTGTAGGTATGAAGGGAAGGGAAACTGGAATTCAAAAGCAGGCCATAGAGGTCTTCTGTCCTGACCCAAGATAATGGATTTCTTGTTAACTGCTCAGCTTGAAGAGGAAATTTTAGTCCAACAGGTGATGGGATCACAGGTCTTACAATGAGCCCTAGGTTTGAATCTTCTAAATGCCACTGGTCCTTTTTTTTTTTTTTTTAAACTTTGTGATAAGACTTTTTTGAAATGTCAAAATGACCACGGGTTTGGAGTGGCCAAGGAAAAAGAAAGGGTAAAAGAGGTCTGTTTTCAATACACGTTTAAGAGAATACTTATTTCCTGGTAAATGGTATAGCAGATCTTTTGGAATTTTTTATAGGCTTAAAAGCAAATACATTTTCAAGTGCACATTAGCTAAAAATGCAGCAATTATGACTGCCCTCAAGTAAAAGTTTTTGTCTGAACTATAATCATATTATAGTACTTTAAGCCCCCATTTCCATTTGTGTGTATTTTTCTGAGGTCACCAGGCACATCTAATGCACAGGGTAAGCTAAATGTCTGTTTGACTTGAGCAGTTGGATTTCTGCCAGATTTTGTTTTCAAGAGGGTATAAGGAGATTTGGCTGCAAATCAAATCTCCCTAATATGGCCATGGTTCTTCTGGTTAATGTGGGTGTCCACAATAAGATGACTTATTCAAGTTGATTACATTGTGAGTTATAAATCAGCTAAATAGCTATGAACTCTGGGTGAGAATTACACAATCTCTAATTAAACAACAGAGCTAAGAAAGAGAGAAGTGTATTTCCATGATTAAAATCACAATCTAAGCTCAAATCTTGTCTACTCCTGTGATTGATCTTTCATAAAGCTCTTTTGTATACTGTTGTAAAATAGAACTTATATCAGACATTTAGGACAATACAGCAATTGGAATCCATCCATCCATCCTTCATTCAGTCAACAAACATTTACTAAGGACCTACGATATACCAGGCATTGTGTTAGAATCTAGCAAAGGAGTCAAAGATGAACCAAACATGTATTCAGATCTCTAAAAATTTGAAGTCCTTGGGGATAATCCGTATAAATGGGACAATGATAAGGCTGTAAGAGGGATACAGATAAATATTGCAGAAGTTCAGCGCAGGGAAAAATTATTCCCAGCTGATAAAATGGATGAAGTCTTCATGAAGGATGAAGCTACGCTTTGAGCTATGGACAGAAATTAGGGAAACAGAATAGAGAAAGGGAAAAGTAGGGCTTAGCTAAGAAAAAAGAGCATGACAACATTCTTGGGGAAAGAGATGGGAAATCATGACAGAAGAACTGCAGGCAGGACAATTTGGCTGTCGCAAGAATTTGTGGGAGGACAGGCTAGACGTGTAGGTCAGGAACATATATAGAAGGCCAACCTATCATCTTGAAACTTATTATGTTATCTGAACCCTGCAGCCTTTCTACAAGTACTTGAGGCAACTGGGAATTTGGATTCATTTTGCAAAAGTCTGGTCTCAAAATTTTTAAGCCCTATTTTCCAGTAACAAATTTTTTACTACCCACCAATATATGAAAATATATGAATACACACACACACACACACACACACACACACACAAACGTGTTATTGTTGTAAGCTAATAACCCAAGGCACAATACACCCTTAAGGTGAAGTTTATCATTAACAATATAAATCCACATTTTACAGTCTCCCTGATAATTTCTGCATTTTTAGCCAGCTTCTAGTCAGATCTTCTATCATCATTTGACTTCACAACCTGACTGACAAAGAGCTGGCTCCAAGAGTAGGAGTCATGTCAGCTCTGCCATTTCTTTCACAGTAACTTGTGCTTGTATTATTAGTACAATTTTCAAAGCAGGATTTCTTTGAAAGCATCTTTTATTTTATTTTTTTAATTTTATTTATTTATTTGACAGAGAGAGAGACAGCCAGGGAGAGAGGGAACACAAGCAGGGGGAGTGGGAGAGGAAGAAGCAGGCTCATAGCAGAGGAGCCCGATGTGGGGCTCGATCCCAGAACGCCAGGATCACGCCCTGAGCCGAAGGCAGACGCTCACCAACTGAGCCACCCAGGCGCCCCATGAAAGCATCTTTTAAAGGCATCTGTTCATTTGGTAGGATTCGGTTTAGTTAAAAAGCATATAATATAACCCACAAATCTAACTAACTTGGTCCTGTAAATAGCAGTAAGTTGCAATGAGCCAAATGGGAAAAGATGAGTCAATGGTACGTCAACCCCACCCCAGAGTGAAACTCCCTTTCTTCCCCCAGGATAACTTTGCACGTGACGTACGTGACGCAGGATTTTCCACCACACACAGTGAGCGAGCAAATCTCTGTCAATCTGCACGTAAAACACTAATAAAGCTTAATTTTCTCCTCACTTATAAAATCACTAATAACTATATATAGAAGTCCTACTTTTTCTTCCTGTAAGACAATGAAAGTCTTGGGGGTATGCACACTCTACTTTGGAGGTTGTGGGTATGGACAGGAAACCGGAGCAAATATTTGTGAAGTGGTATGATCAGGGCTGACCTTCCGAAAGATGAATCTGATTATCTGTGTGAAGGAAGAAAAACAGTTACAGTGGCTCTTACTTCAAGCCCTACCCGCCTATTACTGCAATTGTTCCCAAGTACTAAGAATTCTGGTCTGAACTGTGAGGGAGCCTAGCCTTTAAACAGTTATAGGAAATGTCACCCGACACCTCTGATATCCTGGGAAAATGAGGCTAACTTTTAGAGAGTTAGGAATAAAGAGTACTAGCCATAAAGAAAAGAAAGGCCGAGCACTAGAGTGGACCTTTCTACAACTCAGAAACCAGGCATGATGAAAGGAGTTTTCTGAACATTTTGTTTCCTCTTAATACTGAGTGGAAACAGCCTATAAAACACATAGCTTATAAAACACTGGATTTGACTGAATCTGGGGGTGCGAGGGGGGAGTTGTTATCTGCTACTTCCCTAGACTTCTCCAATGCTACAGAACATCTTGAAAAACACTGGTCAGAAAGATCTGGCTTCAGGGGCACCTGGGAGGCTCAGTCGATTAAACGTCTGACTCTTATTTTGGCTCAGGTCATGATCTCAGGGCCATGAGATCGAGCCTGCATCAGGCTCTGTGCTCAGCACAGAGTCTGCTTGGGATCTTCACTCTCCTCTGCCCCTCCCCCTGTTTGTGTGCACTCTCTCTCTCTCAAATAAATTAATTTTTAAAATCTTAAAAAAAAATAGGAAGATCTGGCTTCAAATGTTGGCTTCACCTCTCACTATCTATGTGACTGGAGGCAGACTTAAATCTCTTAGGACTTCAGTTTCCTCCTCTGCAAAATAGAGGTACTCACCGGATCACTTAGTTTGCAACGTTTTGATTGCAATTGGCAGAAAACTTAATTCAAATTGGTTTAAACAAACGAAGGAAATTAACTGGCCCTGACATGGATGAACCCAGAGTCAGGGTGAGTTTCAGGGAAGGCTGATCTAGCAGTGCAAAAAATGTCCCCAAGGACCTAGTCTATTCCTTCAGTCACTGTCTTTATATAACACAGAGTCTGCCCCCCCCCATTCATGGCATCTCCCAGAATCTCCCCTTGTGATAGCAAAATGGCTTCAGAGGTTCTAGACATTACAGAGTCCTACCTCTCCATCCAGGGGAAGACAGTCCTGGAATATCTCACTCTCACTGGCTTGAGCTGGAACACGAGTGTCCATCCAAGAGTCATTGCTGTGGCCAGGGAGAAGGGGTGAGTGCAGGCCAATCACAGGTTACCCCCAAACCAAGTACATGAACCCTTCCAAACCTCATGGCCGAGGTCAATGCCTTAAAGAAAACCCAGTACAGAGCTCGGAGGAGAGAAGGGGCTGGGCAGGCGACTCACACAAATCTGCCTTTTAGGGTCTTTCTGGGGATTAAATAAAGCACAGAGTGGATATGTAATAAATACGTTTTTCTTCCTCTCTCTATGAGGATTATCTTCCTCAATATTCAGTAAAAGCCCCATTTTCTCTGAAAGTAGGCACCCAAGTCTTGTGCCAACAAGTCCTCTCCTCACTAAGCCATCTTTTCCCGCACAAAAAAGCAATGCCCAACTCTTGAACCTCGTATATATTTGCTTCCCAGACTATTTGAGTGGCATCGCCGACACAACCTGTAGGAAACAAAATTTATAATCGATTATTTTACAAAATGTGCTTGTCTATTATACAGTGCCAACTAAACAGTTGGATGTTTGTTTCATTAAATCGGCCACCTGTTTTGTCATCAATTTCCCAGGTTGAAAATAATTTAAATCTCTTTCAAAATATACAATTGATTCAATGTCAGGAAAATTATTTTCTCTATGTTTTAGGATTTCCAGCTGAGCCTCAACTGGGATTCCCAGTCTGGTCATATGTGATGAGCCAGTGGGCTTTAGATTTATATAAACAATATTCAGGGGTGGGTAAGCATTCATTCTTGTTAATAATTGGCTAAAAACAATAGAGCTAATCATAAGATGAACTACTCCATGACCCCAAATGGCCTAAGGTTGCCTTCTGAGCAATAGTCCATCTGGCCAAAAGTAACTAAAAAGGAGCTCAAGTCGGGGCGCCTGGGTGGCACAGCGGTTAAGCGTCTGCCTTCAGCTCAGGGCGTGATCCCAGAGTTCTGGGATCGAGCCCCACATCACGCTCCTCTGCTATGAGCCTGCTTCTTCCTCTCCCACTCCCCCTGCTTGTGTTCCCTCTCTTGCTGGCTGTCTCTATCTCTGTCGAATAAATAAAATAAAATCTTTAAAAAAAAAAAAGGAGCTCAAGTCCTCATTCGGATGTCACGAAGAACATTATACGGTACCCACCGCATCCCTCTCAGGAACACTTCTCGAAACCCCCTTTCCTCTTTCATCGTCCTACCCTGCAACCGTGTTGGAGCAGAGTGCCCTCGAGCTTCCGAAATTCTCTGGCAGCCCTCAGCATACGGCCTCCCTGCACTCTCCCCCATCCCTATTCCCTTCGTGCAGACTGGTCTCTCTGTTTCAGCTTACTCTCCTTCACCTTCACCTGGTACCTAAATTCCTCACTATTCCGGAGATCCGGGAACTGGCCCAGCAAGCAAGAATCTTGCTCCTGTCCTCCTGCCTCTCAGTTCTAGTCTTTCTCTGTCCACTAACCTTGATTCTGAACCACCAAAAAAAAAAAAAAAAAAAAAAGGCTGAAAAATCTGGTCTTTCCATTTTCAGAAAGTGAGTTGGTGAGAAACATGGCCAAGACAAAATTCTAGTGAATTTTGTCCCCAGCTTAAAATGAGCACAGGCAACCAACTGTGACATGCTTTGCGTACATTTTCTCATGACCCTCACAGCAACCTTGTGGGGAAAGGGGCTCTCAGAGTCCGGGGTTTCCACCTCCGAGCTCCAGGGCTTGGTTAACTACAGCACATCGCCGTTCTCTATCAAAAGGTCGAGCCCCAGATAAATTTTTATCATTAACATACTCATATATATTAGTATAGTTGGCCTGTTGAGGACCCTTTATTTTAAAAGTTAGCCTAATACCATAAACAAATACTTTGCTATTTAAAAAATTGAGTTTAGAGTTGATGTTCCAATCGTAATCCAGTTTAGGAATTACACATGTTGGGGCGCCTGGGTGGCTCAGTCGTTAGGCGTCTGCCTTCGGCTCAGGGCGTGATCCCGGCGTTCAGGGATCGGGCCCCACATGAGGCTCCTCTGCTGGGAGCCTGCTTCTTCCTCTCCCACTCCCCCTGCTTGTGTTCCCTCTCTCGCTGGCTGTCTCTGTCAAATAAATAAATACAATCTTTAGGCGAAAAAAAAAAAAAAGGAATTACACATGTTTTCATCTATTGATGATGATAACGTGCCAGGAGCTCAGATATACAAAGAGACAGAGCCCAACTAATAAAGCAAACCACGTGTATATCCAAAATATTTTGCAAGTGCTTTGATAGAAAATTTTCACATATGTTTTGGGCAGACCAAATGAAAGAAATATATAATTGGAAGGGGGTTAAATTTTTAAAATGCCGGGAGAGTGCTAGCCTGCCCTGAGATCTCTCTGGGTGATGGTGACCGGTGGGAGGCCGCCAGCTAAGCAGTAGAGAGAAGAGGAAGAAGGAAAAGTGACCACCACAACGCCCAGACATTGCTCACCTTGAAATTACAAGGGGTCAAAAGAGGGTGGGTTCTAGAGCTGATGAGTGTCAGGAGGAAATTTATTTTACTGACAAGTAAGATTTCAAATTTTTAATCTGAGGTAGAGTAAATAACTCCCTGTCGAGTGTTTATTGTATCCATGAGTGACTTCATTAATGCTCCTTATCTTCTGGGTTAGTCTGATTCCTAAGCTTTAAAAATGTTGCAAGCGCCTAGTACTTCTGGAGCTGTGAAGGGAAACCAGCCGTCCTAGGGCATGTCTTCCTGCGTTTCCCGTGTTTCTTCTGAAGAACAATGCGAAGTGGAGAAAGATAACCTCTAGAGGCAGATGGGGTGAAGTAGAGCACGAGTCCTAACAGAAAGGAGAAAACACCCAGCCTGGGCAACAGCTCTCCTTCCGGTCCTCGCTCAGCGTGGCCACGCCGGTTTCCTCAGCCTTCCAGCCCCGGCGCACCGTGCACTTAGTTTGTCCCTGCAATTGAAGCAACGGCTCCTTTTAATCCTAAAAGCCTTTTTTTCCCCCTCCCTAACTAAGATGGGAAACATGAGGCTTTCTACCATTCAACATGCATTTTTATCCCATTACTTAATGGAATGAAATAGCTAATTCATTTCTCCAGACATTTTTTTTTTTTTTAACAGCACAATCTCAGAGAAGAACTGGTGTTTGCTTGCCTTACAGTAATCGGGGGCAGATCCAGGCGTCTCTCAGAGTGAGACAGTCAGGCTTGACAGAAGCCACAATTCTACTGTCGTTTCCACACTCCCAGACACCCCTGCCCTGGGGCGTTAAGACTCCACCCTTCTTTTCCCTCCCCTAAAACTGGAGTTAGAGTTTCATTTAACTGAAAATACTTAATGCCAGTTCTTCTTAATGGCCTCCTTTCAGTTTTCAAGCCTGTGCAGAGACCATGGCAGTAGAGGGCTATGCTAACACAGATGCTTGGTTAAAACAAACAAAACCACCCAATCAAATGTATAATGCTATTGTTCAGCTGAGATCCCCCAACAATCACTTAAACTGAGATTCTCCATGAAGCCACCTACCCAGAAGTAACCAATCCTTTTAGTTCCCAGAGAACTCTGTCCTTCAAGTTCAGGTATGGATCTAAATACATTTTACATTTTATTATAATTATCTGAGTATGTATATACACCCATATATAACATATATATTTGTGACTATATATTTATGAATAACACATACACATACATGCTTTCTACCTTTCTACTTTCTGGATCCTTAGCTGATTAAGAATAGGGTTCTATTGTGTTTTTCTTTTTTTAAAGATTTTATTTATTCATTTATTTGAGAGAGAGAGAGAGAAGCAGACTCTACACTGAGCACAGAGCTCAATGTGGGGCTCCGTCTCTCACCCCAAGATCATGACCTGAGCTGAAACCAAGACCCAGATGTCTAACCTACTGAGCCACCCAACCGCCCTGTGTTTTTCTTTATATTTTGCAGCACATGGATACTCAGCAAACATCAGCTGAATACATTAATGGAAATATGAAATCTACTACAGTGATTCCAAACGGGCTGTCTGTGCTGGACCTCCTCGGGGCAGCCTGCTCGGGTATTGATAACATGCTCTTCAACGGTTTACATTTTGGCAAAAATAAATGGAAGGTTTTGTTTAAAGTTAGTGCTTGCAGTGTGGTCACGTGATAGATGATTAAGAAGCACTGAGATGTAAGAAGGTTAATTATAACTGCTGAATATTTGGCTTTTCCATGTTTCATTTGTTTGCAGTTCAGTGGTAAAGGCTTGCAAAGTCAAGCCGGATTTCTTTTTTCACACCAGGTCCCAGAAAATTTTACTTTATATGAATAGTCTTTCTATACCTTATGACTAGTGGCCCTTTTTATGCAGAGGGCCAGAGACAAGTAACTACTTCCTTTTAAAAACTATTTTTTTCCTAAAGATTTTATTTATTTATTTATTTATTTATTTATTTGAGAGAGAGAATATGGAGGGGAGGAGCAGAGGGAGAAGGACAAGCAGACTCTGAACTGAGCATGGAGCCTGATATGGGGCTAGATTCCAAGATCCTGAGATCATGACCTGAGCCAAAATCAAGAGTCGGACACTTAACGGACTGAGCCACCCAGGTGCCCCCAAAACTATTTTCAATTACAAAAATATTATTTTTCTGCATGTAACAGTTACAAAGATATCCACACAAAAAGAAAAAGAGGAAAGAGAAACCATTATCAATTCCACTACCACGGTTAAAAAAATAACTACTGTTTACATTTCAGTTTACATTCTTTGAGATTTTTTTTCTAATCCTGTAGATATGGCACATGCAGGCATGGATTTGTCCATTTTTCTGCCTCCTTGACTCCAAATGGTTACAACATGTTTTCACCGTGTGCCTTTCCCCTCTACTGGAGTCATTGGTGGGTCAGTGAATGGACACTGACCCAAGCTGAACTGTTGTGAGTTACCTGCTCTTGAGGATGGAGCTGTAATGCTGAAATTGGGGGCTGCTGGAAACAATCTTTGACCATGTGCAATAAAAAACAGAAAATTGTCCAGAGTGAAAGAGTTGCATCGAAAACAATAAAGATGAGAGCCAGCCCTGTCGGCATCCAAGTGCTGGTTCCAATTATTCGAAGGCTTGGAAGAATGTAAACTTTCTATAAGTTCTGTGGGTGGAGTGCATGCTGCAGGGTACTGTCCAGATCCTCCCACCAGGATGCAGGTATCCGTTTTCCCAGATGCCAGGAATGTCTACTGCTGATGGCTCACAGCTGAGTCACTTCCCAGGACTTGCCCTTGGGCTGAAGGATTTGCTTGGACCAAGGTCACAGATCCTCTGTAGGGGCAACCTACATCCAAAGATTGTTTGATATGTGGATAGAAAAGCCTGGCTCCTTGCCTCAATATGGGACAACTCCAGAGCTCCCCGTGCCCTTGACTGTGGCATTGATCACGATGGTATCACAGTTCAGCTTTGCCCTCTGCCCAGTCCGCCTTTCCTCACTCTCCTACAGGTTTTGATTCAAAGAGCACTGCCCACTAAACTTTCTGCATGCAAATCGCCGTCTCCGACTGCTTCCTGGGGAGCCTCACCTAAGACAGTGGGTGTGGGAGCGATGTCCAAACGTCCCACATAATGCATTCTCCCTTTCTTTCTTCGTAATATGGCTTCTAATGTAATATCCTTTGAAATAAATCACTTCACAACTATTACCTAAACTAGCCAAGTGGCTTCTTGTTTTTTATAACCAAAAAGGTTTTTTGTTTTTTGTTTTTTTTTAAGATTTTATTTATTTATTTGAGAGAGAGAGAGCATGAGTGGGGTGAGGGGCAGAGGGAGAAGCAGACTCCCTGGTGAGCAGGGAGCCCAATGTGGGACTTGGTCCCAGGACTCCGGGATCATGACCTGAACTGAAGGCAGACGCTTAACTGACTGAGCCACCCAGGCGCCCCCCAAAAAGATTCTAATACATTATTTCTTTATTATAAATTTCTAGAAATAAATTAATGTTCTACAAGAGATACACATCTTTAAGACTTTTGATCCCTGTCCCCGCATCATCCTTCAGAAACATCCCACAAATTTACATGCTCATCCATAGTGTGTGAAAGTAACCACTTCCCAGACTTGGCACAACACTGATATTAGGCTTTTTAAAATTCATTCGTTCGTTCAGCAAATGTTTGTTGAGTGCCTGCTCTGTGCTTGGCTGTGTGCTAAGGGCTAGGGGTAAGTCCCTGCCCTCATGGGGCTTGCATTCTAGGTATGTAGAGGCAGGTAATTAACGAGATAGGTGAGTAAGTTCCCTCGTGTACCAGAAGGCGCTAAGTGCTACAGAAACATATCGAACAGGGGAGGGAGGCGGGAGTGCAGGGGTAGAAGGGTGTCCATTGTAAGTGCAGGGGACACGGAACCCCTCACTGAGATGGTGACTTTTCAGCAAAGACTTGAAAGAGAGAAAGGAACGGGGCCTGAGGATATCTGGGGGAAGAGCATTTTGATCAGAGGGAACAACAGGATCCAGAGGCTGAATCACACCTCATGTGTTCAAACAACAACAACCCAGCAGGAAGCTGGAGTGCGGGGGGCAAGGGCGGGAGTGGGAGATGTGGGTAGTGAGGTAATGGGGGCTGCTGGTCCTGGGAGTGATGGATTTCTCTAGACAAGACAGAAACCAGAGGCGGGATTGGAATAAAGGTGTGACTTCTTCTCACTTAGGATTCAAGAGGCGCCCTCTGGCTGCCGTGTTTAAAAAAAACCGCAGGGAAGGCAAAACTGGAAGTGGGAGGCCAGTTAGGAGACTGCCCACCTACCCCGATACACCCAAAATAGTATTTCATCATTGTTTGTTTGTTTTCTTTCGCACCTGAACATTTTATATATAAATCGGTTATTTGAATTTCTCCTGTTGGAAATGGCCTATTCTGACATCTTTGCTGATGCTGCCATTAGCATAGTTACCTTTCGCTGTGGGTTTTCAGTGATAGTAAGAACGTAGCTCTCAGTCATATATGTAGTTCTCTGTCCCCAGCTGCTCTTCTAATTTAATTCTGTGTGTGATTTTTTTTTTACATAGAGAAATTTTTAATTTTTATGAGGACAGATTTTTTTTCAAAGAAATTTTCTGTTAGGGATTCTGCTTGTGATGGCATACTTAGAATTTTGCCAAGACTATTGCTTCAGTTCGGGCTTTTTAATTTGCGAGCCGTAGAAGCTGGTTTCACTAAAGGGAAACTCATTATAATACTTGGGATCTAAACTGGAACCCGGAGGTAGGAGATTCAACCAGGCCACGTGAGATTCTGGAACTTGGAACTAAAAACCTTTCCTGGAACCAAAGCATCTTTCCCATTTCTCTGAGTTTATCTGCTTCACTCTCCTCACTCTTCCCTCTTCTTCTCTGATACACTGTTCATCCATAATGTGGCCACCCCACTTTCCGCACCACTGACGAGAGCACTGGCATCTCTTCGCCTCAATCTTGACTCATGGGAAAGAGAAGCTAATTCCCACAGTCCACCCAGTACATTGGCCTATTCTGCGCCCCTCCCTCCAATCCAAAAACATAAGCTGTGTCCAGGGAGTGTTGGAGTCACAAACTCCAAGGGGCTCATCTCGAGAGGGGCGTGTGGAGAAAGGGCAGTTCTCAAAGGGAATAGGAAACATGCATTGAGCATATGCCTTAAAGGAGTATAATCCACATTCATCAATATTTTATTCTAGTCCTTCTATGGCTTTATATTTTCCATACTTCTGAAATCAATTTTTGTGTAAGGCATGCTTTAGAAGTATTTTATTTTATTTTATATTGCAAAAGGTTAGCCACTTATCCCCAAAATGTGATAGAAAAAAAGTTGATCTTGTGCCAAAATTGCTATTGAAGTGAACCAGGTGTTTAAAGTATTTGATGAGTACCACTATTTAAATAATGCTGATCTAATTGTTGGAAACTCCTCTTGGTTCTATGTTTTGTCGTTATTGTTGTTCTCTACCAATTAAAAACCACTCCAAAGGAACACACACACACAAAACAATCTGATTTAAAAAGGAGCAGAGGACCTGAACAGACATTTTTCTAAAGAAGACATGCATATGGCAAACAGGCACAAGAACAGATGTTCAATATCACTGATGTCGGGGAAATACAAATCAAAATAACAATGAGATACCACCTCACATCCGTCAGAATGGCTAAAATAAAAAAGACAAGAAATAAGTGTTGGCGAGGATGTGGAGAAAAAGGATCCCTAGTGCATCGGTGGTGGGAATGCAAAGTGGTGCAGCTACTGTGGAAAACAGTGTGGAGGTTCCTCAAAAAATTAAAAATAGAATTATCCTATGATCCAGTAATTCTGCTAGTAGGTATTTACCCAAAGAAAATGAAAACACTATTTTGAAAAGATACATGCATCCCTGTGTTTATTGCAGCATTATTTACAAAGACCAAGATATGGAAGCAAACTAGTGTCGATCAATAGATGAATGGATAAAGAAGATGTGAGATATATATGTTATACACACACACGCACACACACACACACACAATGGAATATTAGCCATAAGAAAGCATGGGATCTTACCATTTGTGACAACACGGATGGACCTAAAGGGTATTATGCTAAGCGAAATAAGTGAGACTGAGAAAGACAAATACCATATGATTCCACTTAAATGTGGAATCTAAAAAAAACGAACAAATAAATAAAAAGCAGAATCAGGCCTATAAATGCAGAGGACAAATTCATGGTTGCCAGAGGGGAGGGGGTGGGGGGTGGGCATAATGAGTGAAGGCCAGTGGGAGATACAGGTTTCCAGTCACGGAATAAAGAAGTCAGAGGAATAAAAGGTACAGCACGGGGATTATAGTCGATGGCATTGTAACAGTGTCGTATAGCGACAGATGGTGGCTACACTCGGCGTGAGCATAGCATAACGAATAGAGAAGTTGAATCACTATGTTGTACGCCTGAAACTAATGTAACAATGTGTGTCCACTGTACTCAGATAAAGAAGAACATTTATAAAACAATAGACTCAGCAAACATGATTACTCTACCTTATGATTCACTGATACAAGGAAGATGGGAGCCACCACCAGGCCACCGTGTTTGAGAAATCTTTGTCCAGACCTTGGTGGAGAAACAGCTGAATTCAGAAAGGCATTATCAGTCAAGTGACTCCCACATCTTTCCCAGCCCTTTTTCCTATGGGGAAGGGGTGTCTCTAGACTGGATAAATCATAGAGATTCCTGAAGAGGCAGAAACCAACCAAACAAACAAAAAATCTGTCAAGATTGTTGTTAGTAATTATTTTGTCATTTGCCCAGTAATTTTTTAATTAAGTAATTATACCATGATTTTTTTTAACTAGCCAAATAAGTGCGGCAAATTACTTCGAGTCCCAGTTTTTTCACTTATTAAATGTCACGGTTGAACCAGGTGATTTCTAATGTTTCTATAAACATAAACATTCTGATTTACTAATTTACTAGTTTTCTGTGTAGAAGCGTGTGGGGCTGCATGAAACCACGAACTAAATGCTGTCTTCCCCCAAGGCATCCCACACTCACGAGAGCCAACACTCCAAAGACTAACCTACCAATGACACATTAAGAAATTAGCATACATTTAATAATTTCTCCAATAGTGGTGATTGGGAGAGGAAAATTATCATCTCTTTCTCTAAATCTTGAGTGTAGACTTTGTAGAGAACATTTTTAATAGCTTTCTTGAGGTATAACTGACATATGACGAACTGTAAATATTTATATGCTCAGATACAATGAAATATACGTATATACTCATGAAACCATCATCACGGTCAAGATAATAAACATATCCATCACCTCAAAAAGTTTTCTTGTTCTCCTTTCTAATTTCTTCTAGCTGCTCTCCCCAGAAAACCACTGACCTCCTTTCTGTCACTATAGATGAATTTGCATTTTTTATAATTTCATATAAATTGAATCAGACACTATGTAACCTCTTTGACTGGCTTCTTTCCTTCGGCATAATTATTTCAGACTCATCTATGCCACTGTGTGCATCGATAGTTCATTCCTTTGTGTTGCTGAGTAGTACTCCAACGTATGGACATGGCCGCTTGCTTATCCGTTCCCCTGTTGATGGGCTTTTGGGGTGTTTCCCCTTGGGGGGCTATAATGAACAAAGTGCCATGGGCATTCGTGTACAAGTCTTAGTATACACACATGCTTCCATTTCTCTTAGGTAAATACCTAGAAGGAGAATGGATGGGTTGGATGATAAACGCATGTTTAGGTTTTTGAGAAATAGCTAGACTGTTCTGGAAAGAGTTTGTGCAATTCTACATTCCCACAAACAATGTAGGAGAGCTCCTATTTCTCCACATGCTCGTCAACACTTGGTATGATCAGTCTTTTTAATTTTAGCCATTCCAATAGGTGTGCAGAGGTAGCTTGCTAATTTTGACTGAAGAGACATGAGGGGGGAAAAGAAAGACTGGTTCGGATTCATTTCAGAAAAGATGCCTGTCAGTTCATCTCATGCTACTTGGGTTCCCTCAAGCTGCCTTAGTTATTAATCCTGGTGAGTCCAGTTCTTCAGCTGATTTTATGATTCTAAAAGCCACCCTATGCCTTCTAATACATTTCTTTTATCTTCAAGTTACCAGGATAGGCCTCTGTTGCTTGTAGCCAAAGACTCCCTTTTCTACAGGTGGCTCTGTTTACTGCTGGCCTGGCAGGCCTTCCCTCACCGTCTTCTGGCAACAAACCCCACCCATGCCCTAACTACAGCATCTTTGTCTCTAGATCCTATTGCCTCGAAACGAAGATCTATTCCTCTTAGACTCTGGATACATGAGCCAATAAACTCTCTTGTTTAGTTTACTCTAGCTTGGAGTCAGTTTTCCGTCACTTAAAACTGTCAGAAATCACCCTGTGCCCCAACGTCCCCGGTCTGTCTTGTGCATGTGTACCCAGAGCCAAGCATGAGGCCTGGAAATCAGCAAGTGGTGATTAAATAAACGACCACAGTCTTAAAATCAGAGACAATTTTTTTAAAGCTGTAAATAACAGGAAACTGGAAAGGTTGCTTGGAGAGGCATCATGGGTAAGCGCCCGCAGCCGGACTGCCGAGGTGTGAATCTCAGCTCTGCCATTTATCAACTCTGTGACCTTGGGCATTTACTAATTTCTCTGCGTCTCAGCTTCTGAAACCCTAAAATGTGGATGATAATAGGACCTACCTCATAAACTGATGAGGATTAAATTAGTTAATTTGCAAAAAAAGCATTTAAATCATGCCTGATACATGCAAGGTGTTTTGTTGTTGTTGTTGTTGTTTGTTTTTTTTTAATCTTTGTTTTGTTTTGTGATACGGATAATTTTTGGATGACAGAGCCAAGACTGAAAAAGACTTTGATGTGTGCTCTTAAGGAATGATATGCTAAAACCTTAGTTACTAGTCATGGGATCTTAGACAAAGTGCTGACTTTCCCTGAGATCGCTTTTTTACTCTTTAGCCAGGCACATACAAAGACCTGCACTCTGGCTCAAATAATTGAGCATAAGGTGGTTTAAGTGAAGTTCATGTAATGAGGATCCTGAGTTTGGGGAGTGGCACGTTAGCTGACTGTAGGTTCATCAGGAGCGAGTAGAAAGGCAAGGCTATCATAGAACTTGCAAAGATTAGACTGAGCTGCTAGCAACAGTGTCAATTAAAGAAGATTAGAACCCTTGGGTCCTCCGCTCCGTGCTCATCCTACAGAGAATACAAACTTAGAGCTTGGACAGGCTGGAGAGCCTCGTGGAGAGGGAGAGAAAGGGAGGGAGGTAGCAAACCCGTAATTTGAACAGATAAGAGCCTTCAAAATGCTCGCTCTGAATGACAGGAGACTCAGAGAAGATGACATTACCGTCTTCAAACACTTCAGAAACCGTCCTGTGGAGGCCTTCATCCGACCTTCCAGAAGCCCAGGGTGGAAGGCCACAGAGCGGTCTGGTGATGGTGAGGGCTGCCCTGCAAAGCTGCAAGCCCCTGACCCCGGAGGAGCGGGGTGAACGTGAGTTCAGGGGCATATTAGCAAAGAACTGTGGGAGGGAGGGATCATCCAGGACTGCTCGGTTTTGTTTCACATTCTAAAACTACCTGACTCTATGGTTTGAGTTTTCGGTTTGTTTTTTAGATTCAAAGGGGGTTAACCAAATACTCGATCCACGAGCTGCAACTTTTCAAAAGCAGCAGTAGCTGCATGTGTTGGTTGCCCTTTGCCCGAAAAGCCCCATGGGAGTGGAAGAGCCTCAGCTGCCCCCCAGCACCGATCGTCCCCGGCCGGTCCCGTCTCCGGGATTGTGCCCAAGCGGTTAGAGTTGAGTCTACGTTTGCTCTTGCTTTTACCTGTGGCCACAGCGTCGGAAGAACGCAGAGTCAAGCCCCGCTTCTGTCCTGGTGTGATGTGAAGACGAAGCCTTGTGAATCCGTCTGACTGCAGTTTTTCATTTTGGTCACTTCCCTCTCAGCCCTGGAGGCACAGAAGACAGGGCCGATGTTCAAATCTTGTCTGCAAGGACATTTCTTTCTGAAGAAAGAATGTCCAGAATGTTTGCTCACAGAAACACCACTGCCTAGTGGAGCCCACACTAAGTAAACACAAAGGAATTAAAAATGAATCAGGGGGACCAGAATTAATCTGTTTACTCCACAGTGGAAGTGGTTTACTTTTCCTTAAAAAACAAAACAAAACAAAAAACCCAAAAAACTTCTTTCCCATCCTTCCTTTCCAAACACTGCTCCAACCTCTCTTTTTTAAAAAAAAAGAAAAAGAAAAAACTAGGAAGGTAGTATATTAAGACTTTTGTTTAAAAGTCTATTTTTTTAGGGGCACCTGGGTGGCTCAGTTGTTAAGCATCTGCCTTCGGCTCAGGGCGTGATCCCGGCGTTCTGGGATCGAGCCCCACATCGGGCTCCTCCGCTGGGAGCCTGCTTCTTCCTCTCCTACTCCCCCTGCTTGTGTTCCCTCTCTCGCTGGCTGTCTCACTCTCTGTCAAATAAATAAAATCTTTTAAAAAAAATAAATAGGGGCGCCTGGGTGGTGCAGTCGTTAAGCGTCTGCCTTTGGCTCAGGCGTGATCCCGGCGTTCTGGGATCGAGCCCCACATCAGGCTCCTCAACTGGAAGCCTGCTTCTTCCTCTCCCACTCCCCCTGCTTGTGTTCCCTCTCTGGCTGGCTGTCTCTCTCTCTGTCAAATAAATAAATAAAATCTTTAAAAATAAATAAATAAATAAATAAATAAATAAATGTCTATTTTTTTTAAAGAATCCATTTCTTGGACATTGTAGACCAAATAGCAGTGAGAAACAGCCCATGGACACTCTGAGATAGATAGATAGATAGATAGATAAAGAAAAGTAAGTATCTTACAATACAGAAATTCTTAATTAAATACAGCTGTTTATCCAAATTTAAACAATTTAAACTTCTCAGACCTCTATTGTTGCTTTTCCTAGAAATTTTGTTTTTGTTTTGGTGCTTGATTTTTTTCTGATTTTTCTGATTAAAGTAATATATAATCCTTGTAAAAAAAATCTGGAATATTAGGAAAGAAAGTTATGAAAAATTTTCTGGATTCAGAAATTGAATATAAAAATAAAAAACGCACATTTCAGGTGGTTAGTTTTACACTTCTTCAGTGTGCTTGAGCTGTTTTTATTCGTAACACTTCTGACACCGAATGTGTTAGGTTTTTCCCACCTCAGTTGATCCTCCAACTCCCAACGACGTCTAGATGTTCCACAGTTCGGCTCTGACGCTAACTCCTGAAGTTAGCACAGACCTTACAGGACTGCCCGGCCGAAAGTCTGACATGGTCACCCGTACTTCTGACCAACCAACCAGCTATAAATGGGGGTTCCCATGAGCCCCTCCTCAGGTTTGATAATTTGGTACAGTGGCTCACAGATCTCAGAAAAGCTCTTCCCTTACTATTACTGGTTTATCATAAAGGACACAACTCAAGACTAGCTGGAAAAGATGCATAAGGACAGATACGTGGGAAGGGACTTCCATGCCCTCTCTGGAGGGGCACCCTCCCAGCACCTTGATGTGTTCACCAGCCTGGAAGCTCTCTGAACCCCATGGTTTAGGGGGTTTTATAGAGGTTTAATTATGTAGGCATGATGGATGAAATCATTGGCCATTAGTGACTGAACTCAATCTCCAGCCCCGCTCCCCTTCTTGGAGGTTAGGGATGGGGGTGGGACTGTTGCAGCTACAAGTTCCAACCCCCTAATTCTGTCTTGGTCAACCAGCACCCATCCTGAAGCTGTCTGGCTCCCCCACTCCATACCAGACATCTCATGAGCATACACAAGACACTTATCGCTCTCTAGAGAGTCCAAGGGTTTTAGGAGCTGTGTATCAGACACTGGGAACAAAACCCAAATATATATATTTATTATGCCACAGTGCTCCTTTTAGAACTGTTTAAAATGCCCTAACAATAGGTGCTGACTGGTTAATCTTCTTCTGAGGATATAAAACAATTTATAAACACCACTCCTCTGACTCTAAAAGGGTAAAATGGGTCTTCTAGTTTTTAAAAGCTTACTGATCTTTTGAGCTCTTTGAGTTTGTACTGATACAATCTATGCCTAAAACTTCGTTGACCCCTTTGCTAGAAACAGACCAGATCATCAAAGAGTTCTGGGTCAGACAAGAGAAGGCCAGCATCTAAAGACCATCAGCCACATACCTGGCTGACACATTTTAATTAAAATTGTTCGGCTAATGGGTTTTCCTTCTTTGTATGGTTATAAATACCAGGCAGCTTAAGGAACTTCTCCTGGCAATTCCTGGGCCCAGGAGTTCTCTCTGTGTGGCCCTGAAGGGAAGAATCAGCATCACCTGGGAACGTGTTAGAACTGCAAATTCTCAGCCCACCCCACACCTACTGAATAAGAAACTGGGGTGAAGCCCAGCAATCTGTGTTTTAACAAGCCCTCCAGGTGATTCTGATGCCCCATAACATTTGAGAACCACAGCCTTATGTATCCTCTCCCCACCCCCCGCATTGTGAGGAATTTGCTGGAATTGATTGACACAGTCAACTCCAATCACATGTGTGTCTGGACCTGGGTGGTGATGACGCAGGTACATAAATCCATAAAAACTCTCCAAGCTCTACACTTAAGGTCGATCCATTTTACTTGATTAAATCAAACCTCAATTAAAAAAATAAAAGCAGGGTCAAACTGTATTTCTAAGAAAGCGGGCTGGGGCTGGGCTTGTCCCTGTGAATGAGGGTCGTCAGACCCAGGGACCTTGGCCACAGCAGCACAGTTGTCTAACTTGGCCACGGTGGGCCATTCCACCGCACGGCCCGCCAAGGAGGTCTGTGTGCAGCAAACTCGAAGGGATTTAGTGGCGTCATTTAGCGATGAGTTAGTCCCCCGGCAGTGGCCTCAACTTGTTCAGTGTCATCACCGGTATGCCTCCCGGACCACAGACACAGGAAGCCCTCCTATGATACCTGGCGGCAGGCAGAAGACAGTCCCGCTCCCTCGAGCCGCAGCAGAAACCCAGGAGGCAGCGAAGAGCCCCAGCTGACCCGGGCTGCACATACAGCTCTCGGGCAAGAGAGCAGCCCTGGCCGTGAGTCACGCACGCAAGGAGCACAGACCTGCCGAGGCAACCTCTCCTGCTGGCGTCGTCCTCGAGGAGCTGAGAAAGGAGGGGACGTGAGGCACACGAAGTGTCCCGCAGGGTCACGGCCCCCAGCAGGCATCCGTCCCCTGGCCCGGCTGCGAGCGCGTGAGGCGCAGAGCCCCGGGAGCCCCGGCGCCAGTGCTGCAGAAATCCTCCGCCACAGCCGTGGGTTCCTGTGTGTCCTGAAACGAAAACAAACAAACAACCCCCCCACCCACCCCGCTTCCGGCCTCCCATCCCGACCCACCAAGAACCGCTGTGTTGATTAACCACCGCTCGGCCGTTCTTCGGGGAAAGCTTGCTGCGGGTCGCAGCTGGACCCCCTTGGGCTGATCGCCGCGCCGCTGGGAATCGCGAGCCTTGCGCGGTGAACGCGCGGTGGAAAGAACGGGTGAGGAAAAACGTCACCAGCAGGTGGACCCAGAGTCCAAACTAGGCGGTGCTCATGCGCGGCCCCGCCGCCTCTCCCACCCAGCCCGAGCCCCCGCGTTCCCTCTGCGTCCCCGTTGTGTTTCCGAGCCGCTCGAGTGGCGTCAGAAGTAACTTCTGCATTCGAGGGCTCCCCTGCAAGGCGTTGTCTCGTCCAGCCTCGCCCGGCTGAACTAGAAACAACTGTAAAATCACGCCCGGGGAAACCCCCTCTTTCCCAGACCGCTTCAGCCTGGGAAGCAGGTCGCCGAGGCAGCTCGGGCTCACGCCCCACTCAGTTTTGTTTCTGATGCTTCGCTCGCACCACTTTCCCTGTGGGGGATGCTGTGGGATCCGTGGGCTACCCAGCGTCCACGCTTGCTTTCTATGGTGGGTGAGTCTTCCACTGTCTCAAGCGTTGGTGGGGAAAAGCCCCCCTCCCACTACAGAACGTGAAGTGGACCGGGGGGCCCTCCCTCCACGCGCTGGGAGTCAGCGTGGGCAGCTGGGGACCTGGCCTCCGCCGATCAGACGCTGCCACCCGCGACTTGAACTCTTGAGCAATCACGCTGAGATGAAGGGACCACTGAGAAATTGCTCACTGGGACAACCGGAGGGGCCAGAGTTCCGTGCAGCGCACAGAGGCCCGATTCCGAGTAAAGGCAGGACTGCGGACAGAGAAGAGGGGTGGGGAGGCTGGTGAGCAGACGACCTGGTGTCTGCGACACTACCTGAGGCTTTAGTTCTTAGGGCGCGCTCGGCACGCTGGGCTTGGTACTGTTCTACTCACTCATGTTCCTTTGGGTCTTGAGGAACACACACACGGAGATTACTTACACTGATGAAAAACTGAGTAAGGGTACCCCAGAACAGAGGCTAGAAGAGGGACTTAGGACTTTAGGGAAGAATTCAATGAACACAGAGAGGAGCCAGTTCCTCGTACCTCCCCTGGGCTGTTTGAGCATACCCAGAAATACTCAACAGACACACTCTGACACCCATGTTCCAAATTAATTAGCTTTTAAACTTTCTTAATACCCAAAAGGTATTCTTGATCCCCATCTTCCAAACAAAGAATAAAATGAGGAAAAAGCAAATTTAATATGAGCAGCAGTGGTGAGAATCCCACCCCAACGACGTCCAGGACCGTTGGCCACCAGCCTTCCTGTGATGGTCACTGAAAGGGACAAGGCAGAAAAACAAAGACAGCTCCAGAGGACATGTGGGAACTTTTCCATGACCTGACAGTTCTATGTCTAGAATTATTTCACTCTCGCCCAAATTCCTCTCTCTTGAGCACCAGTCTGCTAAGTTTCTAGCTTTCTTTGGCATGAGTGTTCTATCTTTCAAGGGATTTGACTTCCTCCATCTTGCTTTTCCCAAGTGACATTTTGGCTCACGGCAAACCTCAAATTTCATAATGGCAATGAGGAAGGATGGCCCAGTCCCTAACCTGTCATTCTGTCTTTGCTGATAACCCCTGAGGTCTTGTCTCTCTTGTGGGCTGGACCCCCCTGGCCTTGTGCCAGTGTATACGGACTTGTGCTGCTGACATTGGTGAGTCTTGCCTCCTATTGTCCTGACCCTACCACTTTTCCAGGCTCTCAAGTCTCTCAGCAATGCTGTGCCCCGTCTTTGCAGTTCAAGACCTGCTAGCTGCATTCCTTGCTCTATTCTGGAGGGTCTGGGCCCCTGTGAAGCTGCTCTGGGGCACAGCCATGCAAACAGTCCTCTCATCCACTGCTAATCCACTTCCTGAGATCGTGTTGTTCTAGCACCATCCGAAACACAGCCATCTCGAGGAGGCTTGCAACTTCCCTTGCCATGCGTTGGAAAGCAGGAAACAAGCCCATCTGCTCTGAGTTTCTCCAAACCTATCTGCTGGTCATCATCACTCCTTTACACCAGGATGTTGGCCCCAAACTGGGGGTTGAGGAACAGACCCTAACGTGTGTTGAATACTCACCCCCCCTCAAATCTCTCCAAGCTCCTTCCTAACCCAGAAAGCATGACCTGTATGTCCCATTCTGCAGTTGCTCTTCGTATGGTTTGTGATTCATTTCCACAGTTTCTCAGTTTTAGGAGGCATCCTGAGAATCTTTGTGTCATTCAAGTGCTGCATGCTTGCAGTGGAAAGCCAGGCCTCTCACTACTACCTTTTCTACGCCAGGCTTTAAAATGTCTGTTTTGAGGGGCGTCTGGGTGGCACAGTCGTTAAGCGTCTGCCTTCGACTCAGGGCGTGATCCCAGGGTTCTGGGATTGAGCCCCACATCGGGCTCTTCTGCTAGGAGCCTGCTTCTTCCTCTCCCACTCCCCCTGCTTGTGTTCCCTCTCTCGCTGGCTATCTCTCTCTGTCAAATAAATAAAATCTTTAAAAAAAAATAAAATGTCTGTTTTGAGAGTCAAAATTGACCTCTAACTTTTTTGTTTTAGACCGGATCCACCATTCCTCTGTAGGACATGCACTTAGAAAACTATTCTGCTTGACGGTTGGGGGAGAGCACTAGCGTAAAGAAATGAAAAGTGTATAATTTAATATTAAACATTACCCCATTACCGAATCCTAGCTCTGTTCCTTTCTAAACTGTGTGACCTTGGGAAAAATATCTGCCTAGAGCATCGGTTATAATTTGCAAAATAGAGAAAATAAATAGAACTTTATTCATGAATTTGTGGTGAGAATGAAATGAGATCATTCATTTAAAGTGCTTGGTGTAATACGTAGCCCAGAGCTCTTGCTTTTGCCCCGCGCCCCCCAACATACTTACCCCTCAATTCCATTTTGTGACGAGGCAGAGTATAATGAAAAATTAAGAGAATGTACTACATATGTGGGACGAGGTGATTGTCTATGACAACTACTAACAGGCTGCAGACTCCTTCAGTCCACCAGTACATTAGGCCACGGGAGTGGATTCAACACCCAGAAAAATGTACAGAAGAGTCGAAGGCCATCTCCAAGGCACACCAGTGTTCAAAGGGGGAGCAGACGAAGAGGAAACTTCGAGATGACAGGGGTGGCGGAGAGCAGGGCCGTGTGACATAAGACAAGTCAAGGCACGCAATTCCTCCAGTGAGGAAGGAATGACCGCTTGAGCAAATGCTCCAGAGAGGCCTTGGGAGCCCAGATTCCACCTGGCTAAGGAGTGAAGGCCGGTGAGGCACTGGGGGCAGCAAGTGCCGACAACCTGTAAAGAAGGAAAATTAGGGCTAAAGACAGAGGTGGTCACTGGGGAAGTTTGAGGTTTGTCTGCTCTTAGGGTGGGAGAAACAGCCCATCCTCGCACAGCCCGGTGAGTCAGCGGGGAGGGAACTGGAGAGGGTGGAGGGAGGACCAACCTGAGGTAGCCTGAAGAAAGATGGCCAGATTCAGATGAGAGCATTAGGCTGGCGCTCTGACAGTGAGAGGGAAGGAGACAAAGTGGGTGCAGTTGTTTGTAAGTGTGCAGAGTCGGTGGTGGCAAGTTGCGTGCGGTCCCAGCTGTTGGCATCTCTTTTCTCTGTGACGTCATAGGCAGGGCCGGCTCCTTCAGAGAGATGGCACATAGATCAAGGGCTGGAGAAGGGTGGAGGTGACACGGGATGGGGGGGCGTACAGAGAAGGTGCACCGCAGGGCTCAGTGACCTATCTAAGAAGGCAAACTGTCATCACATGCTAGCTTTGAAAATGAAAAATTTGAAATGTGGGAAGGATATTCTTTTGGGCTTCAAAGCAGAGACTGTATTTATCCCATTGGCTATAAACACTATATTGGAACACATGCATAAAGAAAGGAGTATTCGATGATATTTGGTGCGACAGGATTTTATCTGCCCGGCTTTTAATGGTCCTAAGTCCTCCCCAAACCCCAACTATGTAAGCTCTTTAATGTTTTAATATTAAACTAAAGTTACCTGGTAAAAAAAGCCGAGAGTGAATGGATTCCAAATTTTCTACAAGAAACTTATGTTCTCTTGACTTTCCAAAATAGGTCTGTCTACCACTAGGTGGTGTTTTGTTCAATTAATTCAAAAGTAAAATTTTCATTTGATTTCTATCAGAAGGAAAATGTCCTGAAAAGTAAACACACTACCAGCTGCATTTCAGTCCTAATGTTTACTTTCCAACTAACTCCAATTTTCTAGACTAGCTATGGTATAAATGAAAACTGTACTTTCCTTAAGTGTGGCACACTGTTCCATTTGTCTCTAAATGGAACGGAAATGAGTAGGTCTCTCTTTTTCTCCCCTTGAAAGGACCCAGGGAACGGCATGATTCAGGAGGCAAGCCCTGTGTGGAAGAGAAGCATGAATGTCGTCTGACCGTGAGATCAATTTGTGTTTACAATTCTTATACCTTTCTTTTAAAATGAAAATTTTGTATTTAAAAATCAAATTCCCTTTTAAATGAAAAATATTGACTAGCTTTTTTACTTTCTTATTTAAATGAGCCTACCTCTCCTGAGGTAAGACATAGGAAGTCTTCTGTAAATTCATGACTTCATTAAAACCCGGTACCTGGCTGGCTCAGTCGGTTGAGCATTCCACTCCTGATTTTGGCTCTGGTCATGGTCTCAGGGTCCTGGGATGGAGCCCTGAGTCGGCTTGCTGCTCAATGTGGAGTTTTCTTGGGATTCTCTCTCTCCCTCTCCTTCTGCCCCCCACCAAATAAATAAATAAATAAATCTTAAAAAAAAAACCCACAATTTTATTAGAACCCGAAATTACGGCTCTTATGAAAGTACTCCCAGCTCGAATAACTATTCAAGTAAAATAAATACATTTTTCTCTAATTAGAAACAGCAAAATAGGATTTTATGTATGAACCCAAAGATTTCCTTTCCCTCTGTGTCCAACCTGGGTTGGAACCCGAATTCTGCTACTTACCAGCTCCATGACCTTGGACAAGCCTCTCCCACTCTAAACCAAGGCTCTTCTGCCCATAATACGAGTATCTGTCTCATAAGATTGTCATGGCGAACAGATTTTTTTTTTAACATTGTGAAGTTTTTGGTACAAAATGCTTTATAAATAGCAGATATTAGGTACAAGCGCATTTTTTCTTTCAGAATCACTGATACTTCTGCTTGAAAATGCTGCATAACATACAGGAGCTGTGTAGGCTCTCTCGTTTGCTTTCCCCTCTCTGTTTGGTTCAGGTGTAGCTCAGACATGGGCAGCGACCCCGTAACTTCCCACCGACTCCAGCCATCTTTACTGCCTCCCAAATCCTGTTCCCCTCCCAAATGAGCCCCATTTTCTGTCATCTCATGTCATCCAACTCCCCCCCTCCCCAGCATCCGCTGTTCTCAGATTGGAGTACCCGTGACAGCTCAGTCTGCTTTCCCCAGTTCCTCCTAGACTTCTATGAAACAAAATCATCTGATCTTATGACCCTTGAGGAAACAAACAGGCTCAACAAAGTCCTGAAATCACCCAATGTATTACACATTGGTGCTAAGTCCTCACCTTTCTGACAATGACCCTATAATCCCACAGCAGACTCTGGAGGAGTGCACAGTGTGGGAGCCGTTGGCAAGAAACAAACCAACATTGAGGACTTTGAGAACCAAATGTTTACCCCAGGACTCTACCCCAAGCCCCAGCATGGTGGACTTGGGGCTTTTCCTCCAATGTACCCAGACCTACTTTTACACAGTTTAAAGAGCTCTTCTAAATCAATGATTAAATACATTACTCCCCTCCTCCAGCTGCCAAATGAACGAAGGACAAAATCTGGCTATCGGAGAAGTCCCAGCCCAGGGCTGTGCACGCTTTGCGTGGGCCCCTTCCTCTTGTTCGTCTTGTATCAGGAGGCAAGCTGGTGAGGAGGTCCTGGGCCTGGAGCCTCTTTGGCGAGGGTGGTGGCAGGTGACTGCAGACCCAGAGCACGCCAGCCCAGCCGACTGCCTATGGCAATGGCATCCGGTTAGAGTCCAAAGAGAGCTCAAGACGATGCGAGAGTGAAAAGGCCGCAAGGACTCCCTGATGTTCACCGGCCACTTCGGCCTGCTGGTGCGGGGCTGTGCTCTCAGGCTGCTGCTCTCCCCCTACACCAGCCCTTTTGACTGTAAGGTATAGTACAAGTCTGCTATGTCATGTCAGGTGAGCTCCAAAGGACATCTAACTTCAAATCCAACTCTCTGCTGTTGGAATCTTCTTTATTTATGGCACTCTTCTTGCTTTATAGCTCAGCTATGTATTAAAATATTTCAACTATTGGGGCACCTGGGTGGTTCAGTCGGTTAAGCGTCCAACTCCTGATTTCAGCTCAGGTCATGATCTCAGGATTGTGAGATTGAGCCGTGAACTGGGCTCACGCTGGGTGTGGAGCCTGCTTGAGACTCTCTCCCCCCCTCTCCCTCTGCCCCTTCTCCCTTGCTGAACGCGCTCTAAAGAAAAAAATTCAAATATTATATATCTATTTTTATGTATGGGGAAGAGATAGGGTTGCATTCCACATTAGCTCTATCTGCCATCCTGAAGTTCTCCCCAACAGTAACAATTCCAAAATCAAAAAGAAAAAAGTTAAATTATTGGGAAAGCAGACGCACTAGTTTTATTTTCTTTTAAAATATATTTATTTCATCTTATCCTACGCATCTTTTTACATGGTTATAATTCGAACATAAATCATGATTTTAATGCTTGTTTAATATTCATTGGGTTCCCATGCAATGCTTTTGTAGTGAATTTCTTAGCGGCTTCTGCTTGTTGTTCACCAAGTAGAACATAAATATAAGCTAATTTATAGTTAGGTAGATCTGATCTTAAGATCTTGAAATTATTTTTAAAAATTCCTAACTATGGGTCTCCTTCTAAATACACTTTTTCTAATAGACTTTCCACTTAGGAAGATACAACAGTTGTTCTTCTAAGTTTTAGAAAGAAGTTTTTTGAGATGAGTTGCTTAAATTGGGTCGATTTTGGTTTGTCTTGAAGGAGTATGATGTAGTAATGGATCGGTATCTTTCCTCTGTCCAAAGGAGTATTGATATTTCACCCAAATGAAAGAGTGGACCTCAGAGCATGGTGAGTATGAGAGAAACTAGTCCACAATGGCATTTTAGGGCATCGAATCACTGGCCAGTTATTTCAAATACTAGTCAACTAAATCTACTCTTGCCATAAATATTTGCAATTATTTAATATTACAAATAGCCTCATGAGAAGTAACAAAAGGGGACGGGAATTTGGTCATGGTGTTTGAGTGACCTCAGTCCTACAATTCTAAGAAATTGAATTCTGTAAAGAAGCAGTGAGTTTGGAAGAGGATATGAAGCCTCCCTGAGTGAGATTACAGGCCCAGCCAACACCTTGACTTCAGCCTCTTGAGACTCAAAACGGAGAAGCCAGTGCTGTCATGCCCAGACTTCTGGCCTAAAAAACTGAGATAATAAATAGGTATTATAGTAAGCTGAGAAGTTTGTGGTAATTTGTTGTACAAATAGAAAATGAATGCATCTTTTACCCAGTGATTTTTGTTTTATTGAGTTATCACTGACATTTAACATGATATTAGTTTCAGGTGTACAACATGATTTAATATTTGTTTTGTTTTTTTTTTTTAAAGATTTTATTTATTCATTTGACAGAGATAGAGACAGCCAAGCAAGAGAGGGAACACAAGCAGGGGGAGTGGGAGAGGAAGAAGCAGGCTCCTAGCAGAGCATGGAGCCCGATGTGGGGCTCGATCCCAGAACGCCAGGATCACGCCCTGAGCCGAAGGCAGACGCCTAACGACTGCGCCACCCAGGCGCCCCTGATTTAATATTTGTACATATTGCAAAATGATCACCACACTAAGTCTAGTGAACATCCATCACCACACACAGTTATAAAATTTTTTTCTTAGGATAAGAACTTTTAATATTTATTCCCTTAGCACCTTTCATGTATGCAGTACAATATTGTTAACTATAGTCACCATGCTGTACATTACATCCCTACTGGATTGGAAGTTTGTACATTTTGACCATTTGCACCCATTTGGACCATCCCCCCACACCCCTCCCTCTGGCAACCATCAATCTGTTCTCTGTATCCATGAGCTCAGGGTTTTTTTGTTTTTATCTTATTTTTTAAGATTCCACATAAAAGTGAGATCATACAGTATTTGTCTAGCTCTGACTTATTTCATTTAGCATAATGCCATCAAGGTTGATCCATGTTGTCACAAATGGCAAGATTTCCTTCTTTTTTATATTACTCCACTGTGTGCATATATACACATTGGATGTATATACACATTCATCCATCTATGAACACTTAGGTGGTCTCCGTGTACTGGCTATTCTAAGTAATGCTGTAATGAACATGAGGGTGCATATATTTTTTCAAGTTAGTGTTTTCATTTTCTTTGGATAAATACCCAGAAGTGGAATTGTGGATTATATGGTATTTCTACTTTTAATTTTTTTTTTTTTAAGAAACCCCCATTATCTTCTCCAGAATGGCCACACCAATATACATTCCCAACAGTGCACAAGGGTTCCCTTTTCTCCACATTCTCATCAACACTTTTTCTTTTTGATAATAGCCATTTGAAAGTTATATCTTATGTGGTTTTAATCTGCATTTCCTTGATGATTTGTGATATTGGCCATCTGTATATCTTCTTTGAAAAAATATTTGGTTCCTCTGCCATTTTTATATCAGATTTTGAGTTTTTGCTCTTGAGTAGGAGTTCTTATACTTGCTTTATATGAGTTCTTGATATATTTTGGATATTTCTCCTGATCAGACGTATGATTTGCAAATATTTTTTTCCCATTCCATAAATTGCCTCTTCATTTTGTTGTTGGTTTCCTTTGCTGTGCAGAAACCTTTCAGTCTGATGTAGTCCCACTGGTTTATTTTTGCTTTTGCTGCCTTTGCTTTTGCTGTCAAATCCAAAAACTCATCTCCAACACTGATGTCAAAGAGCTTACTCCCTATGTTTTCTTCTAGGAGTTTTATGGGTTAATTTTAGTGTATGGTTTAAGATAGTGGTCTTTTCATTCTTTTGCATGTGACCCTCCAGTTCTCCCAACACCATTTCTTGAAGAGACTGTCCTTTCCCCATTGTATATTCTTGGCTCCCTTGTTTTAAAATGACCTTATATGCGTGACTGTACTGCCGGGCTGTCAGTTTTGTTCCATTGATCTGTGTCTGTTTTGATTATTACAGCTTTGTAATGTAGTTTGACATCAAGGGGAATGATGCCTCAGCTTTGCTCTTCTTTCTCAAGATTGCCTTAGCTATTTGGGGTCTTTTGTGGTTCTATACACATTTTAGAATTTTATATTTCTGTGACATTTTGATAGGGATTGCACTGAGTTTACAGATTGCTTTGGGTAGTAAGGACATTTTAACAATATTAATTCTTCCAGTCTGTGAGCACAGAATATCTTTCCATTTATTTGTGTCTTCTTCAATTTCTTTCATCAACATTGTATAGTTTTCAGCATATAGGTTCTTTGCCTCCTTGGTTAAGTTTATTCCTAGGTATTTTATTCTTTTTGATGCAACTATAAATCAGATGGCTTTCTTAATTTCTTTCAATTATTAGCATATAGAAATGCAATAAATCTTTGTGTATTCATTTTGTAACCTGCAACTTTGCTGATTTCAATTATTAGTACTCCCAGGTTTTCTGGTGGAGTCTTTAGGGTTTTGTATATGTCATCTGTACATAGTGACAATTTCACTTCTTCCTTTGAAATTTGGATGTCTTTTATTTCTTTGTCTTGCCTAATTGCTCTGGCTAGGATTTCCAGTACTATGTTGAATAAAAGAGCAAGATTGGGCATCTTTACCTTGTTCCTGATGTTACAGAAACAACTTTAAGCTTTTCACTCCTGAGTATGTTAGTTGTGGGCTTGTCATATATGACCTTTATTATGTTAAGATAGGCTTCCTATATACTCACTTTGAGAGGTTTTATCATAAATGGATGTTGAATTTTGTCAAATGCTTTTTCTGCATCTTCTGAGATGATCATATGATTTTTAGCATTCATTTTGTTAATGTGGAATATCACATTGATTGATTTGGAGATATTGAGCCACACTTGCATCCCTGGAATAAATCCCACTTGATCATGAGGTAGGGTTCTTTTTTTTTTTTTTTTAAGATTTTATTTTTATTTATGAGAGAGAGAGAAAGCAAACATGAGTGCAGGCGGAGGAACGGGGCGGGGGGGGGGGACAAGCAGACTCCACACAGAGTGTGCAGCCCAACATGGGACTGGATCTCAGAACCCTGGGATCATGACCTGAGCCAAAGGCAGATGCTTAACCAACTGAGCCACCCAGGGGCCTTGACTCTTTAATTTCAATGTGTGTATTTTTCACTTGTAAAAGTTCTATTGCTTACTTTTCAAATCTTCCTCTTTATATTTCATAGTGTCTTATTTTCTTACAGTTTTGATTTCTTCTTTTATTCATTAGTCATTTTAACATACTTGTATTTTCTTTCAGATTATTGTTTTGTTAGCTCAAGCTCTTGGTGCTCTAATCCTCCTGTTGTTTGCTAATCCTATTTTGTGGCAGTTTTGTTTGTTTGCTCTAACGTAAGACTCATTTTTAGTCAAGCAAATTTTTCCCCCTATGACACTTCAGCATGACCTGGATTGCAGGAGTGTTCACTTGTAGAGATTTCGCTTTTGCCCAAAATGTATCCTGTTAATTTTTCAGCTTGATTTCCTAGACCATGTGGATGGTGTACACTGAAACGATGACACCCAACTGCACAGGGCAGGGGTGTTCCATTTTTCAGGGGAGACTTTTTAAACTGGGAACATATGCAGTAACAAACAAGCTTTCTTTTTCTTTCTTTGTGGGTGTGATCCTAAGGTACTCCTTTAATGTAAGGGTATAGTTTCAAAAATCAGACAGCCCAAGACTTCTTTGCCATCCCGATGGTAGATAAAATCCAAGTGCCTATGAGGTTATGGTCACTTGTTCAAACCATTGTACTGAATAAGTTCCCATAGGTCACAAAAGACATTCTTATTGCTAAATTAAGTGGCAAGTTGTATCTTCATAACCTTTGACATTTTTGTTGCATGTAAACCACTTGTCTTACATTTTGCTTTTCATGTCTGTGGTGGAAAGAGCACTTTTGTTTGGGATTAGGAGAGGGGTTTATATATTGATCCTGCCACTTATTGGTTGTGTGGCACTGATTAAGTAACTCAACTTTTGAGGTTGATTTCTTACTTAAAATGAGGATGGGGTGCCTGGGTGGCTCGGTTGAGAATCCGACTCTTGACTTTGGCTCAGGTCATGATCTCAGGGTTGTGGGACTGATCCCCACGTTGGGCTCCACACTCAGTGGGGAGTCTGCTTGGGATTCTCTCTCTCCCTCTGCCCCTCCCCCCTGCACACACTCTCTCCAAAATAAATGATCTTCAAAAAAAAAAAATAAAATGAGGTAATGCCATCTTCATATGATTCAGAGGTTCTAATAAGTTAGTATCTGTAAAAGTACTTGATATATTGTAGAGCACCAGAGAAATGATTATATTATCTTGGGTCTCTTCTGACCACTCTTGCCTTTTCTCTCTCATTACAATCACATGGTAATATTCAAGACTTGATCTTCTACCTGTTTCCCATTACATCTTGTTTTTCAAATAATTCAAGATAATTCAGTCTCAGGATTTTAACGATCAACTTCTAAATCTCTGTTGTCAATTGTTTTTTCTTATTAAAACAATAGTATCATAGGGTTTTGATGACGCTTGAATGAGATAAATGGAGGTACCCTAGTAAACAATATACTCAATAGAGGCTATTATTACATTTTTATGCGCTTCCTGGATATTTATATTTTTTAAAATTCCAATATAACTAATATACAGTGTTATATTAGTTTCAGTTGTACAATAGAGTGATTCAACAATTCTATACATTACTCAGTGCTCATCCTGGTAAATGTACTCTTAACCCTTCACCTATTTCAACCATCACCCCTCACCTCCTCTCTGGTAACCACCAGTTCTCTATATTTGAGTTTGGTTTTTTTGTATCTTTTTTTCTTTGTTCATTTGTTTTCTCAAATCCCACAAGTGAAATCACATGGTATTTGTCTTTATCTGACTTTTATTTCAGTTGGCATTATGTCCTCTAGATCCATCCACATTGTTTCAAATGGCAAGATTTCATTCTTTTTTATGGCTGAGTAATATTCCACTGAATACACACACCACTTCTTTATCCATTCGTTTATCAATGGATTTGGGTTGCTTCCATGACTTGACTATTGTAAATAATGCTGCAATAAACACACTGGGGTGCATATATCTTTTTGAATTAGTGTTTTAGTATTCTCTGGGTATGTATCCAGTAGTGGAATTACCGGATCATATGGTATTTCTGTTTTTAACTTTTTGAGGAACCTCCACACTGTTTTCCACAGTAGCTGCACCAGTTTGCATTCCCACCAACAGTGCAAAATTTGGGTTCCTTTTCCTCCACATCCTTGCCAACACTTGTTTTGATTCTTGTGTTTTTGATTCTGACAGGTGTGAGGTGATATCTCATTGTGGTTTTGATTTGCATTTCCCTGAAGATGAGTGATGTTGAGCATCTTCTTATGTGTCTGTTGGCCATCTGTCTGTCTTCTTTGGTGAAATGTCTGTTCACGTCTTCTGCCTGTTTTTTTAACTGGATTATTTGCTTTTTGGGCGTTAAGTTCTTTACGTATTTTTGATATTAATCCCTTATCAGATGTCATTTGCAAATATCTTCTCCCATTCAGTAGGTTGTCTTTTTGTTTTGTTGATAGTTTCCTTTGCTGTGCAGCTTTTTAATTTTGATGTAGTCCCAATAGTTTACTTTTGCTTTTGTTTTCCTTGCCTTAGAAGATATATCTAGAAAAATGTTGCTATGGCTGATGTCAGAAAAATTACTGCCTATGCTCTCTTCTAGGATTTTTTATGGTTTAAGGTCTCTCATTTAGGGCTTCAACCCATTTGAGTTTTTGTGTTTTGTGTAAGAAAGTGGTTCAGTTTCTTTTTTTTTTTTTGCAGGTAGCTACCCAATTTTCCAAATACCATTCGAAGAGACTATCTTTTCCCCACTGTATATTCTTGCCTCTTTTGCTGTTGATTAGCCATATAATTGTGAGTTTATTTCTGGGCTCTCTAATCTCTCCTGTTCGACCTGTGTGTCTATTTTTGTACCAGTACCATATTGTTTTGATTACTATAGCCTTGTAGTATTTCTTGAAATCTGAGGTAGTGACACTTCCAGTTTTGTCCTTTTTCAAGATTGCTTTAGCTATTTAGGGTCTTTTGTGTTCCATACAAATTTTAGTATTATTTGTTCTAGCTCTGTGAACAATGCTATCAGTATTTTGATAGGGATTGCATTAGAGCTATAGATTGTTTTGGGTAGTGTGTTAACAGTATTTATTCTCCCAATCCATAAGCATGAAGTATCTTTCCATTTGTTTGTGTCATCTTCAGTTACTTTCACTGATGTTTTATAGTTTCCAGAGTACAGGTCTTTCACCTCCTTGGTTAAGTTTATTCCTAGGTACTTTATTCTTTTTGGTGCAATTAGAAATGGAATTGTTTTTCTTAATTTCTCTTTCGGCTACTTCATTATTAGTGTATAGAAATGCAACAGATCTCTGTATGTTGATTTTGTATCCTGTGACCTTACTGAACTCATTCATCACTTCTAGTAGTTCTTTGGTGGAGTCTGGACATTTCATCTTCAAAATACTAAACACCTGTCCTTCCCAAATTAGCTCTCTTTCCCAACTTACTTATTCTTATAAGTGATACCACCATTCCTGTCTTTCAAGCCTGAAAAATGAAGTCTTCTTTCTTTGCTTTTCATCATCTCCCTTTTGGTCTATACATTCTATAGGTGTTTCTTGCAAAATATTTCTTACATCTATTCCTTTTGCTATTTATTGGTCCTTCTTCCCTAGTTTTTTTACAACTCATGCCTGAATTACTGCAACTTGGTAGCTGGTTTCCATTTGGGCCAGCCTTCCTATTATTGTCTGTTCCTTAAACCACTTTCCTAATGTCCCTTTTCTAAAAGTCAATGGTTTGCTAGGTTTTGTAGTTCCAATCAACTTAAAGGGCCCTCATAATCTAGACTACTAGTTGTAACAGGTATACAGATGTCTTTTACGCAAGTTCATATAGAGCAATGTTATTTTCAACAACAGCGCACTACTTTCGAGGCACTCGTACAACATCTACAGATAAATAGGACAATTAATGAAGATGATACTGGAAACATATCTTCAAAATTGTTATCTAATGTTGCTTTGTCACAATACACTAATCCATAAAAAAGAATTGCAGCCAGTTTTATTTACCTTTAATGTCATAGAAAAGATCTTTATCCAGCTTTGCTTATGTTAACAAGCTATTGATAAGGATATTTATGCTTTAGTGGATTGCCTCATGGTGCTAGAAGTCACCTCAGAAACCACTGGCTGAGCTGAATAAATTGAGATGTAAAAGTACTTCCCTAAAAATTTAGCAGTTGGGGAAAGTCAATAATTATCTGATTTTTTAAATGTCCAAATTAATTAATGCTAGGATAGTTATATTACCTTTTTCACTGATGTTATTTAATTAGACCCTCTGACAATTTTAACCAGCACAATTCCCAAAATGGACAGAGGAACTTTAGCTACATGTTTAATTACATGTTTAAATTTAAAAAATTTATTGGTAGAAAAAAAAATCAAACAATACAGTAATAATGGATAATGCAAAAGGGTTTACTTTTGAAGATAAATGTACTGACACATTTTATTTCCTCATAAACAATGCATTTGTTCCCAATTCTGAGAAACTTACAATAGACAACTCAAATTCTGCTAAGTAAACCCCATTAAATAATTATTGCTTAATTTTTGTGTCAGGCCTTAGAAAACTGCATCTCTTCCTAATTTACATGCTTTTAAACAATTAGCAAAAATAATTTTAAAAGGTCCTCTTTTGGGAGAACATTCTTTTTTTGGTGGTGGGGGGGAGTCTACTTTTACAGAAAGCGAAATCTAATGTAACTGAATAAAGTAAACCAACCTTTGACATAACTGACAGTTAAAAATGGGATTCAGACTCAAATACTTTCTCAAATAACTGAGGTAATGATGGTAAAGCCACAGCAGCTATTTTGTTAAACAAATTCTAGCTCAAGGAATGGTCTTAAATGTAAAATTTAATGCAAAATAAAGAGGCAAGGGAAGGCATTGTGACCATGACCAGGGTGTATCAAGAAGACTTCCTTTTCTCAGAAAGCCATTGGAAAATTTTCATGTATATCTGAAGAAAAAAGATGCAACTCACTGGCCCGTTGTTGAACAACAAAATCCTCTTAGAGTGCCGTGACATATTTGATAATTTTACAACTAACATTTGATTTGGTGCTTTGGACTGCTACAATAGAATCAAACTATGCATATTTTCTCTTTTATTGTAGGTTCCAATGTCCCATGGCCTTTGTTATTTCAGAATTAATAAATCCTTTAGTTTTGAAACATTTTTTACTGATTGTTCTTTTTCTATGGCAACTCTATTGTAGTCTGGAAAGACCTGTACTTTTTTTAAATCATGTGAGAATTAGGGAATAAATTTGTATTTATTAATAGTTTAAAGAAATGATTTTTCATAACAACATCAGACACAAATGGTATAACTTTCCTTCAAAAGTAACCATTATCCTATGGTCAAGATAATCTAGAAATGTCAGATTTAAAATGTTTTTCTTCTAAATGTCTTTTAGAACTAATTGCTTTGATAACTGTGTCGTCTAGGCATTTTTTCTGTGTATCTGTGCATGTGTATATTTACATAAATGAAGGCTTAGAAGTAAACAGGATTCTCCCACAGTTATAATCTCACAAGTAAATTCTTAGTGTCAAGCATTAATCGCTACATAGCCTGAGATGTAGAATTAATAAAACTACATTTAACATTAAGTACACGCCAGAGACAAGATTATTTTCCTGTCCTCTGAAACAAATCAATGGCAACATGAGTTTGACCTTTTAATATTTCATCAAATTTTGTTAGAGGAGTACATCAGGTTGTCTTCATGAAATCTTTTATCTATAATCATGTAATCCAGATTAAGTACGTTCGTTAGAATGCATACCTTAATGTAAAATTTGGCTACGTGATCTTTTGCATCTCTTCAGATTGGCTCAATCTGAAAAAGAAGACTGAAACATCACTTCACATGCTCTCTAGCCTCTGTTTCTTCAACAGTTAGTCCTGACCACTTCTAACATAATATACAATGTATTTAGTAGGTTAATTGTTTTTCCCCAATACTTTCCTGCCCACCCTCTTTAGAATGTAGCTCCACAAAGGCAGAGACTTTTGTGTTTGGGCTACTAGTGTATTCCAAGTGCCCAGAATAATGACCGACACACTTAGTTAAGCACTCATTCACTGAATAAAACAAAGTTGTACATGCATTCAGAGATATAACAGCATGGGAGTGGGGGAGCAAATCATCTTGCAGGCCACTTTATGGACTCCAGCTCTGAGTGCAATGAGGAGTGGGCTCCAGGATTTGGAGTAGAGAAATGCTACAAGCTGATTCACATTTGGAAAGCACTACTCTTAGCCATTGTACTGAGGATGGGCTACTGTGGGCAGGGTGAAAGCAAGCAGACAGTTACAAGGCAAATACAGTAACCTGGGTGAGAAAAAATGAGGACACGGATCAGGATGACAGCACTGTACGGGGTGAGAAGTGGTTGAATTCTTGATTGTTCTGAAGGAAAAGCCAATAGCGCTTCCTGATAGTTTGGAGGTGGGCTGTGAAAAAAGAGGAATCAAGGATGACAACAGAGTTGTCCCGGCTTACCCAAATGGAAGAATGGGGCTGTCATCAGTGCCCTCTGAAAGACTGCTGGAGAAGCACACTTGAAGAGAAGGTGGGAGATGATGAAGAATCAGTGCTGGACATGTCATACTGAATTATAGTTGACACACAATGTTGGACATATTATGTTTAAGACGTTTTGTTAGGCAGTTGCCAAGAGATGCCAAAGGCTGGTAGATCTGTGTGTGGCTGTAGTTGAGGGAATGTTCCAGGCTGGGGAACACTGTATATGAATGGGGTTTAATGAATGTAGGGAAGAATAAGGCCTGAGCACCCTGCAGCTGAAGTCTCTGAGAAGGAATGAATTTTATCACATAAACAGAAAGACTACCTGGTTCTTCTCAGGTAATAAACATCCTGAAGGAAAAAAAAAAACAACCCATAACATTATCAGGTGATGTTACTTTATGAAAGATAGGTAAGGACAAGCAAATTATGAACATAATTTAAAGATAGAATTTATTCTCTGATGGTTTACTCATGCAAACTGCACATAAAAGAAAGTAGTACAGTTTGTGTAACATTGCAAATATAAGGACTCAAAATGCTAGGTACAGAAGTAGTGTGACATCTTGAAAGTCAAAATGGAATTTGTGTTTATACAACTAATAATGATTTTTATTTGCTGAGTACAGACTGATTTACAATGAAAGTTTTGCTAACCTTGGTAAGTTCATTAACCGTTTACATGACTTCTTACATCTATGTAGTTTTATTTTACAGTTGCAAGAATTCCTGTTACCAAAAAACTTTAACTTGCATAAATAATAAGAGAAAAATGTACTGAAGGACTTAGGAGAGTGAAAAAATTGAGGCTTTTCCTAACCCATTCGAACTACAATAAAAAATAGCCTTCTTGCAGAATTCATATTTTGTGCCTTTGAGATCAACTCCTTAGCATAACTATGGCAAAGTCACGATTAGAAATTCATTACTTTAAAATTATAAAATCTGTTAAAAATAAAAAAAAATTTAGAAGTAGGATTATCAACTAAAAATGCTCACTTTTAATAAGCCAAACAATAAAAATCCTATTATCTTCATACCTAAAAAGTCCTGAAATGTCATTTGTATAATTTGAATGTTTCCCAGTTTGGAACTTAGGCAGGTGGGATATTTCCTTGAATTATCAAGGATATTCGACATAGGTTTTTTAAATGTCAGTCTCATTAGGAGATGGCACTGAGACATTCGTAAATAGTGTAGTATAGATGCAGAACAAACTACACAACTTATTATAAATGCATTACAGATATTTACATAATGGAATCCTGCTTGAAAGCCAGAAGTTGCTACTGGGTAGGACTCATAACTATTTTACAAAGTTTTCTTACACACATCTACTACTTTATTTTTAACAATTTAGTTCTATTTTAAAATATTGTACTGTATTTTGAACATAACTGCAGAATAAAAATAGATAATGGCACATTAGAAAACTCAGTATCCCACAGATGATTGGATAATGAGAAAAGTGTACCTACAATCATCTCATCAGAAACAAACTACATCATGGAATGTTAGTTATCCAAGCCTGCACAGTAATGACATTTTAAATTGCAATCATCTATTGGCCAGCATCACACTGAAGGCATCGTTAAACATTCAAGCAAAGACTGCTGGCATAAACTATTGAAAGAAACACACACACACACACACACACACTCTCTCTCTCTCTCTCATCCACTCTTGCTTCCCACATTATAATTACATTGTTCTAAAGATAGATACTGATTTTTTTCCCACGAGAAACGTTATCAAAATTTGCTACTAAAAGATGACAGTGCTTTCACAAGAATAAGTACAAGTTAGCTTGCAAGTACAAGACAATGGGGGTAAACAGTCTTAAATTTTCTAAGTAATTTTTAGGCTTTTTCTGGCAACCATACCATACTTGATTATGCATAAACTTCTCAGTTTGTAACCTGAAATCTGCAAAAAAAAAAAACCAAAACCTAATTTCAAAAAATTAAGATATTGGATAACCCTGTATCGCAGATTATATGATTTTGTATTTTAATAGCCTCAAAACATAGGGTTTAAAATACTGCATTTAAGACTTGAAAAATAGTCATTTTGAAATGATAAAGGATTCCAAAATTCATGTCTACTTAAAATCTTAAAGAAAACACACGATTAATGATCTTGATTTAGTTTCAGAGTGTGCATAAAAGCATCGTATGTCTCTTATCATGTTTCACTCACTTAAAAAGTGTTCTCCACTGTTTTTCCTTTTGCATAATGTGCAAAATAAAAGGCAAAAAAGATTAAAAGCAAATCTCTATCTTTCTCTTGCTAGTGCTTTATGACCTTGTTAACATTACAAAGTCAACAGGGACTATGCAGAACTTTGGTATAAATGATAAACAATACTACCATCACAGTTGAGGATTAAGAGGTGGTCAAAAGAAATGGAAGTGGGAAGAGATTCAGTAACACCCCCATTTATTAAAACACCACCAAATTAAAAGTGAAATAAACCACAATGAATTATAATACAATTTACACATTGAGCACAGAAAATTAATAAATCTAACAATATTTATAAAAAAAGCAAAATCAGTCTTTTTCCAGAGACTAAAAACTGTTGTTCAGTCTGATCATCAACTGCTGCTACACCAACTTTAGAGCCAAATCTAATTTCAAGTAAAAAAAAAAAAAAAATTTACAACCACAGATTTCGCATAAATGGAAACTGGTCTTTCCTTGATTTCCCTTTGAAGTCACTAATGAGTATCTAAAACTGCCGCACTGCAGGTTTTTAATCAACTTCCTGAGGGCTGTGACTGGGAGGCAGGAGCCATAACAATCTGCGAAAGCGCAGGCTCTGTACTCTGGTCCGCCATCTGCGTGAGCACCGAGGTGGCCACAGCCTCGGCCTTGGAGGTCGAACTGACTCCATTGGATGTGCTGACAGAACTATGCTGTATAGCTTCCGTATGTGGACTACTTGGCACTGACAGGTCTTCTGAACTATCATCTTTATCGGCGGCTGAGTGGAAAAAAGAAAAGTTACTATTTCTTAAAAACATCTGTAAGAATGTGTCAGTCGTTTGTCAGTATACAGAGTGAAAAGTTCAGCTTTCACTAAGTTGGTTATTGAGCTAAGTTATATGACGGGCCTGAGTAAGTGAAAGGTGGCTCTAAGTCAGAAGTAGGCAGTTTCACCACAACAGATCAAATGAAGGTACACAACTAGGCACAGCGAGGCATCTGTGTGGCCAGTGCCTCATAGAACAGAGTTGAATAGAAAATCAGGTAGGAATTTGGGAGATAGCCTTTTACAGATACAAACACTTATCAGTAACAGAATTAACGAAACCAGTCTGTTTGCCTACATGCCATTCTCATTAAAAGATTAAAAAAAATTTATAACCACATTCATAAACAAAATGAATTCTTACATACAAAGTACATTTTCAAATTATTCCCTCTGCATTCTACAGAACTATATTTATTCTGGCTGACTTTCCATCTACTGCAGCAATGGGTGATTACAACACCTGATTCTAATGATGCATCCACATGAGAATAATCAATATTTAGAATCTAAATGCCACCAGCTGTTATAGCTCCATGAATTAATTGGGGTTCAAATAAAAAATTATATAAAACTCTAGACACTGCAATGGAAAAGATATTCAGAAAGGGGCTTTCTAAGTATTTATGAAAAGCTACCAACTTTCTTTCAGGCTTGAACAATGAATCTCCTACGCCTTTCTCATTTTAAAAGGATAGAATCCAGTAATTTCATTTAGTGAAAAATTTGATATGCACAACACACAAGCGGTTATAGTGTATGTAACTTATGAGATACAATGATAACATGAACCAATAATGTGAACCCAGTCCCAAACTTAAGAGAACACTGCCAATAACGATGCTTCCTGGAGGATCCTCTTCTTCTCATCAAAGGTAATCACCACTCTGATGGTTCTTTAACCATTCCCTTGTTTTTTGTTTGAAGCTTTACCAAATAGGTACGTATCCCTGTATAATATTATTTAGCTTTGTTTATCTTTGAACATCCTGAAAACAGTATCATGCTGGATGTATTCTTTTGTACTTTTCACCTGGCATTAAAACAATTTTTATTTAGTGCTTAAAAGTAACAAGCAGACTTTCCATCAAATCTGACAATACATAATGACCTGCTTACTAATGGCCAGGTGCCTATTCTGAAACTCAATTATTAAAAGATCATGGACCCTATGAAGCAGGACTTATCCCATAACTTGTGATGCAGAAGACAGAGGGGGAGAAACCTGGTCAGCTTGATTTCAGTTCAAATAAGATTCCTCATTTTGAGAGTTTTCTGAAATATAGTACTTACAGAATTTTGGCAAGTTTGCCTCAAATCCATGCATTTTTGTAAAGCAGTTTTTAAAATGTATCAATTAGAATCCATTTTCTCTATAAATCCACTATAAATGCAAAAATGATAACTCAAGATAAAAATCTCACCTCAAGTTACAATAAAAAAAATCACAATCAATAATCCTTTTAAAATTTTATAAAGCAGAAAAGATACTTTTCTGATGAAGCAATAACAAATGTTACAAAATATTTATAATTCAGTTGAACAGCCAATACAACAGTTATGTGGTTCAAAGAAACCCAAACCCTGGCAATGATACTTTAACTGAAAAGAATACTAAAAAGTTCTATTTCACCACTCTTCTTCAACAGCAAACAAATTGACCTTTCTCTCAATGTTAAGTTCTAGGGATACACCAGCTTTCAAAAATAAAGAGGCTGATCTGTGATGAGGGGTATAAGGAAATGTAAATATACAGTGGAGGCAAGGACTCAGAATGAAACAGTAAATTGTAAGGACAGGTGTCTCTCTCCAGACTTTCAGAATTCGGTAAAGCAAATCCTTAGGCTGTACAAAGCATCAGGTACTCACTTATAAATGACACAATTATAAATTTTATGTATATAAAATAACTTTATGTGATATACCTGTACCTATGTCCACTTCTAGAAGGTGAGGAGAGAAAAATCATTAGTATAATCATAAGCCCTAAATGATATGAGATCTTACTGTACTCCAAGAGCCATTTGCAGCCCTAAAGCTACAAAACCCCCAGCTGTTTGACAATTCACACTACGAAGTTTTCTACCTATGTTCACACATATTTTCACGAATGAAAATATAAGCTCTCAATTACATGTAGGGCCCAAAAAGCTTTCCTTCCCACTTAAGATTACAGAAACAAGTGAAACATCATTTTAATTATGCCCAGAGATGCAGCGAAAATATGAATTAATGGTAACAAGATCACTCTTGTGCTTTATTCTTCATAGAATCCAAACATTTAAAATGTATTCATATTTTCATTCACGTTTTATACTATTTGATTGTTAATGTGACCCCAATTGTCAGGGTTTTCCCACATCAGGGGTTCCCATCCTACAAGGTGGGGACTTTGAGCCTTAGAACTGAGACCCTATGTATGTGCTTTTATACTGTCACCTTTACCTGAAAGATTCTGTAATATTCCTTAATTTCTATTAAACTTTAATTTCACAAATGTTTGTGAAACAAATAGTGTTAACTATTCCAATTCACCACCATTAGCAATAGCTGTGTGCTACAACATGAAGTGTTAGAGATCTGTAAATTTCCCCACATTTTCTCTAAGATTTAAATATTCACTTAGTCAGTCTATCTACCTTGACTACTAAACAGAGAAGTCACATTTTTTTCCTAAGACTTCAAGTTTGAAAAGAGAAATTACTTTAAAATTTCTACAAAACCCAATTATCTCCCAAGAGTTGAAGAGAACTAATTTTATGCTAAAACTAAATTTTTACTTCAGTCTATTTGACTATATAGATGACTAGACAGAAAAAAAGGCAGGAATAACTCCAAACATCAAAAATGTCTTATTCATTTCTTACAGTCTATACAACCTGGCATAATACATATCCCCTAAAAATTTACTAATCTAGACTTTCAGTTTATTTAAGGGTATATACGGCATATAAACCCTTACATCTATAATCTTTATAAAAACATCTTAATAAATTATTGCTTAAAATGAAAAATTGGCTTGCCTTTGCTGAGCATATGCTGCCTTGATTATAGTGATAAAACTGTTGGGATTATCCAAGAGATTATCTAAGATTAAAAAATTGCACATGAGATAAATTTTTAGTTGGATATAACTGAAAAACTCATTTTCCTTCTAATTTTGTAGAATCATTTGTATATTTCTTTTTGAATGATCAAAATTCAAGAGAGCTCTCTTGTTAAGAAAATCATATATGCATAATGCTGAACTCAGTAGCTTCTATAGGAAATTATGTTGTTAAGTCAGATGGGAACCATAACGGCCTCATCCCTGCAGCAATCATTGTTAATACAAACCCCAAACACATTTCTATATGGGTCCAATTTAATCCACAATGTGTTTCACCATCCTGTGAAAATGACTAGATATCAAAGGACTGAGATTTATTTGCTCAAAACTGACAAAAATCAATGTTCTAAATATATATGGCAATAGAGAGTTGCTAAATCTACTGAATCTTTTAAATTAAAAAATATTGCCCATTCTGATGAAACTGCTTACAATGACTACAAGTAAAGATGGTGGCCATTAAGTTTTATCGTGAGCACCTGAGGAACTGTTTGCATCCAATACAAAATGTTTCTTTCTTTTGAATTACTGACACTGGCAAATTAAAATGAAGTGGATACATATGGTTGAAACAATCTTCGCATTTACAAATATCCTGAAATATCACTAAATCATAAAAACGAAAGCTGTGGGTTATATATTATGAATGTTGCCTAATGCATTCCCAGCTCTGTTATTTGTTACGAATTTGTGTACGATGGACAAAATTGGCCATTTATTCAAGAGTAACAGCTGGCTCCGATATTGTGCATCTTATCAAAAAAGGACATTACAAGAAGGAAAAAGCACAATTAACCTTTAAAATGCTGAAAAGAGAAGAACCTCATTTTGGGGAAAACATGTAAGAGAAAACTTATAAGCAGATAATTTAGTGTTCTATTTTAGCATTTTTATGACTAAAAGACTCAATATAAAGATTCACAACAATATAAAAATTGCACAATGCTGATGTTTAATAAAGAACAAAAGGATCTGATACTGTAAATGGGTACTATATATTGTTAAGTGAAGATAGTTAATTTAAAAAAAAATTACTGAATGGAGGGCTGAAAAAGAAATAGTGTTTCACTCTGTCATTCTAAGACAAAATGTTACTCTGGGAAGATAAAATATCATCAGTACTTACAGTATATTTTAAATTATTAACCTGTTTTGTTGATGCATAGTAATCCCTAGGAAAAAAGCTAGAAATAGGAAAATTCAAAAACTCAACTCTAAAAAGTATATTCCCCATTCCATAATAACCTTGCAGAAGTTCTGATATTTAATATTAAATATTAGAACTGCAGTCTCTGTTTTTTTTAATGGTAGCTTGGTTCGCTCTGGCAATATTTCAATGATGTAGCCTAAGGCTATAGGTAATGGACCATTACTCACTATGATAGCCAGATTTCTTCTGCATGGCGGTTACAGGGCAATCTTTATGAGCCAGAAGAAGCTGTTTCAGCTGTGCCACTTCATTTCTCAGCAGGGTGACTTCACTCTAGAGAAGAAACAACTTATGTACCTTAACAGCACCAGACTAAACATTTCTTACTCTTTATAACAAGTGAAAATTAAGACTATCAGTTATCTTTAACAGAATATCAAGGAATAAATAAAATATACTGCTTAAATAGGTTTAATCAGTACATATCAGTTCTATATTTTAGCATTTGTACAAAGACTGCAACTTGTATAAAAATTTAAATGAGATAATGACATGACTGGATAACATATTTCAAAGTTTTTACATTACCATTTGCCTTGGGACTGCTTATATATTACAGGTTACCTGTAGAAGGTATTTTTTTTACTTGTGTTGCATGTTCTTTTGATTATTTGAAAAATTAGAAACATCAAGGGAATCAGAATGGATTTTCACTGACTCTGTGAACTGGAAAATGAAAAATTTATCCTGGAAATTCAATTAGGCAAGTTTCAAGTTTTCCAGAAACTATGAAGAGCTCCACAGGGGAAACTACAATAACTAAAGAATCATGGATACCTAAAATGCAGCAAGGCCCTGTGTTGGACACAGAACCAATGAAAGTAGATGTAATATCTAAACAGCTCAGTTTCCCTAGATCTAGGTAATTTGTACACATCTAAATTTACATCTGATAAATTAATGGTGAATTGTCCTAGTCCCTATTTTTTAAAAAGATTTTATTTATTCACTTACTTTAGAGGGAGGGCACAAGTGAGGGGGGGAGCAGAGGAAGAGGGAGGGGGAAGGAATCCCAAGCAGACTCCACGCTGAGCCCAACGTGGGGCTCGATCCCATGACCCCCGAGATCATGACCGGAGAGTTGGGACGCCTAACTGACTGAGCCACCCAGGCACCCTGTCCTAGCCCTTATTAAAAAATGAGGACTTCAGCCTTTGTTTTGGATGCATTAATCTGGTAGATTCTATATAAAACTTCCAAGTTAAGAGATTCCATTTAATTCCTTTTGGTCACCCCCAAATACTAAAGATACATAAATTAGTGATAATTACCAATACTCAAGAGTTAGAAATAATATGAATTTAACAAAATGGTAAAGAATTCTTAATTTACAAACACCACAACTTATCTGAACTTATATTAACCTTAAGTATTCAGTTTTCATCTAAGAACCCAAAATTAAAGAAATATAACAAGCGTGTATACTTTTGTAAAAGCTCAGGCACTTGTTTTCCATCCCGTGGTCTCCTAACCAGAAAGCTGAATGTAAAATAATTTAGCAGGTTAGACTCATTAGGTGCCCTTAAGTGATCAATGACAGAACCATAAAAATTCAAAGAATAAAAGTTAAGCAAGTCTGTTGGTTCAAATAGTTCCTCACACCCCTGTAACAACAAACTGCAACAATAAAGCACAGAACAAAAACCGATGCTCACATTAACTCTAAACATTAAATAAAGGCTAAATTGTGTTTACAATATTGTATTTGAGACAAGAATGGTATGTAGTGATCAAAAATACAAAAGGGGAATTTTTAGTGTTTAGAGTTTTACTTTAAAAAAATAAGCTGTTTAGAAAACTCATTTCTTTGGAACACTGCAGTCATTAGTGTCAATACCACTAATTATATAGCTCTTTATTAATGACACCCAAAATGAGAAACCATGTTATGAATAATCTTATAATATCCAAAATTTCTCCCTCTCTGCCATGTCAGCTTGATTTTGAGACTCCTGTGTAACAGCTTTCTCTCATTAATTTCTGTAACATGAAATACAGCTGGATACGTATTTTTAGTCCACAATATATAATCTCTTATAATCTGGTGCCTGTGGCCACCCTTTCACATTAGTTTGAACCTATGGGAAAAAAATCAGTATTTAATCGTTTTGACCTATACAAATTGAAGTTTTGTAAATACACCCTTTTGTCTCTACCTAGAAAAGCTTTCCTCTCCTTTTTCTTGCCTTGCTAATTTTTTCATTCATCTTTAACAGTCAACTCAGTATAGTATAAATTTGGATAGGAAAAGAAGTCCATTTCTGTGCTCCCAGGCCCATATGCACAGACATGTACCTTTACATAGTATTTACTACACAGGACTGTTAATTTTTGGTTTACTTGTTTGCCACCTCTGCCAGATTGGGAATTTCTCAAGGGCAGGGTCATCTTTGCTCTTTGCATCCCCAGAGTACAACACACAGCCTAGCATAGACTGAGTACACAGTTATATTTTAGAACCATGAGTATTTCTAAGTCCAGGGGGAGGGGAAAAATTCCAAAGACAGTGAAACAAAGTTACTTAAGTAATATAAAATTGGTCAGAGGTCCTAATTTCATTATTTATATCAACAACCTCACCAATGTAGCTGCACTGTTAATTTTCTGAGACATAAAATGAAAACTGGCATATTTTACAGTATCATCTCAATTACACAATTTTAAAAATCACAAATGCCCTTTCTCCTAAATATTCTATATAGACATTCAGGATAAACCATATTATGATATTTTTTGTCGAAGTAAAAATTTTGGTAAGATAAAGCAGATGCTGAAAAAAATTGTTATTGTGGTTTAAAATAAAATGTAAATTACTTTGGCATTGTCTGTACCATTGCTCCATTCCATCTGTAGCTACTCAAAGGTTAATTATATACTATGAAAAACAAAAAAAAAGTGTTGTTTTTTTTTTTACAGTTTATGTGAAGCACGTTAGACTGATAAAATCATGACAGACTAGCCAACTGATTAATCTATCAAATCTTTTCACTGATACCTGGCCATAGGTTTAGGACCCAGTATTCCATAAATTTATCATCTTTGACTTTCTAGTTCCGCCACTACCCCCAGAATTAAAGAAACGATATTGGATAGTTTCTTCTTTGAAGAGTTTCTCATTGCTGAAGATAGGATTTTCTTCATGTTTAGCCTACACAAAAATCAATGATTAAGTGTCAAGATTGCCATCACACAGTTCCAAGGATTGTCACGGATGTAAAACCTTACACTTGAGAACAAAATATTTGTTTGTAACAATAGAAAAAAAGATGACAGGTTTCTTAATACTTTGGAAATACCTTGCAAAATGAATGGGAATGACCCTTCTCTTATTCTCCTTCAGAGTATTCTCATACTTCAATTAATTGTTTCGTGTCTGTCTCCTCTGCTAGACCACAAATTCTGTAAGTGCAAGGACGATGTCTTTTTCACTGTTGTATATCCTGTGTCTAATAACATGCCCTACACACAATAGATGCTTAATGACAGAATGAATAATAAATAACTAGCATTTGCACAGTGTAGTTTTGTTTTTTTTTAAAGATTTTATTTATTCATTCGACAGAGAGAGAGACAGCCGGCGAGAGAGGGAACACAAGCAGGGGGAGTGGGAGAGGAAGAAGCAGGCTCCCAGCAGAAGAGCCCGACGTGGGGCTCGATCCCAGAACGCCAGGATCACACCCTGAGCCGAAGGCAGATGCTTAACGACTGAGCCACCCAGGCGCCCCTGCACAGTGTAGTTATAACAGACTTCTCTATACCCTCTCTTTCATTTGATCTTCATAGCAGTACTTATTCTAGGAGTATGACAGATGGGGAAGTAAAGGCTCAAAGACTTTTAGTAAGGCCTAGTAAAAAGAAGTACTAGGTCTCACACTCATAATAAAATGTATAAAGTAGTAGTGGCATCACTGTTACCCTTTCTCCCTCTAGAACTTGGTTAAAACTCAGTGGAAAGAAGGCCTTGATAGCACTGAACACTATTTTTTTTAAGGAATTAAAACAAACAGGTTTAGCATCTTCCAATTGTCACCATTCCTTTATATTTCAAGTAATAAATACTGAGATAAAATACAGTTTGGGTATCAGAAATAAAAGATTTGATCCCTTTCAAGTCAACAGAGCAATAACAAAACCTTTTCTGTATCATTAACTTATGAGTGAAAACTCCTCACATATCCAGCTATGAAAGAATGTTTTTTTTTTTTTTAGAATTTATTGAGCTTCTACTCCACACATAGTTCGCAATACCTAAGTTTTAAAAGCAAAATCCACAACAGAAACTCCCAAGTTTTATAGAAGGAGCTACTATTAGTAAAGAATCTGCCTTTGTTCACAAAGGAAACATGCTGAAATTGTTGGCTGAAAACAAAATTCCAAAATGAGTGTAACTGAAAAAGCCACAGAGGTGAAAATTCTTTCAAGTGAAAGACAACAAAATCATATATTATCTTTAAAAATGTAATAACTGATAACCAACAGTATCCAAGTTTTGGTCTAGATTGCCATGTCTCTAATACAATTTGATGAAATTGCCTTTTTAGCAACAATTTTAGAAAGCTAAAATATAATTAAATTCAGTGAGTGGGGCAAGAGAGTTGAATAATTAATGTTCTTTAAAACCTAATATGTATTCAGTAAAAATATGCACAGTCACACCTGAATACTTATTAAAATTTATTTGTAACATATAAGTAACCATGGGTCATTACTGCCCACTATACTGATCACTAAGCCCACTAAGCCTGTATGTCACGTGAAGGATTATTAAGGAAATGTAGAATTGATGAATGTTTTCACATAAAGTAGAGTTTAATTATTTCTCTGACATTCAATTTTCTTTACAAGTCATTCTGTTCTTCACAGTTAACGGTTTTGATGTTGGCAGACTGAAATTTTTTCTCCCTGAATCTATCATAAGCATGTTATTAACTCCTTATACTCTGAAAACCAGAATCTGTCACTTTTTAAAACTGTTTTTGTTATATTTGATAACTAAAAAACAACAAAAAATAAAAATCATTTATCCACTTGAAACAATAGAGAAAGTCATAATTGAAGCACCTTTCTTCCCAAATCGTTCATGCTCTCAACAGCCTCTTCACCACTTACTCCTGGTACATGTCATTCCTAAAATTCTACTTATAATTTAGGGACTCATTCCTATCCCGATTTCCACATATAGACATTAATCCATCTAACTATAAACCTTTTATTAATGAAAAAGAGTTGTACTATTTTAGTGTACAACTATTTTTTTAATTTACTGAGGTGACATTCCCATGAGCCAGAGTTAGCCATTTTATTTTTTATTTTTTTAAAGACTTTTTATTTATTTGTCAGAGAGAAAGAGAGCGAACGAGTGAGAACAAGCAGGGGGAGTGCAGGCAGAGGGAGAAACAGACACCCCACTGAGCTGGGAGCCTGATGTGGGGTTCAATTCCAGGACCCTGAGACCATGACCCAAGCAGAAGGCAGACACCCAACTGAATAAGCCACCCAGGTGCCCCTAGAATTAACATTTTAAAGTGAACAATTCAGGGGCACCTGGGTGGCACAGTGGTTAAGCGCCTGCCTTCGGCTCAGGGCGTGATCCCGGCGTTATGGGATCGAGCCCCACATCAGGCTCCTCCGCTATGAGCCTGCTTCTTCCTCTCCCACTTCCCCTGCTTGTGTTCCCTCTCTCGCTGGCTGTCTCTATCTCTGTCAAATAAATAAATAAAATCTTAAAAAAAAAAATAAAGTGCACAATTCAGTGGCTTTAGTACATTTACAATGTTGTGCAGCCACCTCCCTCAATCTGGTTATAAAACACTTTCGTCAGTCCAAAGTAAAACTCCTTACCCATTAACCAGTTTCTCCCTATTTTCTACCACCCTACCCCCCACTCCCGTTCCTGGCAACCACCAATGTGCATTTACCTCTATGTATTTCTCTGTTCTAAAGCTTTTTTCTTAGAGAGAGAGAGAATCTTAAGCAGGCACTACACCCATGTGGAACCTGATGTGGGGCTCAATCTCACTACCCCCAGATCATGATCTGAGCCAAAATCAAGAGTCTGACACTTAACTGAGCCACCCAGGCACACCTCTTCTAGGTATTTCATATAAATGGAGTCATAGGTGGCTTTGTTTCTGGCTTCTTTCACTTAAGCAAAATGTTCTGAGGTTCATCCACATTCTAGCATGTTCATTCACATTCACTCCTTTTTATGGCTTAATAATATTCTATTTTATGTCTATACCATAATTTATCCATTCATCTACCAATGGACATTTGGGCTGTTTTCAACAACTTTCTTATTATCCCTAACAATATATTATAGATGATTTCCCAGGTTAATACATACATATGAACATCATTCTTTTTCTTTTCTTGCAGAAGTATTTTAAAGAATATCTCTTAGGCGATTGCCTGGGTGGATCAGTCATTTAAGTATCCAACTCCCGATTTCTGCTCAGGTCATGATCTCAGGCTTGTGGGATCAAGCCCCACATCGGGCTCTGTGCTCAGTTTGGATCTGCTTGTCCCTTGCCCTCTGGACCTCCCCCCGTGCTGTCAAATAAATAAAATCTTAAAAAAAAAAAAAAAAGAACATCCCTGATAACACATCATTTCACCTATCTTCATATTCTGATATGCATTTCTAAAACTAAGAACACTTTCTTATCTAACCATGATTCCATCATCACTTAGTTTTTTATGATTAAAAATAGATTTTACTTTTCTGCTTGTAATTTGAGGTATTAACTAATGTTATATTCAACTGTAGATCTTTAGGAATTTCTTGAATTTGACTTCTATTTAAAAGTTTCATGCTTTGAAAGTGATGTGTTGTTAACTTTTACCTAGATGATAAATCCTGCCTTTATTCCTCCCACATTAGGAAATACAAAAATGTAATATATTTTACAATAATAACATTTAATCATAGTTTGTATGGTGGAAAAAAACATGAGATGAATGACGCAAAGATTACATTTATCTTGAATACTGAATTTTCCAAGGTTTTCTGAAATAACAAAGCACTGTTGCTATTAGTAATGGTGACTAGGGCTGCAATACAATTAAGAAAATAGCAGTATCTCATGAAAGCTGTTAATATAGGGTCAAAGCAGAAAACTGGCCCACCTAAAGTCAAAGAATACCCTGTAAATGATACTGTATATTTCTATACCACTGTACAATTTTCAAACATTTTTACTTAAAAGGGCACTAAGCCAAATTACAAAGGAAAATATTGATAAATTTAAGATTTAAAATTTATGTATTAAAAAATACTTGCATTCATTGTAATTCAACTGATTTATGCAAAAAAATCCTCAGAGAAGTAGGATCAACAGGTATTATTATCTCTATTCTATGGGTAAGGCAATTGAGGCCAACTAAGAACGACAACTAAAAAATAGCCAAGTCATTCAGAAGAATAATTTTGTTAAGAACAGAAAAGAAAAAAAATAGATGCACCTAAATCATGTTAACGTAACACGAGTATTTGAAAATTTAAACTAATAATTCATAATCGAAGAGAGACTTGGCAAAGAATAGCCATTTTTTGAGTATATAAATAAGTTAGTATCTATAATCTGTTTCATTTTATTTAAAAGGAAAAAAATCAGTTTTTTACTAAAAAGTTATGAAAATAGTTCTTGGATAAGAATTTATCAGATGATGATTTAAAGACACCCTAGTATATATGTATTTAAAGTCTCTATGATGTGATAAATCATGTTTAAATTTCTTCTAAATGGTTAAAATAAAATGGCTAAAAATAAATTTGCAAGACAATTTACTTGTTCTAGAGCTCTTGCATCAATATCGAAAGCACAATATAGAATTTTAAAAGATGACTGCCCCACTATGAAACAATTTTTATAAAATTTACATTAGTAAGTGCTATGTCTGATGTTAAAAACCTTTTCCTAAGCATTTAAACAAAGACATTTATATTGGTGACATCTTTAAAGACAGATTTAACAAAAGAGCAAGTCTCAACACCTATCGTTATATGGAAAGATTCGTTTTTCCCTGGGAATGGCTAATTCAGAAGACTGAACAATAACAACTACAATTAATCAACATCGGTTTTCTAGTTGATGCTCATCAACTAGTAGGTCACAAGATTTCCCTGGAGAATATTCACAACATTCAAACAAAACAAAACGGGGGTGCCTGGGTGGCTCATTCAGTTAAGCCTCCCACTCTTGATTTCAGCTCAGGTCATGATCTCAGGGTCCTGAGATCCAGCCCCACGTCACCATGCTTAGCGGAGAGTCAGTCGGCTTCTCTCCTTCTCCCTCTCCTGCTGCTCCTCCCCTAGCTCTCTCTTTCTCTCTCCCCACTCTTGCTCTAAAATAAATCTTTAAACAAAACAAAATAAAAATAAAAGGAAGAAAGAAAAAACAGAATGAAGGAAATAATCTTAATGCTGTTTTGACACCATCACTGGAGATCTTAGCAAAGACTGAACAGGAAGGAGTCTTAAAACCTTTATATCCCATGAGGTTCCTAAGAAACCTATCTGGGGCACACCAGCAGGGAGTATGAAATGATTTCTATTACCACTGGCCATATTGTACCTGTTTTGTGGATAATTAGAGCCCTTCAGTTTCCAAAGCTGTCAATCTGACATTTTTTCCGAGCACTATATTCACTCTAAATAAACAAAACAAAATTTATAATTCGAAGAACCAAAGAATTTAAAAATACTACTGAAGCAACTTCACAGTTGTGATAGAGACCAAAAAAACTAGAAAAGTGAAATACCAGTGATATTTTAAATTTCAAGATTCTTTGTTTGAACTTTATATACCACAACTTAACAAAGTTTAAGCCAGACAGTTTTGGTACTTTTGTAGTACACAAGTAAAAACTTATATTTAAACATTTCCTCCTTGTGTCAGTGTTGCAAGTTTTATTCACTTCACCTCAGTATTCAAATAGGTTTATAAAACTTGCTTTACTATAGATTCCATACACACCCAATATTGTGTGCTAAAATGTCTGGATGGCTAACTGGAAAAAACAGGGAAGAGGTTAAGTTCACAATTATTAAAAATAAGGCAAAATTTACATAAATGCACTATACCTGCAGTTGACCATTTAATGAACTCAAGTCTTCTGCTTTCTTCTCTAAAGACTGAACCCAGACTTTCCTTTTTTGTCGGCATCGTGAAGCTGCTGCTCTATTTCGCTCTAGAAACTTCCTCCTTTTTTCATCAGGATCTTCATTAGCTGCTCTTCTTCGACGACCACTTGTATTTTGGGTCTGTGGAGTTGTGTGAGCTGGAGAAGCCTACAATAAACACAAATGGAAGCTTTTTATGTTTGTATCTAGTGAGTGAGAACACAGGCAGTAAAGAGTGGCAGAAGAGGAAAGAAGAGCTACGAACTTTGTTTTCTAAGTCTCACTGTATATATCAACATTTCGGGATGACATGAAAATCACCCTGTGCTCTAACAAATTCCTTGAAAGAAATAAGCACTGCTAAAATAAGATTCTCATTAATTCACTATCCTAGTGAATATATTTAAAGTTTGTATAACTTTATATAGAAATAATATGAAGAAGTTGAAAATACAATACAAATGAACATGTATAGATCTTATATTTTTCCAGGTGTACTTTTTAATGTTATAATATAGTCCTTTGAAAAATTATCGGGTACTAAAGTAAAAAATTTAATAATTTACTTAAATCCACTATGAAAAACCATTTACTTGCTATTTTTGAAATAATTAAAAATAAAAAACAGTAAAATTTTCTCTTAAAAATTGGTTTCTCTAAAATTGAGGACTAAAGGTACAGTAGTGTCCCCTTATCAGCAGGGGATATGTTGTAAGACTCCTGTGGATGCCTGAAACCACTGACAGTACTAAACCCAATACACACTATGTTTTTTCCTATGCATAGATACCTATTACAAAGTTTAATTTGTTAATTAGGTATAATAGTAAGAGATCAACAACAAAAACTAATACTAAAATAGAACAATTCTAATAATACACTGTAATAAAAGTTATGTGAATGTGGTCTCTCTCACTTTTAAAATATTGTACTGTACTCACACCCTTCTTCTTGTGATGATATGAGATAAAATGCCTATGCCATGGTGTGAAGTGAGGTGAATGATAAAGGCATTATGACATAGTGCTAGGCTACTAATGACCCTTCTAAATCTGTCAGAAAGAGGATCATCTGCCTCTGGACCACACTGACCATGAAAAACTGCAACCTCGGAAAGCTAAACTGCAGGTAAGAGGGAACTACCACATGTACATATTTTGGTATACTCAGCTTTTCTTCAGTTTTTGAAATTTAGAGTCAGGTTCATGTGATTACTGATGTTCATTTTCCTGGTGGGCAGAATCCTACAGGACTCCAGATTTTAATTTTAATTGGTTCCCCTTGACCCTCAACAGATCAGCCTAGTTATTTCAGATCAGCCAAAGACAGTTTTCAGTCACTAGTGATATTGTCCAGTATCTGGGACTATAGAACAGTATTTCCAAGCCTATCTCAAATCCCAAAATTGTGCCACAGAACACTTGAACTTGGGAGATAGGAAATGAACCCTTGGAAATAGTGCAAAGGAAATGGCACTTTGTAACCACAAGCACATGACCCAAGGAACCCTGAAAACAATCTTTTACCTATAATTATATTCCAAAATGGTGTGAATAAATAAAACTTCTATCTTCTCCTAATCTACATAATATGCAAAAGTCTTATAAGCTCAACTTAAGTTCTGCAAAGAAATCACGAAACTACTTCTTACTCTACAAACTCCAAAAAACATACGTTATCATTTAATTCCTTTTCCAGATAACTAGCATAAAAAATTCTGAAGGTAATTTAATTTATACTGTATTTTAATTGTAATAAAGATTAAGTATTAAATTAGATCATTTCTTTTACATACATAATTGCAAGTTAATCTTTTAGAAAAATATTTCTATGGCTTGCTTCAAGAATGGCAACCTTGAAATATTTTCTTTTCTTCATCCTCTTAACTTACTAATAGCTGGTTTTTTTCTTTTACTCATTTGGCTGAATAGCAAAGAACAGTTTTTTTTTTTTTTTTAATTGATAACTCGGTTATTACAGCAAAGGCTAGTCACAAGTATTATAAGCAGAAACTAATACAGACTTGTATTTGTACATTTTTATACCTAACAAGGATTTATGGCTACTTAAGAACTATATATTCTTCCTCCTCTCCCTGCTTCCATCGATTCATTCATTCCACATTAAAAAGAACATAGGGACTACCCTAGAAACTAGTGATACAATAGTAAATGAACAGATAAAGTCCTGCCTTCATGAAAGTCCTGCCCATCCAAGGATAGAAATAAAAATTAGATCCAGGTAAACTATAGTTGCTGTAAGAAAATAAATTATATGTTCATTTCTTTTAAATAAATTTTAAAGATGGAAAAACCACACACAGCTTGCAGAACATAAAAAACAAAAAACAAAAACAGCCATGGGCTGGATTTGGCCCCTGCATCAGTCTGCTAATCTCTGAATTATGACATTAAAACATACACACTTACTCTCCTTCTCTCTTGGCCCCTAAGTTGTTTAGTGGATGACTACCACAACTACATTCCACTTTATTCTAAGTTCTGTGAAGATAAAATACAGTTATCTAAAAAGTTACGATTATGAGGCAATCTAAAACTTGCCATTTACCTGTTTCTTTAATTGCAAAATTTTGCTTTTTAACACCAATGCTAGTATTCTTTAAATATCTTTAAGTATGTTTTATCTTAAAAGTTCTAAACAGAGTTCTAAAACATTTAACAGAAATACAGTAACCCTTCCATGTAGAAATGCACTACAGACATAATAGACATATCAGTCATCTAATATGCAGTCACAGACTAGAGATAAATGAAAAGGGCCTCTAGTATAACCAGTTTCCATAAAGCATATATACTTGCTCCTTTGGAGATGTTTCTCCAATTTTAATTCAAGAATCACTTCACTTATGTTAGTAATGTAATAAACACACACACACGCACACATTACTTGCTGAATACAATTAACAGAAAAAAATGATTTAAAAAGTATCGATGGATACTTATGCCATGTTAGGCTGACAAACACAGACATCTTCAGAAGCATTTACAGGGTATCCTGATAAGTAACAACTGCTCGACTATTTTATTTATTTACTTATTTATTTTGGGGTATCAATGCTTTTATACTGAACTACCTTTTCCTGAGGTTTTTGGTATACTTTTGAATTATGACCAGAAATAATTTTTTCCAAAGTATATAAAATAGTCATTTAAGTTACACTGCATTAGTTTTTTTAAAGGATGATAACGTATGAACGATAAAAACAACACACGTACCGGAGTTTCTGTAGTAGATGTAGCTGGCTGTTGCAATGACTGTGGCCGAGATTCCTCTGATTGCGTTCTAACCAACCCGCTACCATGCCCTTTGACAGTATCACCATTGGTAACTGGAGGATGTTGCTGGGTCAAAGCAGCTTTTAATCTCTGAAATACCAATTAAAAAAAAAAGTTTCCTGCTTTCCACTCAAATCCAACTCCCTACATATTTTTTGGTTAACAACAACAAAAAATATTTTTTAAGGAATGCATGAACACATTTGGCTTTAAAATTAGTTTTATCATTACAAATAGTAAGACAAACACTTTGAGAAGCTTTCCTGAGTCTTTCTGTCTAGTACTACTAGAGGATTTTACACTTTTGCTGTTCCTAATCAATTCTGAGAAAAGAGTGAAAAATAAAAACACTGTTGGGGCGCCTGGGTGGAGCAGTCGTTAAGCGTCTGCCTTCAGCTCAGGGCGTGATCCTAGAGTTCTGGGATCGAGCCCCGCATCAGGCTCCTCTGCTGGGAGCCTGCTTCTTCCTCTCCCACTCCCCTGCTGTGTTCCCTCTCTTGCTGGCTATCTCTCTTGTCACATAAATAAATAAAATCTTTAAAAAAAAAAAAAAAAGCACTGCTGACTGAAAATACCTAGCTCTGTTCAACTAAAATAAGCAACCCAAGTTAATTATGTACACTTTCACCTATTTTCTCCCACCTCATTCCTGTATCTCCATCTTCTCAGGCTCTGCCTAGATTCTTAAACTTAAACCTCTTCCAAAGTTGGGCCCAACTGATCTCCGCTTGATGGTTTGAGGTCAGTGCCTACTTGGACAACGACCTGATGTTGCATTTTTTAGGCCACTATATTAACTGTCAGACTGAACCTCTTCCTAGAGCCTACAGCTAGGTTTGCCTCCCTTATGTCTTCCCTGTCTCCAGTAAGCAGATTTAGTTCCAAGTTTATGCCCTCTACTATGTTCCATTTGCTAGTTAACTGAATTGCACCTGACTCTCTGTCAGATTATGAATGATCTAGTGTTAGGAGGTAGGCCCTAAACATTTATGACCACCTCTTAATAAAGATAAAATTTGCTGGGGCGCCTGGGTGGCACAGCGGTTAAGCGTCTGCCTTCGGCTCAGGGCGTGATCCCGGCATTGTGGGATCGAGCCCCACATCAGGCTCCTCTGCTATGAGCCTGCTTCTTCCTCTCCCACTCCCCCTGCTTGTGTTCCCTCTCTCGTTGGCTGTCTCTATCTCTGTCAAATAAATAAATAAAATCTTTAAAAAAAAAAAAAGATAAAATTTGCATAAAGCTTATTATTCTGCCAGCAAAAATGTATCATACATGAATATCTTATCTCCTCAACCAGACAGTAAGCTCTTTCAAGAACAGAGACTGCCTTATCTTTCTTTGCACCCCTTTTAAGCAACTGGTACATTGATTTGCTACATGACTGAGCAACACATGTATTTGCTCACTGACGGAAATTGGATTCTTTAGCGAAAATGGCACAAGTGATATTTGGGGTAGTTTTATTGTTAAAAACATATAAATATGAAATAATTAGCACAAGATAATCATACTATAGTATCTTAGAAATGAAAGGGACCGGAAAGACCTGGGACTATTATTGTTGATATTGTTCTTAGTAACTGAGATGTAGTCCTTAAGCCCAAAATAAAGTTTCATCACCAAATTTGATGCAGATTACATTACACTACATTTTCCTAAGATCCACACTCAGGTGCATATTTGAAGGGGGAGGAGGCTACAAAATTAATATGAGAAATGTGTTGCAGTCTATCCAGTGCTTCCCAAACTTCTCAGAAGTAGTAATTGGCTGGGTGTTACGAATAGATTCGCAGCAAACTTTCTCTCTCCCTTCCTTGCACATGGCAGGGAGGAGTGGGAAAGAGAGAAGAGCTTTTGAAAGAGGCCCCCAGATGATTTTAGTACAACTGCTTTCACATACTCGAACTAAGAACAACTTAGAAAACTGTACAACTATCCCCAAATTTGTAATTTCTTTGTTTCCATTTATGCGTATCTCCTTACCATCTGTAAGTGATCCAAACCCCTTAAAAACTGTAGCATACATGAGAAGGTCACTAATATTTCCCGAAGCAGTAATTATACCTAAACAAATGTTACTGGACATTTTCTCTCTACTGCTACTCACTGTAGATTCTGGGTATTATTTTAAAAACAAGTCAGTAGTTTAAAAACCAAGTTTACTGGGGTGCCTGGGTGACTCAGTCAGTTAAGTGTCTGCTTTCAGCTCAGGTCATGATCCCAGGATCCTGGTATAGAAGCCCTGCATAGGGCTCCCTGCTCAGCAGGGAGTCTGCTTCTCCCTCTGCTCCCCCTGCCCCGCTCATGTTCCCTCTCTCAAATAAATAAAATCTTTAAAAAAAAGTTTACTGAGGTATAAGTTACATATAGTAAAATGAAGTCTTTTGTTTTATTTTTTTTATTTTTATTTTTTTAAAGATTTTATTTATTTATTTGACAGAGATAGAGACAGCCAGCGAGAGAGGGAACACAAGCAGGGGAAGTGGGAGAGGAAGAAGCAGGCTCACAGCAGAGGAGCCTGATGTGGGGCTCGATCCCAGATCGCTGGGATCATGCCCTGAGCCGAAGGCAGACGCTTAACCGCTGTGCCACCCAGGCGCCCCTGAAGTCTTTTGTTTTAAAGATTTTGTTTATTTATCTGACAGAGACAGCCAGCGAGAGAGGGAACACAAGCAGGTGGAGTGGGAGAGGAAGAAGCAGGCTCCTACCGGAGGAGCCTGACGTGGGGCTAGATCCCAGAACGCTGGGATCATGCCCTAAGTCAAAGGCAGACGCTCAACGACTGCGCCACCTAGGCGCCCCAGTAAGATGAAGTCTTTTTTGTGCACAGCTCTAAGAGTTTTAACAAGTGCATACAATGGTATAGCCACCCCCCGTAATCAGGATACAGAACAGTGCTATTATCCCCCCAAATTCCCTCACACTTCTTTCCTGTCATACTCTCTTCCCACCTCACACCCTAGAAACCGCTAATCTGTATTCTGATCCCCAAAGTTTTGCCTTTTCTAGAATGTCATATAAATGGAATTATACAATGTTAACAGCCTTCTGAATCTGGCTTCTTTCTTTTAGCATAATGCACTTGTAATTCATCCGTGTTATCAGTATTTTTTCAATGAGTTTCTAATAGGACAGAGTCCCTACTTCACAGATTAGGAAACCAGAGATCATTTGCCCAAGGTCACATAAGTAGCTTAGACATAGGAAATTGAGACAATCATAACTGATGAGGTAATATGGACATGGATAGATTAAACTAAAGTTAGACAATGGATTAAAGGAGTATTTGGCTGCAATCAGCAGGACTACTTAGGCAAAGTGATCGAAGAACTCAAAATAGAAAGATAAGACTTTGAAAGCGTAGGTCAATATAAACAGAACAAAGGAGGAAAATCAGGGGAGGTGGTCGGTCTGCATAACTGTATCTTTTAAAAACGGAGTGTTATACATCAAAATACAATAAACAGTAGCCAGTCTATAGTGTTAGGTTACAGGGCTTGCTTTCATTTTTGGATATAAAATGTGCATAAATATGAGTTGTAGCTGAGATGTGACGCTTGGTAAATTATGTGTTGATAAAACATTTTTAAGTCCTTAGGTAGAAAACATCACAGAATTGAAGAGCATTTAAAGTTTTATAGAGAAGAGCTTAACTCTTAGAATTAATGAAATACAGTAACTGCACATAGGGGAGTCTGAAGTACATAAACATCACTCTCTTGAATAATCTTTAGTAGGGCAAGTTACTACCTTATAGAGCACTTAAAAGCAGCATCAGTATTCATTCATTATCCTCTCTTGACTGCCCTAGTGTATACAGTACTCACCCAGTGAGGAAGCTCTAATGTTTGCTCCATGCTGTTACACTGATTACAATAGGTCTGACTTAAAAAGCGTGCCACTGGGTGCAAAATTTAAGAAAAAGATTTTCAAGGGTTAATTAACACTGCTCTGAACTGCATATATCTGTATCTATACATATATATTTTTTCAAGAGCAGTAAAAAAATACACATATGCTAAAAAATTTAGAATGGGTTAGGTGAAAAAAGATGTCACTGAATAGGATTCATGAAAATTTTATAATATAAGGATATCTACAATCCACCCATATATATATATATTTGTTAAGAGACATCTTAAAGAACGACAAATAGCGTGGTTCAAAAATATTAAGGAAAACATATATAAATACCATGGATATATTTTTTACAATAGAATTTTGGAACCAGAAGATATACTAATGATCAATTAGTTCAATCACCAGCTTACAGAGAGACTAAGGTCCAAAGAGTGAATGAAGTTACTTCCCAGAATCAAAGAGGAAGTTAGAGGCAGAACAAGGACCAGATATTCTGTCTGTTAACTCCTAATTCACTGTATCTTCAAAGTTTGGCCAAGCGAGAGCTTTTGCCTGTATGAAGTATTCTAAGTGTATCAGCAATCAATAAGAAGAGTATCAGATATTTCTCTCAATACAGAAATTTAATAAAATAAAAAGACTGAGTACTCAGAGAAATTCAGTAAGATCCAAAATATCTGTATTCTCTAACATGTACAATAAAGCTTAAGCATAATTTTAATTTTAAAGTAGAGGCATTATTTTAAAGAAAACTAAAATATCCTCATTACTATATTTCTAAGTAGACTAGTGTTTTAACGTTTGGAATTAACTTTTAGCAATGTAAAATTCAACTACTGCATTGAAAACTTTTCTTCTTAGATATAAACTGTGTCAGTCAAAGAATGAATAGTTTGTTGTGCTGACCGATACTATTAATTCATTTTAAGAAGTAATCTGCTAAAAATAATTTGCTACTCAAATTCTAGGTTATATTTCATTCTCCTGAAAACAAATTTTATCACATCTGTCAGGACTTAGTAGGAACAAACTACTCCATCATAGTTCAAAGAAAAAACATAATGTTCTCTAGAAACAATTTATGAAAAAGTCAGATCCATATTTCATATGTGCCACAAAAGCTCATCAGAGTAATAACCCTCCTTCTCCTGGGTGTTATCCTACCATCTGCTGCTCTATTACTTATCTTTATTTTGCAACTAATTAACAGCATAATCTTCTAAATTCAGCAAGTTAATTATCATTATTGTGGTCTTTGCAGCATCATCAGTCCTCATGAAGTCTTGTCTCCCCACCCCCAGAGAACATATGAAAATGAAGTAGGGTGGGAGAGAGTCTGTTTCTTTGGAGTGGGCTCATTAGGTGTTTGCTGATTAGCTTGGCATGCAGAGGCAGGTCAGAAGAATTCTGCTGAACATGAGGTTCCATGCAGGGCCCAACTAAGTTAATGTAGGTTTCTGAACATTTGCCAAGATGCCCTCTGTCAGCTCTCAGTAGAAACCCCCTGCAGAAAACCTACTGGCTACCCACTGTGTGCAAAGGTATTTCTCAGTTTGTCACACAAGACTTAAAGGAACGACTGTGGAGAATGCTACCTAAATACTTTATTAAATCCTAACAAAACTCCTAGATGATTAATATTTTCTTATTCAGACAAGTTACTTTTTGATTACAAATATTACATAAGAAAGTTGTTTTATTACAAGAGTAACACAAATGGAAAATATCTATTGTTTACATGCTTAATGACAAAACTCCTAAACCTAAATTTGGTGAGGTCCACTGCAATTCTGTGGAAGACAGTAGATCCTAGGAATTTTTCTGTAATATTAAAAAATACTAGATAATCTTGTATTTATGGACCCCTACTTACACTACTTTTTTTTTTTTTTAAGGTTTTATTTATTTATTTGACAGGGACAGCCAGCAGAGAGGGAACACAAGCAGGGGGAGTGGGAGAGAAAGAAGCAGGCTCACAGCAGAGGAGCCCGATGTGGGACTCGATCTCGGAACACCAGGATCACGCCCTGAGCCAAAGGCAGACGCTTAACGACTGCGCTACCCAGGCACCCCCCTACTTACACTTCTTTTTCTTACCACATTCTCAGTTTTTCAAAGGCTTAAAGTTCTAACAACAAAAAAAGCTTGCTCTGAAGAAATTTCTTCAGCAATAAAAGGATCCATTTCAACATCTATAGTAGACACAAACAATGCATATTTGTCTACCTATAAGCACTAGACATCTGAAAATCAGGGCCCCACAAAAGCACCCTTGGTTATCTTAGGATACAAATAAGTTTCTCTTCAGCTATAGTATGCTAGCCATTCTTATGTGTTCTAATGCCATTTCTACTACAATATTTTTTAATGTATCTTCCACTATATTTAATTTTAATTCCAGTGCAGTTAATAGACAGTAGCATATTCATTTCAGATGTACAATATAGTGATTCAACAATTCCATTTTTGCTCAGCATTCATCTAGGTAAGTGTACTCTTAATCCCCTTTACCTATTTCACCACCTTCCCACCCGCCCCTTCTCACTGGTAACCATTAGTTTGTTCTTTGTAGTTAAGAAACTGTTTTTGGATTCATCTTTTTTCATTGTTCGTTTGTTTCTTAAATTCCACATGAGTGAAATCATATCGTATTTGTCTTTCTCTGACTGGCTTATTTTGCTTAGCATTATATCCTCTGGATCCTTCATACTGCTGGAAAAGGCAAGATTCCATTCTTTTCTATGGCTGAGTAATATTCCATTGTATATACATACCACTTCTTTATCCATGCAGCTGTTGATGGGCACTTAGGCTGCTTCTATAATTTGGCTATTGTAACAATAATGCTGCAATAAACACAGGGATGCGTATTTCCCTTTGAATTAGGGTTTCTGTATTTTTTGGGTAAATATCCACTAGTGAGATTACTGGTTCAAGGGGTAGCTCTATTTTAAAATTTTTGAGGAACCTCCATACTTTCTTCCACAGTGGCTGCACCAGCTTGCACTCCTGCCAACAGTCCCATGAGGTTTCTCTTTCCCCCACATCCTCGCCAAGTTGTTTCTTGAGTTTTGGATTTTAGCCCTTCTGATAGGTGTGAGGTGGTATCTCATTGTGGTTTTTGATTTGCATTTCCCTGATGATAAGTGATGTTGAGTATCTTCTCATGTGTCTGTTGGCCATCTGTATGTCGTCTTTGGAGAAATGTCTGTTCACGTCTTCTGCCCATTTTTAAATTGGATTATTTGTGGGTTTTTGGTGTTGTGTAGGTTCTCCATATATTTTGGACACTATGCCTTTATCATATCTGTCATTTGCAAATATTTCCTCCCATTCAGTAGGCTGTCTTTTTGTTTTGTTGTTTCCTTTGCTGTGCAGAAGCTTTTAATCTTGATGGAGTTCCAATAGATTATTTTTGCTTTTGTTTTCTCTTGCCTCAGGAGACAAATCTAGAAAGATGTCCTTACAGCCAATGTCACAGAAATTACTGCCTGTGCTCTCTTCTAGGATTTTTATGGTTTCAAGTCTCACACTGAGGTCCTTAACCCATTTTGAGTTTATTTTTATATATGATCAAAGAAACTGGTTCAGTTTTGCCAATATCATTTGTTGAAAAGACTTTCCCAATGCACATTCTTGCCTTCTTTGTTTAAGATTAATTGACCATATAATTGTGGGTTTATTTCTGGGCTCTCCACTCTGTTCCATTGATCTGTGTATCTATTTTTGTGCCAGTACCATACTTTTTGATTACTACAGCTTTGTAATATAACTTCAAGTCTGGAATTGTGACACCCTCAGTTTTTTTCTTTTTAAAAACTGCTTTACTACTTGGGGTCTTTTGTGGTTCCAAACAAATTTTAGGATTGTTTGTTGTAGTTCCATGAAAGATGTTGTTGGTATTTTGACAGGGATTGAATTAAATCTGTAGATTGCTCTGGGTAGTATACACATCTTAACTATAATGGTTCTTCCAATCCATGAGCATGGAATGTCTTTCCATTTGTGCATCATCTTCAATTTCTTCAATGCTTTATGGTTTTCAGAGTACAGGTCTTTCACCATTTTGACTAAATTTATTCCTTGGTATTTTATCGTTTTTGGTAATTATAAATGGGACTGTTTTCTTAATTTCTCTTTCTGCTGCTTCATTATTAGTGTTCAGAAATGGAATGGATTTCTGTACATTGATTTTGTATCCTGCAAACCTACTGAATTCATTCACCAGTTCTGATAGTTTTTGGTGGAGTCTTTCGGGTTTTCTTTATATAGCATTATTTCATCTATGAATAGTGAAAAATTTACTTCCTTACTAAGTTGGATGTCTTTTATTCCTTTCTCTTATCTGACTGCTGTGACTAGGACTTTCAGTACTCTGCTGAATAAAACTTGTCTATGGGTGCCTGGGTGCTCAGTCGGTTAAGTGTCTGCCTTCGGCTCAGGTCATGATCCCAGGGTCCTGCAATTGAGCCCCGCATCAGGCTCCCTGCTCAGCGGGGAGTCTGTTTCTCCCTCTGCCCCTCCCCTCTCCTGCTTATGTGTGCTCGCTCGCTCTCTCAAATAAATAAATTTAAAAAAACAAAAACAAAAAAAACAAAAAAACTTGTCTTGTCCACCATCATGATGTCAGCTGTGGATTTTTCATATAAGGGCTGTATTATGTAAGGTATGTTCCCTCTAAACCTACTTTGTTGAGGGTTTTTATCACAAATTGATGAGGTCCTTTGTCATATACTTTTTCTGCATCTGTTGAAATGATAGGACTTTTATCCTTTCTCTTATTGATGTGATGTATCATGCTGATTGATTTACAAATATTAAAACACCCCTTGCACCCCTGGAATAAATCCCACTTGATCATAGTAACTGATTTTTTTAATGTATTGTTGGATTTGGTTTGCTAATATTTTCTTGAGGATTTTTATGTTTATGTTTATCAGAGATATTGGCCTGTAGTTCTTTTTTTGTGTGTATGTGGTGTCTTTATCTGGTTTTGGTAGCAGTGTGATACTGGCCTCCTAGAATGAATCTGGAAGTTTTCTTTCCTCTTTTATTTTTTGGAAAATTTGAGAACAGGTTCTAACTCTTTTTTAATTGTTTGGTAGAATTTATCTGTGAAGCTGTCTGGTCCTGGACTTTCGTTTGTTGGGAGTTACTTGATTACTGATTCAATTTCATTGCTGGTAATCAGTCTGTTCAAATTTTCTATTTCTTCCTGATTCATTTTTGGGAAGTTACACATTTGTAGGAATTTATCCATTTCTTCTAGGTTGCCCAGTTTGTTGACACATAATTTTTCATAATATTCTTACAATCCTTTGTATTTCTGTGGTGTCAGTTGTTATTTCTCTTTTGTTCTTGATTTTGTTTGAGTCTCCCCCCCCCACCTTTTTGATGAGTCTGGCTACAGACTTATCAATTTTGTTGATCTTCTCAAAGAACCAGCTCCTGATTTTGTTCACCTATTTTTTTATAGTTTCTGTAACCATTTATTTCAGTTCTAATCTTATAATTTCTTTACTTCTGTTAGGTTTGGGTTTTGTTCTTTTCTAGCTCTTTTAGGTTGTAAGGTTAGGTTATTTGAGATTTTTCTTGCTTCTTAATAGGCCAGTATTGCTATAAACTTTCCTCTTAGAACTGCTTTTGCTGCTTCCCAAAGATTTTGGACCATTACATTTTTGTTTTCACTTGTCTCCATGTACTTTTTTTAAATTCCTCTTTGATTTGTTGGTTGACCATTTGTTGTTTAGAAACATGTTCTATTTGTGCTCTTTTGAGATTTTTTCTTGTGGTTGACTCATATCTCACTGCATTATGGTTGGAAAAGACGGAAGGTATAACCCTGATCTTTTTGAATTTGTTGAGACTTATTTTGTGGCCTAATATATGATCTATTCTGTTCCAGTGCACTTGAAAAGAATGTGTATTCTGCTATTTTAGAATGGAATATTTTGAATACGTCTATTAAAACATCTGGTCCAATGTATCATTCAAAGCCACCATTTTCTAACTGATTTTTAGTTTAGATGATCTGTCCATCGATGTAAGTGGGGTGTTAAAGTTCCCTGCTATCATTGTATTACTATCAATTAGTTCCTTTATATTTGTTATTAACCATTTTATGTATTTGGGTGCTCCCATGTTGGGTGTATAAGTATTTATAATTGTTATGTCTTCTTGTTGAATTTTTCCTTTAATGATTATATGGTGTCCATGTCTCTTGTTATAGTTTTTGTTTTAAAGTCTATTTTGTCTGATATAAGTATTGCTACCCCAGCTTTCTTTTCACATCTGTTTGCATGATAAATATTTCTGCATCCCCTCTCTTTCAATCTGCATATGACTTTAGGTCTGAAGTGAGTCACTTGTAGGCAGCATACAGATTGGTCTTGTTTTTTTTATCCATTCTGTCACCCTATTTCTTTTGATTAGAGCATTTAGCCCATTTACATTCAGAGTATTAACTGATACATATGTATTTACTGGCATTCTGTCATTTGTTTTTGTAGATCTTCTCCGTTTCTTTCTTCCCTTCCTCTCTTCTCTCACCATAAGTTGGCTTTCTTTAGTGATATACTTGGATTTTTCTCTTTTTTTGCATATCTATTACTGGTTTTTGATTTGTGGTAACCATTAGGTTTGTATATAACATCTTCTGAACCACATGTCATTTTAGCAGAATTACTACTACACTATTTAGCATGTCATTAAGAGATTATGATGACATAGTTCAACTAAATCTTTAGGAGAGATGAAGAATCAAACGGCTAGGATGTTTAAGTATTTTCAAAGAGTTGAAAACAACAACAAAGCAGAATCCAACTCAAGCATGAAAGAAGAAATTGTAAGTTTTACTAGGGGTTAGCAGACTGGTAGAAAAGTTATTTAATGTGTAAAATGAATCTAAGGGAGATGAGCTGGGAATCACTCAATTGGAAAGCATGGATTTGAAGTCCTATCACTGATCGAGAAGAGTCAAGTCCTGTGGTCATTTATCTGGTCATTAAGAAACCAACACACACTAGGATATGAGCCTGTCTCAACTTTCTTTAGTTGAGATGATACAATGATTTCCTCATTTGCTAAGGCTTTTTTAGCCCCCTGGAACTTAATAAGGTAAATTAATGATACTGACATTTTAACTCAGTTTAGAAAAAATCTGTAGCTATTTGGTATTTTATGTCCTAGAAATAATTAGAATAACTTGCCACAGAGTAACAGCTTACCCTTGAATTTCAATTTAAAATGTTTAAGAGATCAATTTAGTCTGTGATTTCAGTTGAAAGAGCTAAGCTATTCTAACTAATCCTCTAATACTAGATTATTTAAGAAAACCAAGCCCCACTATAAGTTTAATCAAACTTTAAAGTTATTAAAGTACTCAGGGAAGTTTGTTAGATAATTGAGGGACCTTTACAGAGAACAGGATATATTAAGTTTAAAATTAAGTTTAGCATGTTTAAGATTAATTATATTTGAAGACCTTTAAAAACAATCATTATATAACTGGATTTGTAAATTGGCCTTGAGAATTCAAGGAAGAGCTAAGTTTCTGAATTGGTAACTTTAATAAATCTAATTTTTAAAAAAGTAATCCCTGAATAATGGTTTTTGTGCACAAATATATCATCAAGGGCTCCAAAAACCAGAAAACAAAAACTAAACATCACTGATAACGATATAATCTTAACTGCTGAAAAACATAAGTAATGGTCTTAGAAAGGTAAGAAGACTTTTGATGATCACCAGAACCACTTGCAAGAAAAACCTCAAGATTTAAGACCGTATCTGCTGAATTTTTTACTACCTAAGAAATGTTTGTTAAATAAATAACAATAGAAAGAAATAACTGCTAAATGAGGCTGAAGCAAAAAAACATGAATCAAACTACAAAAACCAAACTATTTTCAGGTTATTTCCTAATGTTGATAGATTGGTTTTATACTTACAATACATATATAATAAGTACAGTTGATGATGACATACAAGCACTGAAAATTCTTCAAAACAAAAAAAAGATTTTTTATTTATCTGACAGAGAGAGACACAGCGAGAGAGGGAACACAAGCAGGGGGAGTGGGAGAGGGAGAAGCAGGCTTCCCGCTGAGCAGGGAACCCAATGCGGGGCTTGAGCCCAAGACCGTGGGATCATGACCTGAGCCGAAGGCAGACACTTAATGACTGAGCCACCCAGGCGCCCCTAGCACTGAAAATTCTTAAACAGATAGTCAACAATGTTCATTTTATGTTATTAAGATAGGGAAAACAGACTAGCAATATTTGATAAAAATATGAAACTAGGGGCATCCGGTGGCTCAGTCAGTTAAGCATCTGCCTTAGGCTCACATCATGACCCCAGGGTCCTGGGATCAAGCCCCATGTCAGGCTCCCTGCTTCTCCCTCTCCCTCTGCCTGCTGCTCTCCCTGCTGTTCTCTCTTTCTCTGTCAAATATTAAAAAAAAAAAAAAAAAAATATATATATATATATATATATATATACACACACACACACACACACACACACACAAACATATATATATGAAGCCAATGGTGAAATGTGCAATAATTTCTGTACTACAACAACCAAAAAACCCCAATTAATCAGAATTCCCTTAGCATTCCAGGCAATTGATATTTTGTTACCAGTTCATGTTACCTAGATAGAATAGCAGTATCTATTTTCACAAATGAGCCCAACAGGTATGATATACTAGAAAATGGAAACACAGGACAATCAAATATACCAAAGGTGGTAAGTTCCCAAACCACAACATAATTAAAATAGAAATAAGTAAGATAAAAAGAAAGCCTCCAGATATTTGGAAATTATACAACATTACTTCTAAATAACCCATAGCTCAAAGAAGAAATCACAAAGGAAATCAGAAGATAAATGATAATGAAAATATAGCATATCAAGATTAATGAATAGAAAGAAATTTATAGCTTTAAATGCCTATATGGGGGGGCACGTGGGTGGCACAGTCATTAAGCGTCTGCCTTCGGCTCAGGGCGTGATTCCAGCGTTCTGGGATCGAGCCCCACATCAGGCTCCTCTGCTAGGAGCCTGCTTCTTCCTCTCCCACTCCCCCTGCTTATGTTCCCTCTCTCGCTGGCTGTCTCTCTCTGTCAAATAAATAAATAAAATCTCTAAAAAAAAAAATGCCTATATGGGAAAAGTGAAAGATTTAATCAATAATCTAAGCTTCCACTTTAAGCTGAAAAAACACAGGCAAATTAAACCCACTTAAGTAGAAGAAAGGAAGTACTAGAGATAAAAGTAGCAACCAATGATAGTACAAATATACCATTAAGAAAAATAAAGACAAGCTACAGACTAAGAGAAAATATTTGTAAGATATATGTAACAAAAATTTTGTATTTACTGTATCTAAAGAATTCATATAATATAAGAGACAACCCAATTTTATTTTATTTTTTAATTTTTTAAAAAGATTTATTTATTTATTTATTAGACAGAGAGAGACAGCCAGCGAGAGAGGGAACACAAGCAGGGGGAGTGGGAGAGGAAGAAGCAGGCTCCTAGTGGAGGAGCCTGATGTGGGGCTCGATCCCGGAACGCCGGGATCACGCCCTGAGCCGAAGGCAGATGCTTAACGACTGTGCCACCCAGGCGCCCCACAACCCAATTTTAAAAATCAACAGAAGATACCACAAAAAGTGTCTCGCAAAATCAGAAACGCAAATTAAAACCATGAGATATTGCTACAAACTCCTAGAAATGTCTACAATGAAAATGACAGACAAAACCAAATGTTGGCAAAAATGTGGGAACAACTGGAACTCCCATACTCTGCTTGTGAGAGTGCAGAACTTTGGCAAAGGGTCTGGCAGTTTCTTACAAAGTTAAATGTATAACTACCCCCTTACTCAGCAATTCTACTCTTCAGTAGATAGACCAAATGAAAATAAACATCCACAAAAAGAGTCATACAAAAATGTGCACAGCATCTTTGTTCACAAAGATCAATGCTGAAAACCATTCAAGTGTCCACCAATGAGAGAATGGATAAAGAAACTGTGGTATATTCGCACGATGGAATATTACTCAGCAAAAAAAGCAGCAAATTATGACATATTCAACAACCTGGATAAATCTCACAGACATATGGTTGGCTGGACACAAGAATATATATTGATTCCATCTGTATGAAATTCTAGAACTAATTGCTGGTGACAAAGATTAGAACAGCTGGGAAGGTGTACTGAGTGGAAAGGGAAATAAACTTTCTGGGCTGATGTTAATGTTCTATACCATGAGAGCGGTGTGAGTTACATTAATGCACTTATTTATTTATTTTTAAAGATTTTATTTATTTATTTGACAAAGAGAGACAGCCAGCGAGAGAGGGAACACAAGCAGGGGGAGTGGGAGAGGAAGAAGCAGGCTCCCAGCGGAAGAGCCCGATGTGGGGCTTGATCCGAGAACGCTGTGATCATGCCCTGAGCCGAAGGCAGACGCTAATGACCGCGGCACTCAGGCACCTATTAATGCAATCTATATATCAACGTTAAGATTGGTTCAATTCAATGTATATAAATTTTTACATTAAGAAAGGCCTATTAAAAAATGAATTGGGTAGGGAATGGTCTGAGGGATAGATAAAGCAAGAATGGCAGTTATGTTCAATTGAAGCTGGTGATGGGTACATGGGGTTCATTATACCATAACTGTTTACTTTGTATATGTTTGAGATTTTCCATAATGAAAGTTAGAAAGAAAAAAAAGGAAATAGACTAATTTCTGAGTCTTTTTATTTAATTAAAACAGGACAATCTTATTTACTACCCCAATTAAAACAGTCAATCACCTAAATATGGTTATTTTTTAGCAAATTCTAATAATAAATTTAATTGGATTGTTAAATTTAAGTGGGACAATCTATGACTCCCCATGCCTTCAACCAATGATTGTTTTCCATATATAAATTTATTAAAGTTATAGCTTTGATTTTTTCTAATATACAAGCACACAAAACACTTTTATTCTTGTTAATTTCCTGGTGACCGAAAAGAGTTATTCAAGGAAGTATTAAATTTAATAGTTTCTACAAATATGGCCTACTCTTCTTATAGCCAAAAGTATTTCTTTAATTCAAAAGGAACAAATCAGATTTAATTTGTAGGAAAAAAGTCCACTGAATATGTAAAAGTATTTTAGATGCAGTGTACAACTAACTGCAATTTTTACTTGTACAGTATGTTTAAAGTAGGAAGTGTAAAAACATTCCCAACGGCTTTTTTGCTATCAAGTGAAGAGGATTTATCTTAATATTTCCAGAGCTTTTGAGCTAAACATGTTGTTATGCAAAAAATTCTCTCTTTGGATTTTCAAAAGTTCTCTCCCACAATCAATAACCAGCTAATTTTTATACCTCTCAACCACTGTTCGTTCAGATGGTGTAAGGTTTATTGTTAAAGTCATACATACCAATTTCAGATTGATTATTTGCTATAATGGAGAATAGAGGGTAAAAACTTAAAGTTTGACAACATATAATGGTTTTCAAACGATACATTTTATGTTAGTATAGTATTCATTGTAGAACTCTTGAATAAAGTGTCTTATAACTATGTACTGATTTTCTAAGGATGCAGTCACCAACTGATGTTAAGAAGCCCTAAAGTGTGTGAGGCTATAGAAGGGAGAATTACGTGGATATTAAGGGGGGGGGGGAGGCAGTAGCAGTTTTAAGGTTTTTTACCAAGGAATTTAGCACGTTTATGGAATCTGGGTTAAGAGAAACTCTAGAAATCAAAGTTTAATCCTTTTATTTTACAGATAAGGAAACTGAGTCTCCTCAAAGTTAAAGTGGCTTGATTAAGGGTAGTGAATAGTAGAGTTAGGATTAAAATTGAAACACATGTCTCCTGACTCCTAATCTACAGCTTACCCCTTAAACAATACTAATTTCTTAGTGTCAAAATACAACTCAAAAATATAGTTTTTCTTTATATGTTATGTGTAACATTTGCTAACTTGTATACCATTTCAGAATTCTTGTTAACTCTGTTCTACTAATTTGTGTCACTGTTTATAAAACCATCTATACTGCCTTCAGATGATGACATCTAGTTTCAGCTGTAATATTCCTAGCCACCACCAGGAGGAGATTTGTTTAAAGAACTACAGCCAAAAACCTGACAAACCAATGACAAGAACTAGAACTTTACTGCCAAATCCATCCATTTATTTTAAAGTACCACTAACTAGTCATTATGCTAATGGAAACTGCTCCAAATTTCCTGGTTCTTCTATAGTGTGATACATTCCATAATTTTATAAAATGTGATCTATATTGTACATCTGAAGCAGGCTTTAATGGAAAAACTAATTCAAAACAGGCTCAAGAAATGTGCAGAACAAGTAAAATCTTGCTTACCATTTTTGCTTCTGACTGTACTGGTTGAGGGGAGGAAGGACCTGGAATTCCTGGAACACTAGGCACCATGGTGACTGGTCGAACAAGCTATGTAAAATATATTGAAAAATAATTGCTAGAGAATATATTCAAAATGATTGTGCCATATCTGCACAATGGCTATAAAAATTTGAGAGTTCAGAACTGGAAAACTGTAAATCCGTATGATCTTCTGTCCTGATTTATCCTTTAAAACTTGTCAATTTCTGAGGCACTTGCCCCTCTAGTCTTTAATTTTCACAAATTTTTTAATGGTTACTTCTTTTATAGGATCCATAATATTCAAAATAATTGATGCAAAATTTCCCAAGATCTGTCCCACTGACATTTTGGATGTGAAAGGAAAAAATGTCAAAACTTGTGACAATTAGGCATACAAATAACTTCACAATGAATTTTGCTCTTCTAAAAAATATATATATGCAATTTCTAAAATATATAAATAAAGGTCCATTGATATAATATCTTATATAATGACAAAGAAAGAACCTGGTTACCCCTAATAATTTCTCTAAAAATAATAATCTGGACCAGATTTTTTCATTTTTTAAAAAACCTAATATTAACATTGAATAATTGGTTATTATATAGCTAAAGTATCTCTCCTCTTTCATTTCCCTTTTTTCCATCACATTTACATTTAACAAGATAACCATCTAATCTCAAATACAAGGGCAAGAATGTTTCCCCCTTGACATGGAACACTACATTAAAAACTAATGATGTACTGTATGGTGACTAACATAACATAATAAAAAAAAAAAAAGAAAAGAATGTTTCCCCCTTCAAAAATATCCTAGAAAAGAGGAAGTAGTCACCTAATATCTGAATCCTTATAAAGTCACTCAATGCACTGTGAACAACAAAGTTCTGTCTGAAGATGATACATCATTATCTTATACTTATTCCAATCAATGCTAATTTTCAATACTTAGGTTACTTGGAAGACTGTGTTAATAAAAAGTAAATATTTCACATTAATTTTAATAATTTTCCTGGGCATATAATCTCATCACAGTGTTAGAAGTTACTGTAAGTAGACTTCTAAAAATAATTTTTAAAAGCTACACAATAAATGATTATATTTCATGGATCAGAAATATCTATCTATAAGGTAAAAAAAGAAACTTTTTATTATACAAAAGAGTATTAGGGCTTGGGTGAGAGTTCTAGGAAGATACAGACCCGAAAGTGTTATGTTGAAATTACTCAGGTGAAAATAAAAATAATGTATTTTGGAAAAATTGTGTTAGGTGTTTTAAAAAAGTGATCCTAATGATAAAAACCTGAACACAGAAGATACAATTAGAGAGTTTGAATAAAACTGTTTTATGAAAAATGAGAAAAGTAAAAAAGTGTTATTTCGAACTTATTCAAAAGAATGTCCTTTTAAATATTCACTGAATTATTAAGTATTACAAGTAGATGTTTAACTTGTCTGTGACTTGCAAAATTTATATATTTAACATGCTTCTTAAGAAACTTCCCTTTCAGATCTAATATCCTGATTTATCTTTCAAAATGGTCAATTTCTCAGAGACATTTGCAGAGCAAAGTGAACAACTATCTACTGTTTTAGAGTGTTTAGATTTTCACATGCCTGGCCAGCAAAGGAATTCTGTAAAACCAACCTGACCATAAAAGTTCACAAGACTGTTCTTATAAACAATTTCTTCAATAATCAAAATATGGAGTTACTGGACATGTGTTCTAGTATAAATATCTTCCTAAAGAACAGAAATCTCTGTTAATATTTGAATTCTACAAATCTAGTCAAATTGAAATGTATTAAATAGGATTAAATTTCTTAATTTTAATGATACAAGGAAAAAATTTTTGGAGGATGAAAAAACATTTTCTAACCAATTATGTTTGCCTTTAATAAAGAGATGAGTAAATACTACTAACCACTAATAAGTTTTTTGTTTGAATCAGTTTCATAAACCAATCAAGAAGCCTTAGGTGTATTTTCTGATTACAAAGATCAGTTTTGCTATGAAGAAAAGATTTAAAGAGTCTGAATCTCAAACTTACTGGGACTGCAGCTGGAACATGCACATTAGAACTCGTAATTGATGCAGGAATAGCAACAGGCATGGTCTGTCCATTAGGGAGATGCAATAGAAGAGGAAATGGGCCTGGTACAGGACTAAGAAAAACAGAAGGAAAATTAAAGATAAGAAATCCTTATTAGTCATCTCTAAAAATATGAGGGTATTTTTACTCCTATTATCATATTTTAAAATACATTTCCTAACCACTGCAAAACAAATTGCAAAATTTTACTATTTTTAATTGCATCTTAAATGCATAATGTATAAAGCAGTGTGGAAAAACAACAGACGAAAAAATACAAAAAGTTATGGATTTATCTGGGACAATCTCCAATGTTAAATGAGAAAAATTCTTATCAGAAGCTCCTGAGGGGCACCTGACTGGCTCAGTTGGTGGAACATGCGACTCTCGATCATGGAGTTATGAGTATAAGCCCCACCCTGGGCAAAGAAATTACTTAAAAAATAAAATCTTAAGAAAAAAAAAAGTTTGAGAGATACGCATAAGAACTGAAAGAAATATCATCTGATGGAGTAATTTTATGTATTTTGTGTGAAATAGCATGAAAATAAGAGACCACCTTAAATTCACATTCAATGTCGATTTGTTTTTAAAATTAAGTTTTAGTTGGGGTGCCTGGGTGGCTCAGTTGGTTAAGCGTGTGACTCTTAGATTTTGGTTCAGGTCATGATCTCAGGGTTGAGAGACTGAGCCTCATGTTAGGCGCCATGCAGAACGTGGAGCCCACTTAAGATTCTCTCTTCCTCTCCCCCCCCAATTAAATTTTAGATATTTATTTTCTAATCTATAATATTAAGAAAAAAAAACAACCCAAGTACTTTTTAAAAGCATGCAGAATATGATTAAGACACACACACAACTAAGGTCACATGTGAATAATTAAATGCCTGCAGAAAAATTTTGACAAGAAAAACTTAATTCATAAACAGTTCAATGACAGGCCCAAATCATCACTTACACAATTGGCCTGTTAGAGGATGGTGCCTGGGTGATTACAGTACTTGAGGTTGGTGAAGGTACTGCTTGCTGAATAATTACACTTGAGTCGGAACTTGTAAGCAGCACATTGGGAACCTGTAATGATGCTGGACGAACGATAGCTGATGTGGGCTGTGCAGTTTGTGCCAATGGTACCTCCTATTTAATAATGAGGCAGAGAAAGGGTAGGATTTAAAAATGTAGGTCAATCCATGTACCTCAGAGTGAATAGAATGTAACAAACTTCTAAATGCATCTACAGAATAACATCTTCCCCCAAAGTAAATTCATGTCCAAAGTCATTTAAAAGAAAATTTTGGAAGTAGCTATAAAGTTTCAAATGCAATGTTCATATTTTAATTTAAAAACATCCGAGTTTTTTTGTTTTTGTTTTTTTTCAGTACAACTTGTTTTCCTATCAATCCAGAAATAGGCTGGGCAACTTGGCTATGATTCCATGAGAACTTCTGTAAAAAGTAAAAATATAATCCATTCTCATGGAATTGTAGAGCTTAAAATTTAGGAGAGATTGCCTAGTCCTACTCCATCATTATACTGTAAAAAGAGGAAACAGGTCCAGAGAGACTGGGTTTATGGTTGATACAAATTCAGTAATAGAAATGGTTAAAAAAAATTTTAACACAATACAAATGTTTACTAATCTCAGGTAGCTACCACCCCCCACTACAAATAATTTCTCAATGTCAAAAGGCCAAGTAATACTGATTAATATCCTGAATGTAAAATAAATAATTATTAGAGTGAAATCTTTCCAAATTAAAGGAAAACACAGATTGTGTGAGTTAGCCAGTACCTTAAAGATGGTCTTTTCCCCAGTTTTACAGGTTAGGAAGAGATTAAGGGTTTTACCTAGAACTTCTTAACTAGCTAGGGTAAAAACTGAGTCTACTGTGTTCTTTGAATTGGTCTCTATGCTGCTTTTTATCAAAATCTTATTAACCTACCTAGGAAGAAAGATCAACTAGTACTATTGGAACTTCACTTGTTCAACAAGTTTAAGAATTTATAGTATGCCCTCAAGGGCTACTGGGAAGAGACAATAAATACGAAAAACAAGAAAATTTCAGATAGTAATATGTTATAGAGTAATAGTACAACATAATAAATCATGAAAGATTAACTGAGGGAAGGAAAAACTTAGAATATTTGATGAACATACCAGAGTGGCATGAGGTGAAGGCTGGATGGGTAGACAAGCTCAGATCTATGAAGCCTTATAAAAGGAGTATTAGTTATCTTTTTTTAAGATTTATGTATTTGAAAGAGAGAGAGAGAGAAAGATAGAGTGTGTGCGTTGAGCACGGAGTCCAACGTGGGGCTCGATCCCACAACTCTGAGATCATGACCTGAGCCACAACCAAGAGTCGGACACCCAAGAGACTGCCACCCAGGCACCCTGAGGAGTATTAGTTATCTTAAATGTAATGGCAAACCACTGAAGGATTTTAAGCAGGAAACTGATTATAATGTATTAGAAACAAAGGCATCTACAGAAAATTGGAGATGGAAGTAGAAAGTCCAGTTAGAAGATAACTGTTAATAATCCACATAAAAAATGATGATGGCTTGGAGTAAAGTGGTGCCACTGAAGACTGAAGAAGATAAATTAAGGATATTTCAGGAGGTATGTCTGATAAGACTCGCTGTTGCTTTGCTGTAAAGAAAAAGAAGGGGGGTGCGCCTGGGTGGCTCAGTCGGTTGAGTGTCTGACTTTGGCTTAGGTCATGGTCCTAGGGTCCTGAGATCAAATCCTGCCTCAGGCTCCCTGCTCAGCGGGGAGTCTGCTTGTTCCTCTCCCTCTGCTCCCCCCCACTTGTGCACTCTAAGAAATAAATAAAATCTTTTAAAAAAAAGAAAGAAAAAGAAGGAATTAAGGATTCTTCACTTGAGCAACTAGATGGGATGGAAAGAAAATTTACTGAGCTAGGGAAAGAATCAAGAGCTCTGACTTAGATATGTTAAGATGCTTATTAGACATAGAAAGGGAAATGTCAAGATGGGAGTTGGAGATGAATATGGAAATTCAGGAGATATCTTGGTTGATATAAGTTTGAGAATCATCAGCATGTAGTTGGTTTTTAAAGTTATGAGATCACCTAAGAAGAAAAAGTGGGAAAGAGAAGTAAAGGAGGCCCAGAACAGACTTTTACAACCTGGCGTGACTATACCCTGCCCAGGGGAAGGCTAAAGACAGGAATGCTGGAAGAAGGATTACCCTTGAAAGATGCTAAAGCAGCAGTGAAGAGGGAAAAACGAGTGTGAAGGAACTAGAAAGATCTTTAGAAAAAAAGATATTTATATTACAGAGTTAATAGCATTTCCTATAACTGATAATTTGGAAACAATCTTTATGTCTGAAGAGAACAGGATAATTAGATACATTAAAATAATGATAAAGTACAACCATTAAAAATTAGTATTTTTCAAATCTTCTAATGACATGGGAAAGCATTCATTAGTGCTGAATGTCTAAAGCACAATATAAAAGTAAACTAGGATTGGGTGCCTGGCTGGCTCAGTTGGTAGAGTATTTGACTCTTGATCTTGGGGTCATAAGTTCAAGACCCATATTGGGTGAACAGCTTACTTTAAAAAAAAATTAAAAAATTTTTGTTTTAAATTAAAAAATACGGGTGCCTTGGTGGCTCAGTCAGTTAAGGGTCTGCCTTTGGCTCAGGTCATGATCCCAGGGTCCTGGGATCTAGCCCCGCATCGGGCTCCCTGCTGAGCAGAGATTCTGCTCCTCCCTCTTCCTCTGCCCCTCCCCTATATCTCTCTCCCCCTCTCTCTCTCCCCTTCTCTTAAAAAAAAGATAAAAAGAGGGGCGCCTGGGTGGCACAGCGGTTGAGCATCTGCCTTTGGCTCAGGGCGTGATCCCGGCATTCCGGGATCGAGCCCCACATCAGGCTCCTCCGCTATGAGCCTGCTTCTTCCTCTCCCACTCCCCCTGCTTGTGTTCCCTCTCTTGCTGGCTGTCTCTATCTCTGTCAAATAAATAAATAAATAAATAAAAATTTAAAAAAAATAAAAAAAAAAAAAGAAAGAAAGAAATACCCACAATAATGGTTACTCAATACACACTATAGCCCAGGGGTGTCCCAAGTTACCAAGGTATTCAAGATCCAGGAATGAGGCCCTAAACCACCTACAAAAGGCTTTAGTAAGAAAGTTATCATCATCATCTTAGTTGACAGTTATCAAAGTTCCATTGCCAAGAATGAGTAACTATTCCTTTAGCCCTTGAAAAAAGCCTAACTAACCTTGGTTCAAGCAATTTTTAGAAGAAAAAGCTGTCACTATATAAAAGCAGCAAAGAATAAAACAGCAAAATCCAGAAAAATTAAATTCACTTTATAAATTTATGTAGCCTTAAAAAAATAAGTTTTATCTAAAATGACTGTTCTCCCCTATAATTTTTCTGTGTGTAATAAAAAGTCAATTATCTAATAAAGATGACATCTTCTTTCCCTGAAATTTCTATGAGCATTCACAGGCTTTCACATATAAGACTATTACAACCTGATACTCAATTATGTACAACTTATTACATTAACATTCTAGGTAAATCAAATATTAAACTTTACTTGGGGTGCTGTTTTTTTACACTAAGTTTGTGTTTCTACCAAAAATATAAATTTCTAACCTTTTCATCACTGGTAGTAGACTCTGGGTGAGGTAAAGGACTATCCTGGTGAGTTGTTTCTACAACAGAGGGCTCCTCAATTTTGCTTCTTATGATGGGTGTTGCAAGAGGGGATAAATCTAGAGGCATCTAAAATACAAACGTTAAAAAAAATGTCAGAAGTTTAAAAAAATGCCAAGCAGTGTATCTAAAATAAGAAAGCAAGAAGTGTAAGCTATTACTACTGTTTTGTTAGAAATACTCTTTTAATTTCATGGTTAACAACATACTTTTTTAATGTCGTCTTCTGAGGCTTTCTTGAATTCATTCTCAAATGGACTTGCCAACTCATTAAACAAACCCACTTCTTCACAGTTTTTCAAGAATCTTGTTGGTGTTGGGGTCTGATCTGAAATAAATGTCAAGAAGCAATCATATAGATTTAAATACCATGCAGGACCCTAAAATATAGCTAGTAAGTTAACAAATTAGCAGGACTGGTTCAGTCAGCTGTTAATTCTCTCTTTGGAAAGACCTCTTCCTTTAAAGCAAACAAAATTTGGTTAAGTTTTGTTGCAGTTCAAGATATTTCCTCCAACTTTATGAACCATAAAAGTATGAAAAAAGTTCTTCTTGTTCCTTAGTCCAGACCTTCTCTTAGTAGAATGACGTAAGCATCTTCTACTCAGAGATCGACTATTATCATTATTTAAGGCAATAAGAGTTTTTAAAAATTTACATTATTAAAAATTATTACTGTTTAAAATACATGCAGTTTGGGGAAAACTAGGGCAAGAGCATGTATATTCATTTACTCTAGCTTGGACCTTCCACTAGTGTTCATAATCTATTATGAAAGCAAGCTTAAGATAAAACAGAATTTTTAGTAGGTAGACCAAAATACTATAAGGAAGAAAAAGAAGGTTAAAATAAGAGCCCTAAAACAAAAACAACCCAAAACAAAACCCTCCTTTATCACTATCCACAGAAGCCAATTTTCTATTTTAATACATTTTTCAAGCTTGGAACAAGGGGCTATATAAGAGCTACATATTTATGGGATGTTCTACCTTAATTTCTAGGCAGTAGAGGAATAGTCAACTCTACTTTCTCACAACATGAAATATTTTAACTATACTCGAATAAGTACTCATGCTATGTGCATTAACACATGTACTGGTTATGGAATAAATACTAGTTAAGGACCATGTTGAATGAAAAACAGTATTTGTATGGATTTTGCCTATTTGTCTTATTATTTTCTAGGCTATTTACTCATATTGACCAGAGCTGGTGGCACGTTGAAATTCTATTCACATTTTACGTATTTTGGGGTATCAAGTTACAGGTTTTATCAGGAATCTAGTCTAGGTTAAATAAAAGTATAAGGATGACTCCTGGTTTAAGATTTTATAAAATTAAAATTCATATATTTGTTAAATATTGTGTCCCCAGAATTGGCATTACTTATTGTTTCATCTTTGTCCCACGTGTATCTAGAGTACTAATATGCTTACTACATATAAATATATTTAATACTAAAATGACCTACATGTCATACACATTAGATATAATGTAAGCCTATCTCAAACACTACCAGCATTATCTAAATTACTAAAGGGACTCTCTTGTGTCATCAATTTACCTATTAGTCTAAAACATACATACCCACTAACCCTCAAAAGACTTCTGAAATCGTATTACAGCAAGGGCTCAGAGTACACATATCAACTTAAGTCCATTATAGCTGAATTAGTAAACTGAATATAAATTTGTGTCCTCTGTTCACAATCAAAGGCTTTATCTCAGCTCAACAAAAGGCTCCTAATGTGTGGTAAAGGGAGAGAAAAATCTTAAAAATAAAATACATATGCATAAAACACTATTATCAGTGATTTCTGGAATGATTAGGTGTGAGAAAAGAAAAGTCAGCACAGGCACAATTGTTTAAACATGCAGTGGCTTATGGCTACTGATCATCAAATATATACTACACACATCATGCATTAAACTTACACAGTAATGCTAAACTACTAATTTCAACATGTAGTAAAAAATGGTCAAGTGCTATGTTTGAATGTGTTCTGTTTTTCTACTGTTATAAAGGTAAACCACTAGGAAATTTCTAGAAACAAATCTCAAAACATTTTGAGCTGAAAAGTTAAATATTGGTCTAGGACAATAAGTTTCAGACAAGCAAAGACCTCTCATGCCTTAGAGAGCGAACTGTCCAGGTTGTTGTTATTTTGTTTGACTACTTTTTTGGGTTCCAGGTCTTAATATATGATGTACAATATTCTCAAGAAGTGCATATCTCACTCTTCTCTGCTTCCTTTTACTTATGGAACTAAAGAAATGCTCAACATGTTCTTTCATTTTTCCTAAATATTTTTGACAAATTACCAACTTTTTGTTAACTCAAATTTTTTCATTACAAAAATTATGATACTGAAAGTACAGGAAAAACCAACTGCCTCATTCTCTCTCCAAAGCTTTGCATATGATAAATTTAATCTGTATGTTGGGTAATAATTTCAAAATACTAATAATATTCATATTTCCGCATTAATCCCAGACTGACAAATAGTGTAACTCAAACTTCAAAAGAGAAAAAGAATAATTTAGGGTTGGTTTTGAATACTTATGGGACTCTGTGGTTATGACCTGAAATTTATATAAATATATTAAGCTTTATATAAAACTTTGTTTTCTTGTAACAATACTCATAAAATATACAAAATGCAGTAAAACTATGCATATTATGTGTGTGTTCCTATACACAGATGTGTGTACATATATATTTAAATACCAAAAAAGGGGCAGCTAATACAGCATGAAATGACAATAAAACAATGCATGAATTTTCTCTTTTCACATACTGTGAAAGATAATCATCTGCTTATGTGAAACTGTATGTTCATAGGATCAAAACACACGAAAAAAGCATTGACTGAATTTAGTCCCCATTCTTGACAGTATTTTTACTAACACAGATGTTTTAGTCCCAAAAGAAATATAAACAAAATTCTAGTGAACAAGTCTGCTAATTGATCTTTCTCCAACAGGAGGAGCCTTGATCATTTCCTATCTTCCCACAGCATTGCAAACCAGGTGTAAAAAGCAAAAAGAAACATTGAGTAAACATCACATTAGTTCAATTATCAATTAAATGTAAACTTTGGAGATGCTATAAATGCTCCCAGGGTTCTAATTAACTTCCACAAAACACTGAAATCTACATTTGAAAACCACACAGAAAAGTGAAATGAATGGTCAGAAGGAAACATGGAAATGTAATGGGTAAAATACATGTTGCCAACATTTACTGTAAATGAAGTAATTGGAATATCACCAGACTATATTATTTACAGAGAATACACAAAAATTGTGCACATTCCAGGTGAAATATGTATATAAGCTATTAATAAAAGCATATACTAACCAGCCACAATGACACTGTCATTACGTGCTGGACCAAATTTCAGTGTCATCTCATGTTTATGTTTATGGACAGCCAAATGATCCTCGTTGGTAAAACGCTGTGGCAAAAAGTTTTAAAATATAGTTAAGATTTTCAATTTGATCAAATAAGTAAAATGATAAGGAAATTCATTTCCACAACATGTAAAACCACCATTAACAATGAAATAGTTTGTTAACTATAAAAGAATCTATTGTTAGTATAGATTAACATACAAGACTTCATATAATTATAGAAAACCCATTACCCAAGAATAAGCAATACTGATGTATCATTAAGTCGCATAAATCATTTGAGAGCATTTAAAAATAAAATCTGAGGCAAAGAAACTTCATATAAATTTCATTTGGACACTAAAAACAGACCACTATTGATTTTTTTTTGCCACATCATAGTAGAAATATGTATTCCATGGTTCAGTGACTTTTGAAGAAAGTACTGTATTTACACAGACTTCAGGTTACTTACCACTTTTAAAATGAGAATTCTCATAAAAATATTACCCCTGGACAAATTAAGTAGTAAATCAGGTTCTTTATGTTACCACATTAAAAAGGAATGCTTTTTTAAAAATCCAACAAAGAAACAGCAACCAATGCAACAAAGCAGTTCATTTTAAAATAATGTCTGGGGGCGCCTGGGTGGCACAGCGGTTAAAGCGTCTGCCTTCGGCTCAGGGCGTGATCCCGGCATTCCAGGATCGAGCCCCACGTCAGGCTCCTCCTCTATGAGCCTGCTTCTTCCTCTCCCACTCCCTGCTTGTGTTCCCTCTCTCGCTGGCTGTCTCTATCTCTGTCAAATAAATAAATAAAATCTTTAAAAAAAAAAAAAATAATGTCTGACATCGACCTTAATGAAGATGCTCCTTATCAAGCAACAATTTTAACTGAAAATAAGGAGCACTTACATTTTGTTATTTCAGAGCAAAAATTATAAAATGCCAAATTAAGACATATAAACTCTCTACCCTACCCCCTTATAAATGGGGATGCTAAAATTATATATATTTGAATGTAGTTCCCCTGAACTATCAAAATGGGGTACCTGGGTGGCTCAGTTGGTTAAGTATCTGACTCTTGATTTCAGCTCACATCATGATCTTAGGGTCATGAGACTGAGCCCCTGTCATGGGGGCTCATGTTCAGTGGGAAGTCCACTTGAGATTCTCTCTTTCCCCCCACTCTTCCCCCAGCTCATGCGTGAGCTTTAAAATAAAAAATTTTTTTTAAAAACACCAGATTCCTTCTCTTATAGAAATATTACTCCTGGACAAATTAAGTAAATCAGGTTCTTTATGTTACCATATTTAAAAAAATGCTTCTTGTAATCCAGCAAAGAAAGAACAATCAATATGATAAAAAAGCAGTTCATTATAAAATAATCCAGTTCTTTCCCACCCAAGTACTATCTTCCTATTGCTTTATCATTATAAGAATCCTTCCCAAATTTGGAGGAAGAAGTAGTTGTGTTTTAATAGACTGCTGAATAACAGCTCTTAGAGAATGAACATATGTGCAGAGTTTATAGACTAATGTAGGCATTACTTATTTTCCATTAGAGTTTTAAATATATGTGTATTATATTTCACACTAAAAGTATCTAAAAGCAAGATTCACTTTATGAACAAAGAACCTAACAATGTAGTTTCTCCATGAAGGTAATAATTAAATACTTGTGAATAAATGCATTTTGGTAGAGGTCATAATTAAGAGATAAGAATCTGGAAAGTTATCACCTAGGAATTTATTCTACAATTATTCTCTGCTTGGACTGGTTTGACCATAAATATCCAAACCAAAGAGCAACCACATATAGAATTGTACAAACTGTACAAAACGTGAAAATGGTAACAAGATTGATCCTGAGTGAAAAGGAACAGCTAAAAGGACCCTAAAAAAACGTTTAGGATCATGTGAATACTAAAAGGGGGACTGCAAGAAATATGTATTTACAAAGTTTCATATATGCTCTATAGACCAAACTTATCAAAATGTTATTAAGAGATTTTTGATCATATATTATTGATGTACATGGATAAAATACACTGAAACTGGAACACAAGAATAGATGAGTTTAACCTTAGCTATCACCTGAAATAATTTATTTCCCTCTAACAAGAAACTTAAAAAAAAAAAATCTCAAAGGCCATCTTGTCAAAAGGCAGTCACCAGGAAAAGATATACATACATACATACATATATTAATGTATTATATATATTTATATATATATAATGAATGAATAAAATTTTTTCCACAAATGCTTATAAAATAGCTACTACCACATGCTAAAATTTTTTGCAGAATCTATCTTAATTGCTTTCTGAGCCAAATTAAAAAGTTTATTTTAAAAATAAGTTTTGTAAAAAAAAATAAAAAAATAAAAATAAGTTTTGTAGAATAATTATGATACTAGTAGTAATAACAATATATTAAATATATTAAATTCATAATATTTTTCTTCCAGGCAATTTACAGCACAACTCCAATGCAAAAGATACACTATTTTGTTAAACAACAACACCTTGAGCATACAGCTGAATAAACAATTGGAAAGGCAGTCAAGAAAGGTAGGATGGATAACCACCTCTTATAAAGTTAAAAAGGAAGGGTAACATGACAAATGGAAGGGAGGTAAACCAATTGCTTTTATAATGAATTTAAGCTCTGATATCTGAGAAATCTATGTTTCTAAAGCTTAAACACTCACACAACTAACTTCCTAAGAAGTCAGTCATTCTGCATTTAATACATACATTCACATCCATGATATAGATTTTTTTTCCCATTTAACAGATTAAATAGGTACAACTAAGTTATAAAGCCATAAGGCCAATAGCTCATTTTACTGCTTCTTTTACTAATTTGAAGGAATCTATTCAACATCAGAAAGTTACACACACACACATTTACACACCTCCAGTGGAACTTTAGACTAAATAAAATCAATCTTTATCTCCTTTGTAAAACAGCTTATAATGTATAAACATTCTACGTAAGAAATACTTTTCAATGAAAGCATCACCAAAAGCAAAGATATTAAATAAAATAGAAGAGCTCTTATGTTAAACTTTCACTAAATTATCTCACTTTGTCTCTTTCACCAAATTCAATGGAACATCACTCTAAGACAAATGCGATTAACAGAACTCTTTCTGTGAAATACCTAATAGTGACTGAGGCACATAAAAACATTTTTAATAGTAAGAGAAACCAGTTAAAATTCTTTGCATTGATTTCTACAGGTCTCTCTCCAAAATAACATTATCAACAAAATATATTTAAAAAAATTTTTAATTTGAAAATTTAAGTGCATTAAAGCTAAAATTCAAATTTGGAATAATATCAATATTTATGACAAAAAATAACTTGTACCACCACCACCAAATTGGTGCTTCTAAAATCAATTCTTATTTGAATTTTTGATTTCCTAGGAAATACTATTCACAAAAAATTCTGGGAAGTGTAGTTTTTTTAGCTTTCTTGAATTTATATAAAAATGAATATCTAATGTATCTCCAAAATATATGTCAAATCAGTCTATATCTCTATATTGTCCACTATTAGCACCTAGACAAAGCCACCATTATCTCTCACCTGACAGCTGTCAGTCTCTACTGCCTGTTTCCACTCTTAGCTCAGTAATGGCTTTTCAGTGCTCTGTGAATAAAGCCCAAACACCTTATCACAGTCTACAAAGCCCTATAAGGTATGGACTCTTTTATTCTACCTGACAGAATCTCTTACTCTTATCCTTGTTGGTCACTATATGCTCCAGCCACAATAGTCATCCTTCTGTTTTTAAACACACCCAAACCCATTCCCTCCTTTGAAACTTTCTATTTGTTGTTCCTTCGGTTTGAAAAACTTCCACCAGAGGTCTGCTCCTACATTTTCATGTCTTAATTCAAATGTCACCTTATCAGAGAGGCATTCCCTGACAAAGCTATCTAAGCAGCACCAACCCTGGTAACTTCCTATCTTTACCCTGGTTCAACATCTTTAGATATATCATTGAAAACTAAGATCATAATGAGATACCACTACATCCTCACCATAATGACTAAAATTAAAAGACTATCCAGAACAATCTCAAAAAGGAGAACTAAATTGGTGAACTTACCTTACCTGACTAGAAGCATTACTGTAAAGCTAGAGTAATCAAGACATTGTGGTACTAGCATAAAAGTTGACAAGACTGATGAAAGAGTAGAGGGCTGAGAAACAGACCTACACTTACACAGTAATCTGATTTTCAATAAAGGAGCTGAAGCAAATTAATGGAGAAAGAAAAATCTTTTCAACAATTGATGCTGGAATATCTGAAAAACCACATGTAAAAAAGTGAGCTTCAAGTCCTACCTCGCACCAGTATATACATACACAAAAAGTAAGTCAAGATGAAACAGAGGCCTAAATGGAAAAACAAGCTTTCAGAGAAAACAAAGGAGAATGCCTTTGTGACTTAAAGGTAGGCAAAGATTTCTTAGACAAGTCACAGAAAGCAACAACCATAAAAGAGAAAAAATTAATACATTAGACTTCATTAAAATTAGAAAGATCTGTTGATCAAAACCTTTTTTTAAAAAAATATTTTATTTATTTATTTGACAGAGAGAGAGACAACCAGCGAGAGAGAGAACACAAGCAGGGGGAGTGGGAGAGGAAGAAGCAGGCTCCCAGCGGGAAAGCCTGATGTGGGGCTCAATCCCAGAATCCAGGGATCACGCCCTGAGCCAAAGGCAGACGCTTAACGACCGAGCCACCCAGGCGCTCCAATCAAAAGCTTTTATCACGAAAATTAAGATGCAAACCACAGACCTGGAGAAACTATTTGACAATGGACTGGTATCCAGGATATATAAAGAACTCCTACGAGTTAATAATTAAAAGAAAGACAATCTGACTTTTAAAAACAGCAAAAGATTTGAAATGTCACAAAAAATAATGTAAATGATCAATAAGCACATGAACGAGTGCTCATCTTTTCATCAAAAAATGCAAATCAAAACCACGTGATATATCAGTATACACGCAATGAAAATGGCTAAAATTAGAAGACTGACAACACCAAATGTAGACAAAGATATGGCACAACAAGACTCATACACTCATGGTGGAAATGTAAAGCGATGCATCCATTTTGGAAAACAGTTTGGTGATTTCTTCAAAAACAAATATCTATCTAACATATGATCCCACCATTTCATTCCTATGCATTTACCCAAGAGAAAAAAAGCATGCATCCATACCAAAGACTTGTCTACAAAAAAATCATACTGGCTTTATTTGTAATAAATAAAAACTGGAAATAAGCCAAATGTCCACAATTGTATAATAATGAAATATTATTCCTCAATGAAAAGGGTTAACAACTGGTCACATAACATGGGGAAGTCGCAAATTAATTATAAGGAAAAAAAGATGCCAGACCAAAGTACATACTGTATGACTCCATTTATATAAAACTCTAGAAAATGCAAACTAATCTATAGGGACATATGGCAGAGTAGTGTTTTACAAAGGCAGGAGCAATAACAACTGGGCATGACAAAACTTTTGGGGTGATGGGTATGTTCTCTATCTTAATTATGGTGATGGTTTTATGAGCATATATACATTAAAACATGAAATTGTACATTATAAGTATGTGCAGTTTACTGTATATCAATTATACCTCAATTTAAAACGTCAACTAGAGAAAACAAGTATGAACCAATGAACTAATACTTATTTATGATTTACAGTTTGTATATACTTAAGTAGTCTGTAATTTGTCTACACATTAAATTTATTCTTTCATTTCTTGGTGTCTATAGTCATTTTAAAGTTAGAATTATTATAACAGCAATATATTAATAATTTAATGGCCTGTTAAAAACACTGAAATATTATTTTTTGATACAATGTGGAAAGATTATTTTCTGAAAATGCTTTCATACATGCTCTGAAGATGTTAGACTTAGGTACATTAAGAACATTAATGCATTAGTGACACTGTCAGAGGTAAACATTAGTTAATTTCATAAAAGTTCAGCAAGTAAAATAATTTTCAAGCAAGATAATGAATAGCTGATTTCTAATTAAGCAATTTATAATGATTTTCAACCAATAATGGTCAAATGAAGATACCGGTAGGCCCTGGATTTTGTCTAGGTATCCACCTTTCCATTACAAGACTTCTAACTTTTTTTCCATATTAGATAGTGTTTTTAAAAATTCAAATATACTAATGAGGAAAAAGAATTTCTTCCCAAAATTTTTCTGGGTTACTTACATTCTAACTCCAAAATTTTACAAAAAATTGTAGGTGAATCCTTTTAATGACAACATAAACTTTCACCAGAGTTTTAATAAATATGAATATACAAAATGATCTAAAGTAATTTATATATTACCTGGCCACATCCAGGGGCAGTGCATAGAAAGGGTTTGTCATCACTCATATTCCACAGGTCCTTGTATTGCCTATAATAAAACATTAAGCAATGGCTTAGTGTTTTACAGTATAGATCTTTATTTATTTTTAAAGATTTATTTATTTATTTTTGAGAGAGAGAAAGAGAGAGAGAGAGGGAGTACGTGCACAAGCAGAGGGAGGGCAGAAGAAGCAGACTTCCAGATGAGCAGGGAGCCTGATGAGGGGACTCGATCCCAGGACCCTGGGATCATGACCTGAGATGAAGGCAGATGCTTAACCGACTGAGCGACTCAGACACCCCTACAGTACAGATATTTAAATAAAGAATAATTTTAAATGTAATATTATATGATTTTCACTAAACTTACTACCTTTCTCTTTAAGTGTGAAATTAAATACTTTTACTGACATTTTAGCCCTATTTCCCTTCAATCTTTTTTTTTTTTTAAGGTTTTATTTATTTATTTGACAGAGAGAGACAGCCAACGAGACAGGGAACACAAGCAGGGGGAGTGGGAGAGGAAGAAGCAGGCTCCCAAGGGAGAAGCCCGAAGCGGGCTTGATCAGAGAACGCTGGTATCACGCCCTGAGCCGAAGGCAGACGCTTAATGACTGAGCCACCCAGGCGCTACCCCCCAATCTTTTTATGAGTAGACACATACATGTAACACGCAGATTTTACACTATAGAAAAAAAAAAGGTTAGGAACCGTGGTCTATCAGGCTAAATCTTTCCTGTCCAATAGTTTAAGTGAATAAAAAATGAAATAATTAGAAAATCACCATTTTAATGCCCAATTAAATAATGGATCTAGGCCACATGATAAGACCATTAGGAAAAAAGGTGATGGGAACTTTATAATGAACTCACAGGTCAATCTTAAATTAACATCACTAAGAGTGGGACAATTAGACATTATGTGCCACCTGATATGATACAATAGAAAGCATGAGAAGTACTCTTGGGCGGGGATGTGGGAGGGTACAGTGTGAGTGTGAGAGAGAGAGAGAGAGAGAGAGAGTGTGTGTGTGTGTGTGTGTGTGTGTAGAGTATGGGGAGTCAAACCTGAATTTAATCACTAGATTCAGCTATAGGAAATATAGGAAATACAGGAGAAACCTGTCAACACTACCTGGATGCAGCCAGCCAAATGCTATAGGACAAAGACCTGGTCACTTCAGCAAATAAGTGTGATGGAGAGCAAAAGGGAGAGGAGGTAGGTGGAAACTGTTACAGATTAAAGGAGATTTAATAAATATACTAATCAGGGGTGCCTGGGTGACTCAGTTGGTTATGCGGCTGCCTTTGACTCAGGTCATGAATCCAGGATCCTGGGATCGAGCCGTGTCAGGCTCCCTGCTCAGCAGGGATGTCTGCTCTCCCTCTCCCTCTGTCTCTCCCTGCTGCTCGTGCGCGCCCTCGCTCTAATAAATAAATAAAATCTTTAAAAAAAAATAAACATACTAACCAAATGTAAATCCTTTTTGGATCCTGATTTGAACAAAATAACTATAAAAAGAAACTTCTGAGTTAAGATTATTTTCCTATATTTGTTTTAGATCCCAATCATTCTTTCCAAAAACTTATAGGTCTTAAATTTTGCCTTGGCTTTCTTTCTATAAAATTATATATAACAACTATATTTGACTCAATTAAAAGTCTGGAAACATTGTTCCTTTTTCAACATTAGCTTGTTTAACCATTCGAAGCAATGTTTCCCAAAGCATTTTCAACAGGGATGACAAGAGCTATTACAGAAAAAAGGTATGTAATCAAACAGATTTGGTAAATGATGGAGTACTTTTTCTTTTGTAGGACTGTTCAGAGCCTTTAATATGTTCAAGTGAAATGACTAGAGGAGCACCTAGAATATGGCATTTTTGCCACATCCATTTGCTATATTCAAAACGCTTTTTCACAGAACATCTCATGGGACTAGTATTATTTGGAACTCTAGAAATCAAACCCTAAAATATGTTTATGTTTGTCATAGTTAAGTGTATTTTGGTGTTCTATTCGATAATTTAAAGACATAACAGGGGGTGCCTGGGTAGCTCAGTAGGTTGAGCGTCTGTCTTTGGCTCAGGTCATGAACTTGGGGTCCTGGGATCAGGCCCCGAGTCGGGCCCCCTGCTCAGCAAGGAGTCTGCTTCTCCGTCTCCTTCTGACCCTTCCCCTGTTCATGCTCTCTCTCTCAAATAAATACATAAAGTCTTAAAAAAAAAAAAAAAAAGACATAATAGGACTAGCAGCTAAACTAATATACTGGATAAGTGTTTTGTTTTTGTTTTTAATTATCGAAAAAATACTGAAATATTTATCAAGAAATAACTGAAAATTTTTATAATCTAAAATATGAAAAATGGTAAACATACCAAATACTGCATACATACCTGGCAGAATTCACATGTAACTTGAATTTCATAAGTTGAACAACTTATCACGTCCTCTTTTTCATGGCAAAGATACTGAAAAACAAAGTGGTTTCACACTGTTAAAAATAGTTTTGAAACACTACCTGAAATACAGGAAATAAAAACACCTGAATAATTTTACTCTTTGTAACACTACTGTCAACCTCAAACCCTGTCACTCTTAAGAATCTTCATAAGAGGTAAGAATACTGCTCCTATAATATGAGCACCCATATAAATGCCTTAAACATAGGTATGTATATATCCAACTCCATCACAGAGGGTAAAAGAAGAAAAAACATTTAATTCAGCCCTTAGGGCTGTGGTTGAAAGGCAGCTATTAAAAGAGTAAAACTCCTGACTTTGGAAGTCTGATGAGAAAGAAGAGATGTACCATTTTAGAATATCGATTTGGATTTTTTTTTTTAAGATTTTATTTATTTATTTGACAGAGAGAGACAGCCAGAGAGAGAGGGAACACAAGCAGGGGGAGTGGGAGAGGAAGAAGCAGGCTCCCAGCAGAGGAGCCTGATGCGGGGATCGATCCCATAATGCCAGGATCACGCCCTGAGCCGAAGGCAGATGCTTAACAACTGAGCCACCCAGGCGCCCCTATTTGGAAAGTTTTTAACTTCTTAAAATGTAGTCAGAGGTGATCAAGTTCTCAGCCTAATTCATCAAAATTCTATTTGTCCCGTAATATAGTTGATCTATATAAGCATCTCCCTCTTCCACAGCCTTATAACTTATTTATTTGATATTAGGTTTTTTTAAAGATTTATTTATTTATTTTAGACAGGGCAGGGGGAAGGGGCAGAGGGAGACAATATCCAAGCAGACTCCCTCTGAGTGCAGAGTTGGACATGGGGCTTGATCTCATGACCCATGAGATCGGGAGCTGAGCCAAAACAGGCTCAGATGCTTAATTGACTGAGCCACCCGTGCATCCCTGATGTTAGTTTAAGAACAAGTATGACATGCTGAAACTATCCAGGTCAGTGACCCATTTAAAAAACTCTGCTAGGGGCACCTGGCTGGCTCAGCCGGAAGAGCATGCGACTCTTGATCTCAGGGTTACAACTTCTAGCCCTACGTTGGGTGTGGAGATTACTAAAAAAATAATAATAATAAATAATTCTGCAAATACTTCATCTAACATTGACTGAAACTTCATCCAGTGGTGAAGAGTAACTATATGCTTATTCAAGTAAGACAGTGATACATAAAGAAAAAATTATTTTTTCATAATTTTGCTTATAAATGTGGTATCAAGAATGTCTTGCTCAAAAGAACTGGACAATTCCTGTGGGGAAATGTATAAACAGCCACAATTCTGAGTCATGGAGTTACGGTGATTTGGTATAGGAGGTAGGAAGAAGAAAGGTTTTTTCTCCTGGTTTCCAGGCAAAACTTGTATCTGGTAGGGTTCTATTCCTCCATTCACACCCAACTTTACCATGCTGTCTGTGAGAAGACAGAAAAGAACACTAGAATAATTCAAAGGAAATCTATAAATGTCAAGCTTCTGTCATTACCCATAGAATGTGAGCTTAATGAGGGCAAGGAACTTATCTTTGGGTTAGCTACCTAAAACGTGCCTACCTCACAGTAGCATTTACTCATTAAATATTAAGGAATGAATAATCATATGATATGAACAAGTCAAATAAGTTTAGGCTACCTCAAAAAACTCTTCTAAAACTAATAAGAAAATGCAGTTCATATTGGCTATGAAAAATCAAAGCAAAACTTAAATTCAGTTAAGTTCAAGAAACATTTAAACATTTAACATTTGTGCCAAGACACAAAGATGAAAAAACAGTCCCTGCGCTTGACAGACTTTTAGTCTAGCAGAAGAAAGAGGAATACAGAAATATAATTTCAACTCCTTTGGTAAGAATAAAAGTTAACACACTATAAGAATACACAGGTAGTGCAGGGACCAAACTGATAAGTTCCAGAAATGCTTTCTGAGGGAATTAGCCCCCTGTACCCTTTTCTCTCTCATCTTTTCCACTGTCCCCCCACTTCAACTGCCCTCTTTCTCTACAAAACAAGTTCCTTACCTACACATCAGCCTACTTCCTAGCCAACCAATAAAAATTCCCATTCCTGATTACTATTTTCTAAAACCTATCTGAGGTAGTTGTAAATACAACAGTTGAAGCACCTTGAGACATAAATGATGGTATTCGCTTTAGGAGGCTTAAATGCTATCTCTTTGTTAAAATGAATCTCAAGCCTCTAATCTAGGCTTACCTCCCCTTTTTTTTTTAAATAAAGATTTTTTCTATTTGAAAGAGAGCACAAGTGGGGGGGTGGAGCAGAGGGAGAGGGAGAAGCAGACTCCTGCTGAGCGGGGAGCCTGATGCAGGGCTCCATCCCAGGAGCCTGGGATCATGACTCCTGGGATCATGACCTAAACGAAGGCAGCTTACCTAACTGAGCCACCCAGGTGCTCCTATCTCCCTTTTACAGCAACGTTGGAAATATGCTCACAGGGAAAGGAAGCTTTGTTCAACTCTAAGTTGTTAGAGAATTTGATGACTATAGAGAATTGTTAATATACTACACCACTCTCTGGCAAGCATCCAAACCTATACTGACAGGAGAGTCACTGTCATGAAAAATACATGAGGGTTCTAGACAAAATCTCAAAGTCCTTTGGTTTCTCTAATCTCAGTCTTAACTCTTCTTCTAATAGTCCTTTATCTTCCTTGCCCTCATGATCTAGCGCCATCAGAGTTTCCCCTTTTCTTCTTTCATTCAACAAATATTTGAGTGTCCACTGCATCTGCCAGATGTAGTGGAGAGATGTAGTGGTGGTCTAAGATAGGTACCTGCCCTCAAGAAGCTTCCCGGATAGTGAGGGAGTTCATATCAGCTAATCAAGCATGCAGTGCAGACTTCTTTCCAGGTTCCTAAGACAATTCCAAGTGTAAACACATACATGTTCCCCTCAAAATGTTTCTCTATTTCATTGCTCTAAGGCATTTTACTTTAGAAACCCAAACTTCAACGTATACTTTGAATGTTGGTATACTTTGAATTTTGTTACAACATAGCCAGAGCAATTTCCACTACTAGGTATCCCACGTAAATGATCAGTCTTACATAATTCTAAAAAACCTTGAGGGTAGAAGCTTGGGGTTCAGAAGGAGGTCACTGTTATCTCCTGAGGATATGAACTAAATTGTATGTACTGAACTAAGACATAATACGGAACTTTTAAATTCGCTCCCATAAAAATACAGAAGAGCAAAAAGAAAAAAATAAAAGTCACCTAAAATATCACCATTTACTGTTCAATATTCCACAGAGTACATATTCCAGTCTTACCAATGTATGGAGATATGCAGCTTTACAAATTGTAAAAGTAGGGTTACAACTTTCTTCAAAATACAATTACCTAAATTCTGCCACATTGTTAAATAGTAATATCATTAAATATTAGATGTCATTTCTAATGGCTATACAGTATTCCATCATACAGTCATGACATATTTTTAACTAATTCTCTATTAGTGGATCTGGGGTTTGTTTTTGTTTTGTTTTTTGCTTTAACCACTATTATTAGTGGGATTTTTATCATCTACAAATGATAACAAAGCTTTGAGCAATATCTATAATAATTTTGACAGGAGGAATTTCTAGAAAAGAAATGAAATTATTATGTCAAGGAGCCCAGCACCTCTGCCATGTCTTCTAGGGCCAGTGTGATTGCTCTGCAGGCGGTGGCCTGGTGGAGCAGGTCAAGCTGGAGGCACGCATGGAGAGGACCAAAGTCTCCTAGCTGGCTGCAGAGTTTCAGCAGTACTGCATGCAGAATGCCTGCAAGGATACCCTGCTGGTAGGTGTTCCAGCTGCAAGCAACCTCTTCCAGAAGCCCAGATCCCTTGCTTTATTCTAAAGGCTTGTAGGGAAGAAGTTTGCTGAGGAATGCATTTAAGTACAAAGTGATGAATGACTGCTTCCAAATCTCAAGAAAACACTTTTCTCCAGCCGAAATGACTTTTAAGTATTTCAGACTTTTCCTGAGGTCTGGTCCTATAGCCAAAATTCTACAGAAACTGATGACTTTCTATTCAGATAAGGAAACTGGGTGAAGTAATAGACTTTAAATAATAATGGCCTGATTCTTTTGGTAAAGTGCTTTTATATTTAAGACAAACAAACATGTTACCCCCAAATACAGCTCTTCCATAAGCGAATTACTATAATTAAGAGGTGGTTTGGAACATGTTTGTTTTATTTATTACATGTTTACATTTTGGGAAGGAAAACATTTTTGTTAAAAAAATGGAATATTTGTAATTTGTTGTTCTAGAGATTTCTATACCATAGAAAAACTTTTTTTCTCATGAGTTTACAGTTTCTAAATGAAGACAAGCATTTTTAAAACTGGGGGAAGAACAGGCTTTATTAATCAAATGATGTCTTGATTTTTCTAAATGAGAAGATTGTTTTAACACTAAACATGGGAGGTGCTTCTAAGCAAACTTGTTTGGAAAGATTCATGTCATATTGTGTATTAAAATGCCCCATCCTGCATATGAAACAGATTTGGTCTTTGTCTTCTTTAAGTTCCTCTACTTTATAGTTGTGATTGTACTTTAAAAAATAAATATAATACATTATTTCATATCTTTAAAAAAATATTTAAATGTGATTTTCAGAACACTGCAAATGATTAAAAATAAAATAATGTGAAAATACTACAACCTAAATGAACTCTTTTTTAAAAAAAAGATTTGAGAGAGAGACAAAGAGAACGCACAAGTGGGAGGGACAGAGGAAGGGAGGGAGAATCTCAAGCAGACTCCATGCTGACCACAGATTTCACGGCCCTGAGCTCATGACCTGAGCTGAAATCAACAGCTGGACGCTTAACTGACTACACCACCCAGGTGCCCCAACCTAAATGAATTCTTAATGTCACAAGTGTTTTACTTTGATGATGTGGCTTTGATTTAATTTGGGACACTTTAAAAAGGTACTTTGTGTTTGTAATAACCTTTGACGAACTTGGAAATAAAATTTTTGCTTAATTAAAAAAAACAACGAAAAACAATAGCAACGAAACTACTATGTCAAAGTGAAGGCATATTTGTAAGACTTTTGATTTACATTGTTAACTGCCCTCCGATATGTAGTATTGACTTCTACTTTACCAGTAGTGTACAGAAACAGCTCATTTCTCAACACCTGTACCAACAAAGAATATTATTTAACATTTTTGTCAGAATAGTGAAAAAAGACCCTAATTTTAAAGTTGCATATCTTGGGGGTGTCTGGGTGGTTCAGTAGTTAAGCGTCTGCCTTCGGCTCAGGGCGTGATCCCAGAGTTCTGGGATCGAGCCCCACATCAGGCTCCTCCGCTGGGAGCCTGCTCCTTCCTCTCCTACTCCCCCTGCCTGTGTTCCCTCTCTCACTGGCTGTCTCTCTGTCAAATAAATAAATAAACTTTAAAAAATAAATAAATAAATAAAATAAAGTTGCATATCTTGATACACTAATAACGTTAAACTTTTTCATATATATAATGGTCATTTGTAGTTCTGTGAATGCTTCCTTTGCCCATTCTTAAAAAACAAAATCTTAGGGGCGCCTGGGTAGCGCAGTCGTTAAGCGTCTGCCTTCGGCTCAGGGCGTGATCCCGGCATTCCGGGATCGAGTCCCACATCGGGCTCCTTGGCTGGGAGCCTGCTTCTTCCTCTCCCTCTCCCGTGCTGTGTTCCCTCTCTCGCTGGCTGTCTCTCTGTCACATAAATAAATAAAATCTTTAAAACAAACAAACAAACAAACAAACAAACAAAAAAACCCACAAAATCTTAGTCCAAAATTCTCTCTTGAATATAGATCATAGTAGGCTTTCTTAGCACATGGATTTCTGATCGTGTACTTTATTGTATTCTTGATCTAGTCCCAACTACCTAACTTACAAATGAGGTCCCAAAGGGTAACTTGCTCAAGGTAAAAAATGGGACAAGAACATTTTTAATGCTATACTGTGCCTGCCAGCTGGTATGCCTTGCTATACACTATATATATTAACCGTTACGCCCTGCTATTCTATGCCTACAACAATACAGAAGTTTTATGTAAACCACCTCTTAAAAAAAGTAGTGTAGAAAGACCCTTTAGGACTTCTAGAATTATTGAACAGACCTATTATCAAATAAAATCACACATAATATGAGATGCCAGTAAAAAATAGTAAAGAATGCTTCAAGGAACAATAGAAGAAAATGGGAGAAATTAACTAGCAAACCATTTCTTATAACTTAAAATACAAAAGCCACGCCTCCATAAAAAACATATATAAGGATGTCTTTATGAAAAGCAGCTTAGACAGGCTATTGGGGAGCAGACAGTCCAGAGTGTCACAGCTGGGGCAGGGTGAGAAAACTGTCCATGGGAATAGAGAGTGGCCAGAGGAAAGTATGAGGAGGCAACCATATGAGGCGAGGGATAGAGACAGTACCACTCCAGCACAGGATACCACGGCCCAAGCTGGAGAACATCTACGTGATGAGAAGGAGTGGGTCTGGTGGCAACAGGTGATTCATTATATACACACATAGGGACTGACAAAATACATGGATATATCAAGGATGTAGTGGGTAAAGGTAAATTCACACTATAGGTGAAGGTAATTATACAGCATGAATCTTGGTAATCAGATGAAATTTGGAGATATTGGTGTTACAGAAATAGAGATATGAAGTTATAGATGATAATATGTGTATATGTATCTGCATACATGTTCATATATTTCCCTAGCTGTGTCTACTGAGGAGGGCCTGAGAACACTGATACCCTCAAAGCAATATACCCACTAGGCACCCAGATCTTGATGTCTGAATACCATTCTTTACCAAAAGGAACCTGGGTTCCTTCAAGAATTGTCTGGCTCCAAGGCTAGGGTAGGGCAAGTACAGGATGGGCTTTGAATATCTTTTGCAAGAAAACAAAAAAGGACTTGGTTGTGAATTTGGCCATAAAGTGGCCAAATCTGAAACAATAGAATCAAAATAAATAATGACAGTAATGGATCACATTGCGAATAAAATAGGATTCCACTAATCCACACATATATAAAAGAATAAATTCAACTTTCGATAAGACAGGACATTTATATCCTCCAAAATATTTCCTGATAAAATATATTTTAGTTACAAAAGTCTGACAAATATCACCTTACTCATGATCCAAGTTAACAAAATGAGAAATAAGGAAAACCAGTATCATGTACTCTAATAGGAAGCAATAAGGACAGAGCATAACTTCTATGACAGTCATGTCAAAGATACATAAACGTGAATCTAATCATGAAAAATATCACACAACCCCAAATTGAGGTAAATTCTTCAAAATAACTGGACTTTAATTTTCTAAGGTGCCTAAGTCATCAAACTGAAGGAAAGACTGAAGAACTATTTCAGATTAAAAAAGATGAGTAGGACATGACAAGTAACTGCAATGTGAATTCTAGACAGAAACCATTGCTATAAAAAGACATTATTGGAACAACTGGAAAACTTAAAAGTGATTTGCAGATTAGATGGTAGCAATATATCAATGTCAATTTCTCGATTTTCAGGGCTACATTGTGGTTTTGTAGGAAAATGTCTTATTGTAGAAAATAAAGTATTTGGGGTAATGGGACATCTTGCTGGCAACTCACTCTTAAAAGGTTCTGAACTAAAAAATTAAAAATGAAAAAAACTTATAGAAGGAGTTTAAATTATAGCTATTTGCACATAAATATACTATATAACCATGTATAATTAGTGTCATATAGTGTTTAGGAATAGTTATGAGAAAAATACTACAAAACACGGATTCTCTAATGATTCTCTGCTTGTTTCTGGTTTATAGCTTTCATGTTACGGGATGTCAAAGAGAAGAAAAATCACTTCTATACTGTCAGGTAAGAGCAAACAGAATCATAATAGAACAATTACCATATCTGAATAAAAACTCAAGAGATGATATCAATTACTTGTCCTATTAGTTCCTTTTTTTAAATATATAGAATGTGTTAAGCAAGATGATCCTTTAGGTCATAATATCAGAATTCAAAATGACATGGGAATACTATCATTCAAATGATTCCAAAAATACTTGGCTTTTCTTCAATATCTATCAAAAATAAGTAAGAAAAAAACCAACTTACTTCATAGAAAATAGGGTAGGTAAATTAAGCTTTAAAAATGGGAGGAAGAGGGGTGTTGGCTGGCTCGGTCAGTGGAGCATGTGACTCTTGGTCTCCAGGTTGTGAGTTCGAGCCCCACATCAGGTACAGAGAGTACTTAAAAATGAAATCTTAAAAAAAAAAAGGGGAGGGAGCAAGTCAATTTCTGGTGATTAACTTCAAAAGTTTCTAGATTCTTTTTTTAGTTAAAAAAATATTTTAAGTTTTTTTATTTAAGTGAACTCTACACCCTATGTGGGCTCAAACTCACAACTCCAAGACCAAAAGTCAAATGCTCTTCCGACTGAGCCATTCAGGCACCCCAAAAATCTCTGGATTCTAAAATGTTAATTTTACTGTTCTTCTAGCTAGCCATAGAACTATAAATGTTATAATTTCTCACTTTTAAAGCATGTACTCAAGTTTCAAAGCAGATTTCTAAAATATGGATAATATTAAATATTACATACAATGTATAGCATTCCCAAACATTTCTAATTCAACTACTTTATAAAATGTACTTGGAAAATATCTGACTGCATATTTTGTACCTTATGCCACATTAAGAGATATGGTCCTTGCCCTCAAAATCAGGTTAGTAAGGACAAACAAGAATAATTCAGTGATATACATAAAACGATAAAGATATACACAGGCACTATGGGAACATAGGGGATTAAGATCATGGAGCTGGTCATCTCTCCTCAGCACCCACACTCCCCTCTTTTTTTTTTTTTTTTAAGATTTTATTTATTTATTCGACAGAGATAGAGACAGCCAGCGAGAGAGGGAACACAAGCAGGGGGAGTGGGAGAGGAAGAAGCAGGCTCATAGCTGAGGAGCCTGATGTGGGGCTCGATCCCATAACGCCAGGATCACGCCCTGAGCCACAGGCAGATGCTTAACCGCTGTGCCACCCAGGCGCCCCCCACACTCCCCTCTTAAGAGAGCCTGATTACCAGTGAAGGGCAATCCTATAATATCCATGACCCTGACATACCTGCCTCAGGTGAACCAGGGGAGACACCTAACTAAGTTAAGCCCATCAGATTACCTCTTCAGGAAATTTGTAAAAAGAAAAAACAGAGGTGGGCAGCAGAGATTCCAAATCATAATCTGGACTGGTAGACATTTACTATCATATTCATACTGATAAGAAATTAATGAAACCCAGAAGAGAATAGGCACAGAAAAACAGAGATGAGAAACCACGCAGCCAAGAAGAAAAGTAGTTTCTGTAATGCCTGACTATGCTTTCTGTGACTTAATCATGCAAGTCTTCAGTATTCTGAGTATGAGCTCTTTTTTTTTTTTTAAACCTGAATTTATCCGATTAAGTTTCTAACTCCTAACTAAGACAAACAGATAGCCAAATGTGGAGAGAGGGTCTGGGAAGGCTACTACTGAAGGAAGTAATGCCTGAGTGTAGTCTCAAAGGTAGAGGCATCAGGCAGTGAGGGAGGATGTTTTCAGCAGAGAAGACAGCAAGCATGGAGAATCACAATGAAGCAGAGGACACTGAGGGATCTTTAAGAACTTCTGATGGCTGAAGCATGGGGATATAAGGTTGAAGGGAAGAGAGATAAGGCCAGAAAAAAGAAGCAAATCTTGAAGGACCTTTATTACCCTGGCAAGGAGTTTGGAATCCACTGTCACCACCCCCATCCCACTGCAACTCTGAGGTTATAAATATAAGCCTGTGCCAAAATGTTGAGCTAAGCAAGTTTTTCACATTTTTAAATGGGCGGGGGTGGGAGGAGAATAAGCAACAGAGACCATATGTGGCCCCTACAAAGTCTAAAATAAACACTATCTGGCCCTTTGAAGAATAAGTGTGCTTAATCCTGCTGTAAAAAAATGGAAAGATTTTATGATGATGAACTAGATAATCAAAGGAGAATTTCTGCAAGATCTAACAGAAGTATGGAAGATGGATTAAAGGACACCACTATGCATAAGAAAGCCAGTACAAACTACTGCTAAATTCAGAAAGGAGAATGATGATTTGCACATCACAGTACCCGTCAAAATGAGAGGAAAGGACCAGTTATAAAAGAAATGTTTAGGATAAGGCCTCAAATCCATAACATTGCCTCCAGACCATTGCATATGGACTGACCCCTGCCTTCTACCCCACTCATGCTACTCCTTAATCTCTTGGCTCTGGTTTCATGCAGGCTTTTAATCCACTCCATCTCTCAGCCTAGAATGCGCTCACCTCCCACTTAACCATCTTTCTTAGTAAACACTGCTCACCCTCCATCCACTATCTCCCTACCTCGAAATTCAGATCACTCATTTACTTAGTCATTTAGTCGATAAATATTTATTGAGTACATGCAAAACGGTAGAAATTATGCTAGGCTCCAGGGTGCAATGATACAGACACAGTCCCTGCCCTTACGGAATTTACATTTTTCAAAAAAGATTTATTTATTTTGGGGGGGGGAGCCACAAACGCATGTGGGGGGGGGAGGAGCAGAAGAAGGGAGGGAGAGAGGGAGGGAGGAAGAGAGAGAAAGGGAGAAAGAGAGAGAGGAAGAGGCAGACTCCCAACTGAGTGTGGAGCCTGACACAAGGCTCAATCTCATAACCCTGAAAGCATGACCTGAGCCGAAATCGAAAGCTGGACACTTAACTGACTGAGCCACCCAGGTGCTCCTGGAATTACATTTTATGGAAAATACTTCTAAGCAAATCAGGATTTGAACACTTAAGTTGGTGAAGTAGCTCAAAAATTATTTAACATATGTATATCAGTGTACAAGAAAAAGTTTGCCATCCTTTCCTCCTTAAAAAATTTCCTGCTTAAGATTTTTTACTTTTTCAAATATATTATACATATACATTTATTTTCTAAATTTTGTCCAAATTAGAATAACTGTACATTTACACATGGTTTCTCTTTTGATCTGAACCATCAGATTCAGGAACCACAGCATAGGCCAATCTGCTTGTATGTCTTGATGTATCTGACAAAGCCTATCACTAGGTGACCATGTTTTGAAAGATTTTTTGTGCCAGATCATTTAATTTATCAAAATTTTCCTTCCATTTTTAGAAGCTACATCCCCAAACTATAAATGGCTTGGAACGAGAAACCACTGTATTTTATATCTTTAACATCACCACACTGTGGCTGACACACAGAAGATTTTCAAAAAAGGTGTATCTGAGGACTATGTAACTTCCTATTAATGTTCCTGATCAGTGTGAATAATCATGGAACTAAATTTAGCTGATTTAATTCAATACAAAAGCAAATAAATGTTGACATTTTAGTTAGCACGTACAGCCTTCAAACAGGCAATACTTTTTATCCAAAATATTTTTGGACTATAGAAAATACTTCAGGGCGTTTGGCTGGCTCAGTAGGTAGAGCATGTGACTCTTGATCTTGGGGTCATAAGTTCAAAGCCCCATACTGGGCATAGAGCTTACTCGGAAAAAAAAAAAAAAAAAGGCAAAATACTTCAAGGAGTAACTCTTGTTACTATCCTTTATTAAATCCTAGAAGAATTGAGACTTTCACAGGGGGACCCTTTGCTATAGAGAATTCCCTAGTCAGATAAGTTTAAGAGGCTCTGAGTTAAAATTAAACAATTTGGGACGCCTAGGTGGCTCAGTTGGTTAAGCATCTGCCTTCACCTCAGGTCATGATCCCAAGGTCCTGGGATGGAATCCCTCATCACCCTCCTTGCTCAATGGGGAGCCTGCTTCTCCCTCTGCCTGCCATTCTCCCTGCTTCTGCTTTCTCTGACAAACAAAAAAATAAAATCTTTCAAAAAAAAATTAAACAATTTAATGTTAAATCTTCAGTGTGCTTTTATATGTGGATATGCACTGTAGCTCCATAAGGATATTTCCGAATTTACTAAATTTCCTTTTTTTTTTTAAACTAAACACTATCAATATGGTAGGACACTAGCACCCTGAGGATACTATCTGGCAGCATCTGTTGAATTCAGTAATATTTGAGAGACAATTGGAAAATAAAAAACCACTTTTGCATTAAAAGCTTAAAATCTCTTACCTTTCTAACTGGTGGGCCATGAGCTTTATTCACTGCTGCCAGGAATCCTTTAGCTCTAATCAAGTAAGCAGTGCTTCTCAAGTTTCCATCTGAATATCCCTAGGGCAAAGGAGAGGCAGAAAAGAGAGTGAACACCTTACTCTTAAGATCTGAAGAAACAGGCTCATGCAGTTGAACTCTGACACAAAAACTTTTAAGCCTTTATATTTAAAAATGTATGTGAAGTTTGCCTTCCATTCCATTCATTTTCTGATATAAAAATAAGGTTCCCTCCAAAAGTTTCAATGCTCCAGGAAGATGTTTATCCTGCGGTCGCCTGTAACTCCTAGCAAAATGCCACCTAGAGGTGTGAACAGTTTCAAGGACGGAAGTACAGCAATGGCATCTTGGTGAAAGGAGAAAAATGAACCTTTCTAATAGAAGGGAGGGGTGATCATAGATAATAGGTGAATAGGCAGTGCTGAATCTGAGCATCAAAATTCTGAGTGGAGATGATAATATATTTTTTTTTCTTTTCTTCCAAGTTTTTATTTATAGATGAAAAATTTTTGTGTCAGTGCTGCACCATACCATCCAGGGGATCCAGTTCATAGGCTTTTCATGTGGAAACAGCTTGATTTTTTTATACCTGTTTCAGCTGGATTGGGTTCAGCTACGAGTGACAGAAAACTCAGAATTTGTTAACAATGGCTTAAATGATTCAGAAGTTTCTCTCATATAAAAGCACAGGCAATCCCAAATTATGATCACTAGGAACCCAGGCTCCTTCTACTTTGCTGTTTTACCATCCTCAACATGTGGTATCCCCTTCATGGTTTAAAATAACTGCTTAAGGTCTAACTAACATCTGCTGATCAGACAGCGGGAAGGAGAATGAGGAGGTGAGCAATAGCCTCCTATTAAGGAAACTTTCCAACAACTCACAGGATACTTCTATTTACATTCCATACACCAGAACTTAAGTCACAACAGCTATACCTAGCTGAGAAATAAATTCTTTATTTCACCATATGCTCAGTTAAAAATTGGAGCATCTATAATAAAAAGAGGAAAATGAATACTGGTCAACATTTCTGTCATCATACTGTCTCATCCTAAAATGTAAAAGATGGTTGGCAGATATCTTGTAGAAATGTCTTAGCAGTCTACTGAAAAGAGCTTTCAAAAGCAGAAAGTCCTGCCAGTGGCCAAGGAGCAAGACTAGTGTTCATAACGAACTTCTCTAAATATAAAAGGCCAATCTGTAGGTGACAGAGAAAGAAGAGAAAAATCTCAAGACCAGAATAACAATGCAAGAGCAAAGAAACAACCTAAGTAAGTTGTAGTTTGGGAGGATAAACTCACATATGCAGTCCACAAAACTCAGAAATGATTAACACAGGGCCATTACGTAAGTAATGGAGTGCCCAAGCGGAGTCTGGGTAAGAACCGGGCAGAAAACCAAGTTACCAATTCCATCAGGAAAAGGCAGTAATCCTGGAACAGGATGTTAAAAGGGAAGTAGACTTTTCCTCATTATTTAAGGACTGAACTCTCATTATTAGGCTGTATATGAACTTGGGAGATGTCCCTATGCAGACTGTTGAAAAGAAGGACTGCACTTCACCTTGAATAAGGCTAACCGAAACAGTCTTCATGTTTAAAACTTTGATGACAATACTAGAAGCTGGAAAGACTCGTTTCAAAGTTGGCATCAAAATTCTGTTTTACACAGACTGTTCCTTAAAGGGAAAGGGACCTGAACAGGATATTGAGCTATACAAATGTAAAATAAGGACTATAAATGGAGCAGCAGTTCAAAGGACAAATGCCTCTGTGTACAGGTTCATGTTTTCTAGGTAGAGATAAATTTCTGCAAATTGTTTCTCTCAGGGAAATGTATATCTTAAGTAGGGCTTCGGATCTTCCTATGGAGTGTGTGTTCTTATTTTAGCAGTTGCTCACAAAGGACCAGGAACTAACACCCTAGAAAATAGCAAGATGGACTTCTGGTCCTCACTTCAAGAGAAAGGCAACAAGATTAAGCTAGCAAGCTATACCTGGCCTGGCCTATAACAGCTTATGTTTTATGCATGCAATGTGAAGATTATCATTCAGACTCTGAAAGATATTAAACAATGCTTTTTTGTTTTTCGGTTTTCTTTTTTTGGGGGGGGGTAACTTGAAACACATAGATGTAAATAACTTCCTTTACCACTGCTACCCTACCCTAGCTACTGTATACGCACTTCTTATACAGGCATACCCTATTTTATTGAGCTTCACTTTACTGAGCCTCACAAATAGCGCATTTTTTAGAAATTGAAGGTTTCTGGCAACCTTCACTGTATGGAACAACTCTACTGGTGCCATTTTTCCAACAGCATTTGCTCACTTCATGTCTTTGTGTCACATTTTGGTAATTCTTGCAAATTTCAAACTTCTTCATTCTTATATTTGCTATGGTGATTTGTGATCAGTGATCTTTGATGTTACCATTACAATTGTTTTAGGGCACCATGAACTACACCCACATAAGACAGCAAACTTAATTGATAAGTGTTGTGTAAGTTCTAACTGTTGCACCCACCAGCTCCTCCCCCATCTCTTCCTCTCTTTCTGCTTCCCTGTGCCCTGAGACACAATATTGAAATTAGATCAATTAATGACCCTCCAATGGTCTCTAAATGTTTAAGGGAAAGGAAGAGGGGCACATCTCCCACATTAAACCAAAAGCTAGAAATGATTACGTTTAGTGAGGAAGGCATGTTGAAAGCCGAGACAGGCCAAAAGCTAGGCCTCTTGCACCAAAGAGGTAGCCAAGCTGTGAATGGAAAGGTAAACTTGATGGAAATCAAAAGTGCTATTTTAGTGAACATGAAAATGAAACAGCCTTACAACTGAAAGTTTTAGTGGTCTGAATAGAACAAACCAGCTACAACATTCCCTTAAACTAAAACCTAATCCAGACTAAGGCCCTAACTCTCCTTAATTCTAAGAAGGCTGAGGGAGGTGAGGAAGCGGCAGAAGAAAAGTCAGAAGCTGGCAGAGTTGGTTCATGAGGTTTAAGGAAAGAAGCCACCTTTATAACAAAGTATAAGATGGGGGGCACCTGGCTAGCTCAGTCAGTACAGCATGCAACTCTTGATCTCGGGGTCTTGAGTTTGAGCCCCACACTGGGCATAGAGATGACTTAAAAACTGTTCTATGAAAATACAAGGTAAAGCAGCAACTGCTAATATAGAAACTGCAACAAGTTATCTAGACTATCTAGCTAAGATCATTAATGAAGGTGGCTACACTAAACAAAAGATTTTCAATGTAGATGAAACAGCCTTAGATTGGAAGAAAATGCCATCTAGGGCTTTCACAGCTTAAAAAAAAAGTTCATGCCTGGTTTCAAAGCTTCAAAGAACAGGCTCTCTTGTTAGGGGCTAACACAGCTGGTAACTTTAAGTTAAGCCAATGCTCCTTGATCATTCTGAAAATCTTAGGGCCCTTAAGAATTACAGTCAATCTACTCTGCCGGTGCTCTATAAATGGAACAACAAAGTCTGGGTGACAGCACAGCTGTTTACAACAGGGTTCACTGAAGATTTTAAGCCCACTGTTGAGAACTGCTGCTCAGAAAAAAAAAAAAAAGATCCTTTTCAAAATGTTACTGCTCACTGACAATGCACCTGACACCCAAAAACGGAGATGGGTAACAAGATTAATGTTTTCATGTCTGCTAAATACATCTATTCTGTGCCCATGGATCAAGGAGTAATTCTGACTTTCAAGTCTTAAATACATTTTGTAAAACTGTAGCTACTATAGTGATTCCTCTGATGGATCTAGACAAAGAAAATTGAAAACCTTCTAGAAAAGATTCACCATTCTAGATGCCATTAAGAGCATTTGTGATTCATGGGAAGAGGTCAAAATATCAACATTAACAGAGGAGTTTGGAAGAAGCTGATTCTAACTCTCATGATGATTTTGAGGGGTTCAAAACTTCAGTGGAGGAAGTAACTACAAATGTGGTGGAAACAGCAAGAGAACTAGAAGTGGAGCCTAAAGATGTGACTGAATTGTTGAAATCTCATGATAAAACTTGAACAAATAAGGAGCTGCTCTTTATGCATGAGCAAAGAAAGTGATTTCTTTAGATGGAATCTACTCCTGGTAAAGATGCTATGAAGATTATTGAAATGATAGCAAAGAATTCAGAATATTACATAAAATTAGTTAATAAAGCGGTGACTGGATTTGAGAGGACTGACTCCAACTCTGAAAGTTCTACTGTGGGTAAACTTCATTGATGTCATATTTAAAGAAATTGCCATAGCCACCCCACCCTTCAGCAACCACCACCTGATCAGTGAACAGCCACCATGGGCAAAACCCTACGCCAGCAAAAAGACCATAACTGGCTGAAAGCACAGATGATAGTTAGCATTTTTTTTTTTTAGCAATAAAGTATTAAAATTAAGGTATGTATAGTTTTTTTTTTTTAAGATGTAGTACTAGCACACACTTAAGACTACAGCATAGTGAAAACATAAATTTTATATGCACTAGGAAACCAAAAAATTCATTTGACTTGTTTTATTGTGGTCGCCTGGAACCTAACCTGCCATATCTCTGAGGTATGCTAGTATTTGGATATAATTAACTTGTGGTTAAGGGGTACAGGCTCTGCTGAAGAAGGAAAATACTGTTAATGGTAAATATTCTGGAAAGCAGATATTATGTCAAAAAACAGGGCTCAGAAAGTAGATATTCAGGTGAGAAAATAACTAAGTCTCTCTTGACATGGACTCAGAAGAGTCTAACATACTCAGGGGCAACTGGGTAGTAGAGAGAATCCTGAGTATGGGCTTCTGGCCTTGTGGGAGGATAGGAGCTGGGCAGGAAGAGGAGTCTTTTCAAGGCAGTGTTCAAACAGGTGTATGTATTACTGAAGGTACACCAACACATTCCAAGAGCCATCCGAGCAGGATAAGTTTTAAGAAAATTTCCGTATCTTTAATTTCCCTGTGTTTACTTTCCTAAAAATGATCTACCTTCCCTAAACCCTCATTCTTCCACAGTTCCAAAGAAACCCATACTTCTCACCCATACCAAATCTCATTACCATGCATTGCCCCAGGTTGTAAAACCTCCATGGAACAAAACAAGGGGATTATTTAAAAAGTGTCTTAAAGCCTCCCTTAATACAGGCACCATTAAACCTCAGGCTTTTGTCTTTGCCTGTCTTATAAGTATTTCTGCTAAAGCATTGTTTTTAAGAATGGCATTTTGCCCTGGTTTAGGAATGTTCTGAATTCATATATATTGTTAGGTGTGATGACAGGAACAATAAAAACTTTTCATTCAATGATTTCTTCTTCCATTCTGAAAATATTGTCCAAAAATGCACTGTCCCAAGAGAGCTCCATGAAAAGAAGATATCAATAAGAAACTTAGAAAAGTTCAATTTATATTTACTGCAGAGAAGTATGATAAGGTGATCAATACTTTAAAACATTAAAATCCACTGGATTCAAATAAAATTATGCTGGAGAAGTGGAAGTTAAATAGAAGTTCAATAAGAAAGAGGAATAATGAAAACTTCCAACTGTTAAAGATGAATTAATTCTAGTTTGTTTTTTAAAACCAATGATAGCATCAAATCGCTACTAAAATCAGGTACTTATGGAAAAAAAGTGTCAGCATCTGGAAAAGCCAGGAACTGTACTTTTTTTCAACTACTTAAACTTAAGATGAAAAATTCTAGGATTCAACTTAGAAATGTGAAAGGGTACAGAGTTTATCAAATTTCTTTTCAGGAGCATATGAGTGTAGTAGGTAGAATGGTCCCCCAAAGTAGTCCATACCCAAATCCCTGGCAACTATGAATAGGTTATATTACATGGCAAAATGGACTCTGAAGATGTAAAAAGATTACAAATCATAAAACAGGAAGATTATTCTGGGTTATCCAGGTGGCGCAATCTATTTACAGGAACCCTTAAGAACAGAAAACTTTCTCCATCTGGAGTCTGAGAGGTTCAGTAGTAGCATAAGTCACAAAAACTAGAAGCATGAGGGAGACTTGACTTGCCATTACTGGAGGGGGCAGGACTGAAAGCTTTTCAGCTTCTAAGAGCAAATACCAATTCTGGTTATCAGTCCACAAAGAATCTGCATTCAGCCAAGAATCTGAATGAACCTGGAAGTGGATTTTTCCCCCAGACACTCTAGCAAGGAATACAGCTCAGCCAACATAATTTTGGCTTTGTAAGACTGTAAGCAGAAGACCCAGCTGAGCCCACCTGGACTTCTGACCTACAAAAACTGTGAGATAAATTTGTGTTGTTCTAAGATGCAAAATATGTGGTAATTTGTGATTCAGGAATAGGACATTAACAGAGTGAGCAAAAATGTTAAGGTACCCAGAAGGGTAGGCTTGTGTCACAAGGCTTCAAGGGCAGTGATACCTTACAGACACAGAACTCTGTGCTTTAGTTTCCTTCTTACATCTTGGTCAAGAGCCACAAAATGCAAAAAGTGATCATAGAGCAATCCTGGGGTCCTGGGAACATCACTATGGTCATAACAACAAAACTTGAACCGAAGAGTTTGAAAACCTGTAACTATGAGCTAGTAGGACTTTACTCCCTTTCAAGGTTAAGGTACCTTTGAGTTTCTATATTAGGAAAATTTTAAATGGTATGATTTCATTATGAGCCTCGTCAGTAAGAAACAATACACCACTTTCAGTGTTGTCAAAAAGGATAATGGATAATAATATATGTAAAATACATAGTGTAGTGCATGGCATTTACTTGGTACCTATTAAGTTTATTACAAGTTTTACTGTATTTTACTTTGACAGTAAATGTACATTTTCCTAATGCTTAATCAATCCTAATCTTACTACCTTCTTTAAAGCCCCAAACTGAGGACTACATTTTAGTTTAACTTTTAAACAAAAGGTTTTTAATCTTTAATCTTTTAATTCGATGTTATCGCATAAGGTTATTTGGCATATAATGTTTAGTTCTATGTAAGGAAATCAAACACCTCAGAAGTGAGAAAAATAGAAGCCCAGCTTTAATGAGGAAAGCAGCTTGTAATTTTGCCCCACTCACAGCAGACACGACAGATGTTCTTCACACATATCCCCAATTCCCAAGAGTATATAAGCGTTTTTGATGAAATTCCTCAAAGTTGATAGCACACATAAAGAACACCTCAGACTTTTCCCAATATCGTATTCATAAAAGTATGAGTACGTGAGTATTGAGATCAACACAATATATCAAAATATCCTTTAATAAAAACCAGTTTTTAAGTTAAACTTCATTTAAGTGAGTTAATTATTCCCAGACTTCTAATCCCTAGGTGATACAAGGTAAGCAAGTTCTTGTCTTATAGCCTAAAATTACAACAGAACATTAGAAACATACAAATATAGGGGCACCTACGTGGCTCAGACGGGTAGGTGTCTGACTCTTGGTTTTGGCTCTGGTCATGATCTCATGGGTAATGGGATCCAGCACTGTGTCAGGCTCTGCGCTCAGCAGGAAGTCTGCTTGAGGATTCTGTCTCTCCCTCTCCCTCTGCCCTCCCCTACTCAACCACACACTCTCTAAAATAAAATAAGTAAATCTAGGGACACCTGAGCGGCTCAGTGAGTTAAGCGTCTGCCTTCAGCTCAGGTCATGATCCCAGGGTCCTGGGATTTAATCCTGCATTAGGATCCTTGCTCAGTGGGGAGCCTGCTTCTCCCTCTGACTGCTCCTCCCCCTGCTTGTGCTCTCTGACAAATAAATAAATAAAATCTTAAAAAAAAAATCTAAAAAAAACTACACAAACAAAAAGACCTTACAGATTAATGGTACGAATATGAACAGCACTAATGCAAGTTTTTACTAATAACAACATTTTAGATTTGGTAATCATATCTGTTATATAAAATAATGCCCATAGCATTATTTTTCTAAAGGTAGATGTAAAAAATGTACTTATCTATTATTGTTTTTATTATAATTGTATTCTCATATATTTATTATTGTATTCTTACTAAAAATTTATCTTTTGTAAAAGCAAAAAGAAAATAGAAATTCACAGCTCACCAAGAATTACAATAAGTCCTAGTTATCACTGCTATTAAGAGTATTTTGATACTAATTTCTCATTATGAAGAGACCACAGATAGGGTATAGATTATGTTTAATTCCTACTGCAACACTAGTAAGTTTTTCTCTCGCTCTTCCTCTCAAAGTATATTAAAATTAAGTGAAAGAGATACTACTAAAGGTATAACCCTCAATCCAACATATGTCAATAATCATTAAAACCTTCCTTGCAAATGATAAAAGACACAGTGACTCTCAACACTGTGACTGAGAACTGATGGTAGAGTTACATTAGCTGAATAATCAGTAAAGAATTCAAAAGAACATAGAATACATAGAGATGGCCAACAGACACATGGAAAGATGCTCATGATCACTTACCAGGCAAATGCAAATCAAAACTACAATAAGGAACCACCTCACACCCATCAGAAGGGCTAAAATCAACAACACAAGAAATAACAGGTGCTGGTGAGGATGTGGAAAAAAATGAACGCCTGTGCACTGTTCATGGGAATGTATACTGGTACAGCCACTGTGGAAACCAGTATGGAAGTTCCTCAAAAGGCTAACAGAACTACCTTATGATCCAGCAATTGCACTACTCGGTATTTACCTGAAGAATACAAGAACACTAATTAAAAGAAATACATGCACTTTTATGTTTATAGCGACATTATTTACAATGGAAGCAGCCCAAATGTCCACTGATAAATGAATGGATAAAGATGATATGTCTGTCTGTCTGTCTGTCTCTCTCTCTCTCTCACACACACACACACACACACACACACACAATGGAATATTACTCGGCCATAAAAAAGAATGAAATCTTGTCATTTGCAAGGAAATGGATAGAACTACAGAGTATTATGCTAAGTGAAATAAGTCAGTCAGAGAAAGACAAAAACTGTATGAATTCACTCACATGTGGAATTTAAGAAACAAAACAAACAAGGGAAAAAAATATGAGACAAACAAAGACGCAGACTGTTAATTACAGAGAATGGATGGTTACCAGAGGCGGCAGGTGGAGGGGGATGGATTAAACAGGTGATGGGGATTAAGGAGTACACTTGTAGTGATGAGCACAGGGTTATGTATGGAAGTTCTGAATCACTATATTGTACACCTGAAATTAATACTATATGTTAACTAACTAGAATTAAAATTAAAAAAATTAAAAAAAGAACAAGCATTAGAAATGTGGTATTTTATTTAATCATCTCTTTCACTATGAAGAGGAAGGAATGAAAGGTTTCACCGAAATGTTTCTAGTGGAATTGGTGAAATAGAAGAAAGATAATCAGATTTTATGGAAATAATACTGTCACAATTTTATCATCTCAAAATATGAGTATGCTATATACTACATGAGTTTCATATAGGAGAAGTCCGACTTGGAGAGAAAGGGAACAAAAAAAATAGGAGATCCCTTCTCACATGGATTTATGAAAATTCTAACATAGTAAGTTGCCCCACAAACTGTAAGTTCCTATGGGAAACTCAACTTTATTGCCAAAGCTACCAACGAGATGACTGATGTCCTGCCTTCAAGCTACATCACACACACCTGGAGGGGCTATGGTAGATTATTATTGTTTCTGAATGTACTTAACAATAATTACCACACCATATACTAAGTATTCATTAGTTCCTGACAATGTTTTTTTTTTTTTAAGGATTTTATTTATTTGACAGAGAGAGACAGCCAGCGAGAGAGGGAACACAAGCAGGTGGAGTGGGAGAGGAAGAAGCAGGCTTATAGCAGAGGAGCCCGATGTGGGGCTCGATCCCAGAACACGGGGATCACGCCCTGAGCCGAATGCAGACGCCCAACCGCTGTGCCACCCAGGCGCCCCCTGACAATGTTTTAAGCATTTGAACAATGCCATGAATTACGTAGTATCTTTAAAAATAAGGAAACTGAAGCACAGAGAAGTTATTATTTGCCTGAGGTGATACAGATAAGTGGCAGACCCACAACAGTCTGGCTCCTAATAACTACCCTAAAACACTGACTATATACATACTATGTACCAGAAGACAACACTAAGGAAACAACTCGGTCAATTTGGCTATAACATACACATTCTTTATTTCAAGGATTACCTATATGGAAATGAATGTCATTATGAATTTTAATAACTCATAAATGTATAGGTCAAAAAGTAGCTCTTATATCACAGTAAACTAGCATAAAACATCCAATATGTAAACCATGTAAAACTACATCAAATTTAAGGATTACTGTTACTACACTGTCAAGTTTTAGAAATCTTTATGAGAAATAGTCAGTGAAATGAGGAAAATAGAAAATATACATTATCTGTCCTAGCACACAGATCACTGGTAGGCAAATAACTGCAGACTGATATGGTCTACTAAATAAAACTGCTAAATAATGCAACTTATTCCCATTAATAATTCCTAATTAAGCAATCCTGCTTTATTAATCAGCACAACTCCAAATTTGGTAAAATTATGATAAAGTTGGTGCACTCAGATTCTCCTGACAGTGTAGACTTGCTCAACTCTTTGCAGAGGCAAAAATCTGGCAATATAAAAACAGTTATATCCTTTGACCTAGTCATTTCATATGAGATTAGTATCCTACAGAAAAAATTCAAAATAAATTAAAAAAATATACGCACAGAGATGCTCAATTCAACGTTAAACTAGAAACTGAAAACAATAATTTTCCTGTTGAGCATTTATTTTTTTTTTTAAGATTTTATTTATTTATTCGACAGAGATAGAGACAGCCAGCGAGAGAGGGAACACAAGCAGGGGGAGTGGTAGAGGAAGAAGCAGGAGAAGCAGGCTCCTAGTGGAGAAGCCTGATGTGGGGATCGATCCCAGAACGCCGGGATCAGGCCCTGAGCCGAAGGCAGACGCTTAACGACTGCGCCACCCAGGCGCCCCTCCTGTTGAGCATTTAAAATTGAGGAAATTTTAATGGTCAACTGGTAAACTATCATGTAACTACTATATATCACAACGTTAGACAATAAGGGGAAATGCTAAAGTTGTAAAAATAAAACATAACTGTATCTAATGATAAAATTCTGTCAAAGCTATAATTTATATGCAGAAACTAGAAGGCAACAAAAATAATGAAAAGTTATTTGTCAGTAGGGCAAACTTGTAGTTGATTTCTAGTAACACTATTTCAAGTGTTCAATAAATAGAAACACACTAGCCCACACATAAGAATTAGAAAAAACAAAGCTATAAAATTGGAAGAACAAAGCTACAAAGTTGTTATGACAAAAGTTTAGTTTCAAGTAAGCAAACTAAAGAACATTTAGGGAATTTGTAAATTAAGGTAGTATTATAGAAAAAGATATACACTACTAGCCAAAGAACCAAAATACACTTGGTATTTTGCCAACTGGCTTTTTGCCAATTTTAATCATTCCCACCCTGTTTTCCCTACTAATCTTGTTGAGAATCTGTGCAGTATCAGCTACTACTACTGTTGGGAGTGTTTCTATTCCTTGGGTATTAAGACAGAAAAAATTGAGAATCACCATCTTTGTTAAGACAGAGAATGCAGACATGGGTGAATAAGCCTCACCCCAAAAGCATTCTACTTACATCCCTTCCTGTTACAAAAAAAAAATGTTTTTAATGATTCTACTACCACTGCCAAAATGCCAAGAAAGAAGAAAAAAAAAGCATCACCTAAACATATAAAATGTAAATGAATGTTTCAAGATTGTTAAAAATAAATGAAAATAGTATATATAAGTGTATCTATAATTATATAATACATGACACATTTACAGTAATATATGTAAAATAATTCCAATTATTTTTGGCCATAAAAGTCCACAAACTTCCTTAAATTTTTATGAAATTATATTTTACTCTAACTTTTTAATCTTGAGCTCAAGAAACAGAGCAAAGAAATAAAATGTTTTGTGTGTTTTCCCCGGATGTAAATAGTGAATACTATCATTAATACATCTTAATTAAGAATTACATTAAGAAAACATGCAGTATTGTAGGCAAGTCCTTAGTCTCAAGGAATAGGTGTGAATTAAAGGATAAACACAGAAATACTAAGTTAAACTACTGACTATAACAATGCAGATTTGTTGTTTTCCTATAGTACATTTTAATTACAGTGAATAGCATAACAAGTACTAAATGTATTGATTTTTATAAGGATCTGTTGACTATCCAATTGTTGTTATTCAGTGGGTTTTTGAAAAGAGAGATTGATTATCTACTGAAGAGGACACAGAAAAGATCTACACATTTGATCTAACACGATCTAACAATTTACCAGCAGAGAACATCTAATCATTAAAACCTAACTTTTTCAAAACACAAAAATTTAGGTAGGAAAAATGTAGATTATTTCTTGAGACTTAATGCTAGTTATTAGTAGACATTTGACGTATAGCATAACATTTTAAAAAATGATATTGATAGCTTTCAAATCATGAATACCAAGAAAAAGCATTCCTCCAAATTATTTGTTAAAGAACTGACATAATAACCTTAATATGTACTGTTATTTTAGTTTAAATACATGAAACAAATACTCCAAGTAAATACAGGAATTTCTGCATTACATATGTAATAGATTATGGTAAAGTGCCCCAAAGATGAAATAAACATTCTAATAAGGTTATTTTAAAAAGAATTTTCAGGGGGCACCTGGGTGGCACAGCGGTTAAGCGTCTGCCTTCGGCTCAGGGCGTGATCCCGGCGTTATGGGATCGAGCCCCACATCAGGCTCCTCCGCTAGGAGCCTGCTTCTTCCTCTCCCACTCCCCCTGCTTGTGTTCCCTCTCTCGCTGGCTGTCTCTATCTCTGTCGAATAAATAAATAAAATCTTAAAAAAAAAATAAAATAAAAAGAATTTTCAGGAAGTGCAATCAGATCTACAGAAGGCATGTTTACCTTAAACACACAGTTCCCGAAAGCTCCTTCCTTACTGACAAACACCTATGTTCTAAATCACAATATATTTCAAATAATTAAAAATTTAATGGCAGTAATCCTCCCAAAACAAGATAAAACAGGTCTTAGGAAAGCAGCATACGAACCACCATAAATTTGTAAGATTCTTATAAATTACAAAGACTAGGATTTTTGTTATTCAATTATTGATGGCCAAAGATTCAAGAACATCCTTAACTCTAACTGCAGAAAGGCATCTCTATTTTTTTTTTAACACACTTTACAAAGATGTTCCTGCAGTTTTGAAAAGTGTTTACAGTGGATTCCTCAAGTCAGTGTAACAAATTTAATACAAGACGTAATTGCTACTGTATTTATCTTTCAGGTCACTTAACCCTGTAGGGTTGACTTTTACACAAGCTTATCACCTTCATAGTTTGGGTACAACAGACCAACGTTACATGGCTATTTAAAAATTACACCTAGAAAGGCTATTACTGACAGTGCCTGTGGTTCTTCAAAAAGGACCAAAAGTGCACTCAGAGGAATAGTTTTTGTTTTGATTTCAAGTATGTATATTAAACTTACGCATTGTTAGCCTCCATAATTTAAAATTCCTAAGAAATTATAACTTTTACATAATATAGGTATTAGTCAATAGGGTGAAGGTCTCTGAGGTGTCATCCCTTTTATTCCATCACATTCACAGTTTTGCTCTTGGCCTCAACCAATTTTAAACTCCCCATTAAGCAAAGGCAATTTTATACTACCTAAGGACACAAAAATAGTCCCCAGCTCCTCCGCCTTCTCCTTCCTCTAGCGAGCTAACACAGAAAATACACACACACACACACAATCTCTCGGCCCTGTCCCTAGGGCATCAACAAAAAGCACTGGTTATTTCCTTACAGAGGCTTTGCAGTCCAAGCAGGGAGGTAAAAAATGAGGGAAAATACCAGAATCGATCTGCACCCACACCTCAGCCCCGCCCCACGGGGAAAATGTGGGGGGTGGCGGGAGCGTGAGGGGGCAGAAAGGACAGAAAAGGCCGAGACTTTCAGCGCACAGGTTCTCCATACCATTTGTTCCATCATGTTCCTCCACAGGCACAGACCCTGACCCTATTTTCTGCTGTGCCTCCCGATCCTCCTCCCGGCCACCGTCACCTATACAGTCCCAACCACTGAGTCCTGGGTGGGGAGACCAAAGCCAGCCCTCTTCCCGCTAATCCGAAGACTGAAGAGGGTCTCCCTGCGCCCTCCGCGGATCCGACGTGGGGCCCAGAGACCTCTGAACTAACCAGAGAAGGGGAAGATAAATCGGGGGGAGGGGTCTAAGAGGAGCCGTTATTCCTTTTTCCTCTTCTTTAGGAAAGCGCGCGAGCGGGGAGGGGCCGGAACAACGAATGCCAGTTACCTAACGGTCCCGCCCGGCCGGTCGGGCTCCCGAAGCCGACGCCGCGCGAGCCGCTGAGGTGGCACCACAGCCTCAGTCGCCCCGAGGGCTAGGCACTGAGGCAGGAGCGCTCGAGGTGATGGGAAGCGGGGGGTGGGGACTACCGTGAGCGACGTCGCCATGTTAGTGCCTTCTTTCTCCATATCCCTACAGTCTCCAGCCCTCCGGCTTCTCCCCATCACTACTCACCTTTCCAGGACACTAGTTCATGCTTCTCCGGGTCGCCAGGGAGGCCCGAGCTCAGCAGTGTTTACAAACTACCCCTGGAGGAAAGGGCTGAACCGCACTTTAAAGGCCACAGGCCCCCACAGGCTTCCGTCCTCTCTCGCGAGATCAGACTGACACCCCCCCCCCACCCCCTTCTCCCCGCCCCACTCCCGGCATCCCCCCTCTCTTCTCGCGCCCCTCCCCTCCACACACACGCCCCTTCTTGCCTTCTTTCCGACGGAGCGCCTCCGGGTCAGGTGATTCCGTCAGCCTTAAGGGGGAGGGGGCGGTACCTCAGGAGGGCGGGGAAGGAGGAGGCGGGAACCAAAGAACACTCAGTACCTGACGATTGGACAAAGAGCCTGGAGGGCGGGAAGCAGTTCTGGAAGGGGGCGGGGCCGGAGAGCCAGAAGAGAGGAGTCTCCGTAACCCGGGCTGAAACCTGTGATTGGCAGGGGCTGGACACTGGCGTGGATGTGGGAAGCTGTAACAGGTGGATGTTGGGGTCGCGAGAAGGGTTTGGCCCGGTGCGGAGAAATAAGGTGAACTCTGGAAAAGGCTGGGGGTGGCGGTAGAGAAAACGCGATGAGTCCTCCGAGCTCTCCTACAGGAGCCCGGTATTTTTGTTGCTGTCACTTCCTGGCCCTGGGTAGGAAGGAGGGTAAAATGTTAGATAGGCGCGCGCCTAAACCCACTCTACTGCTACTCTGAAGCCTGAGACAGGGAGTTTTCGTTAAGCTGAAGTTTGGAAGAGGTGGAATTTGCAGCAAAGTACCCCCAAGGCCTCTACGCGCCTAAAGCGGGAAAGCAAGATAAGTCAGTTTTGAAAAGGAAAAGCCTTTACTTTGGATGGCATTTGTTCGAATTTTATTAAGCTATAACTGAAACTGATTCTTCCGGCTCCTGAACGCCTGGTAGAGTGTAGGATATTAACATGTAATTATGTTCTAAGCAACCTACCAAAAGAAATAGAGTGCCCTCCACTATATAACCGTAAGTTAAAACCCTGCAAGGAGTTGATTATAAGAGAAAATCTTCCATAATAAGGTGTATTCAATTTTATCAATTTTCTTTTACTTAGTAGTTACAGATTTTAAATATATCAACTTCAATAGAGATAATTTCAAACTTTTAAAATATCAGCAATTCCTTATTAACATTTACAAAGGACCAAAGGACACCAAATTAGAATATGGAATAGAAATGGCTCTCTTCCCCTAATACTATTCTACTGCTCACTAGGTTGCTACAATGACAAAGAAATATCCGTCAAGCTTTGAAAGCAGCTGTTATAAAAAGGATGGCGAAGGAAGACCATATATTTATTTAACAAGAAGGACAAAAGAGACCATATATGCCGTTCTGCAATTGACACAGATATACTCCTGAAAACACAGAACAGTGCTGAAAATATTTCTTTTTAATGTTGCTCTATGATTCTCTATATAATTTAAATATTCCAACGTTAAGTGTGGGGATATTGATTGTCCAATAAATATGCACAATTAAAAGTATGATCAGAGGCTCCTGTGTAAACTTGTTTTAACTCTTAAAAAGCCAGTTTTTTCATCTATTACGTCACTACAAATTATGAATAAAGTTTGTGTATTAATATAAAATGCACTCTCAAACATCCAAATCAAAGTGAAACTGAAATTATCGTAAGATTCTGGGGTATTGTATTTGAAAGTTCATGAATGTGCAGTTCAATAATGGTATCTGGCATAAAAGTGAAATTCTGATGGCACTGAACCTTTTAGCAGGTTTCTGGCCTGTGTACATATATGTGAGCTAACTCACTCTTTTAAAACTAATTTCATTATTCAAGAGACCAGAAAGAAGCCAGAATATTAAGTGTTTACTTCTCAAGTTAAAATGAAAGTACTATCCCTATCTAATATCAGTGATACTGTAGTAGTGTTTGTGTCATGTAGCACTAATTATATCAGTTAAACCTCAGCAGCTCAGATTGCTGACACTGACTATGACGATGGACAAGATGTGCAACTTGACAAAGTTCTTAGGTCAAGTATGTATTCACTAAAACGGTGCTGCTTCTCTCCAACTCTCAAAATGTCTAATGTGAGAAAAAGAACTATAAATGTTATGGCATTGCAAAAGAAATTTGCATCAGTTAGATTTTCTTAAAACAATTATCTTCCATTCACTTATATCAAAAAATCAATTTCTCCAGTTTTGATTCATTTTCAGTTGGCAGCACATTTGGTTTTAAGTTTCTCCTCCTCATCCCTACTTCTCCAGTCCATTGTCAAGTAGTTAAAAATCTATGTAATGCACTAGAGGAACATGTTATTTTAAAGAAAATCTTTCAGGAGTCCTCATAGAAGAGAGAAGAATTATTTAGTAATATAAATAATACTCTGTTGTGAGAATGCAGTTTTAGCTATTTTTCTTCTTAAAAAAGTAAACAAAATGAGAAAAAATAGAGAAGATCACAGGGAAAAAAACAGGTGGAAAGGATGCAAATCTGTTCCATACCATGTTGGCAACCCGGTAGCTAGGAAGTGTCTTACTTTACGTATTTGTAGTTCACAACAGTTCCTTTACTATAACTTTTCTACAAATGGAGAAAACATTCAGCTTAGACAAAATGAATGTAGTTACTATTTTCAGTTCTGATCTTGTGAACTTTTCTCACTATCCATATCTTCTTAAAACACTTTGCTTTTCAATTTTTTTCTCATTGTCATGCCTCAATATCCCCTAACAGCCCTAAAATTCTCTACAGTCTTCTCTTTTGCAAATGCAGGAAATTTGTTCTGGACTCCCTTTTTGCCTATCTTATCACTCCATACATATATCTACCCAACTTACTCCTAAGAAAATTAGTAAGGATCTGGTAAACCTCCTCTAAGAACCCAGAATGACTTCTGAATAAAATTGGTATCCCTTAGATACAAGAGGCTATTTGAAGAAAATTTCTATTTCTATCACAGAAATGCCCCTTATTACATACTACAAGAAACAATAAGAGGCCTCTAATTGCTCTCAAAACCTTCCAAGTGCCACAGAATGTGGTATTTCCACCTTGTTCAGAAGAGTTATTATGTGGTTGTTAATCCATTAATCTGCTATGGTTCTTGAGAATTCAACTAAAATCCTGCTCAAGTATATATATTTATAGTATTTAAATATACTAAAATATAAATATACAGATATGTATATATGACAAATAGAGTGAAAAGGAAGATTTAATTTGTAAGTTTCTGTTTGTAGCTAAACAAAACACAGCATCCCTTATGTCTGCCTTGGACTCACAGAAAGCCTCTGAATTTTCACAGGTGTCCTCAAGATGCAGCCCAGTACAGATTGATGAGATGAGGACAGCATGGCCCTAGACATTTAAGTTGATTTTTTTTTTTTTTTGGTAGCTTCTACCTCATGGCAGATCTACTTTCCTTTCCTCTGACAACCCAGGGTTTTCCTGCACATCCCTGAAATGGCCTATGTTATAGTTAAACTTTCAGCATCTGTTCTCACTATGGGAATTTCCATTCAGAACAGTTCAAGCACAAGGAGGGTCCTTGTCCACTTTCCACCCCCAGTCTTTGGGTCTCAAAAGAGTTTGTAATTAATTGTGTGTGGCATTGTGGGGGAAAACTTAGAGGGCTGTATTTATCTTCAAATCATACTTTAGTTCATGCCAACCTCAGTAAGACCAGTCCAAGAGAGAGAATGGAATTTAAGGGCCTATTTTCTTTTCATCTTTCGTATCAATGTCTCCTCCTACCTCTCTCTCATCCCACTCACTTGAAAGAGGGCTTATCATCATTATACTTAACTTTCCACACACTATTAAGTTACCAGTACAGGTAGATAGAACCACATCTAGGGTGAAGAATTTTGTCTGGCATTCCAGTGTCTGCCCTTGATGACTCCCCATAACTAGTCTGTCAGCCCAAGGCCCACATAATAGCAAAGCCATGAATTCCTTATGCCAGAAACCAAGAAAGGCCTGATCATACGGACCCTCCCAGGCCATAGGCCTTGCTCTTTCCAGTTACATTCTCACCTTGGAGACAGTCTCTTAAGTTAACTGTCAACCTAATGCTCTGTTTCTAAGTTTACTACTCATAAAGTATCAATATTTATTGAGCACAAACATGCCAGGCACTCTTCCTGGCCCTGCAGCTACAACTATAAACAAGACACAGTCCCTTAAGGAGACTTTCATGGGAGAGGAGGGGAGTCACAACACATTTATAAACAATGTAATAAATAAACAAATAAATAAACAAACAATAATTTAAACAGTAGTTAGTGCTGTGGAGAAAATAAAGCAGGAAGGTGATAACATGCAGTATTATAAGCTTACTCCTTTTGTACAACTTTAGGGGTCTTGAGAGCTAAAGATGTTTTAGATCTCTCTAGAGAGGTAGATAAATACTTTGAGCTGTCCTTTAGATAGAAGTCTTGAGGGAATAATACTGAGCTGTCCAGCATCTGAGAGACTCAGCCAAACTACCTAATTATTTGAGAAAGCAAACCCTGGGACTGTTCTGTAAGAGGAGCAGATCCTGGAATTTCCCTGGCTGGGAAATGCTAACTAAATGCTTTTTGTTGAAAAGTAGCCACTGCCAACAGCCATGGGTCCTCTTAGGAGTCTCTGCCAAGATCATTTGTAGGATGCTAGCTCATGCTAATGGGGAGAACGATCAAAAGCCCTTGGATTTAGGAGTCCCTACTAATCCTAGGTCTGTTCTTCTCTTCAATATTTAAGCTCCCTTGAAAAAGAAGCTCTAAGTTACCGAACATCTAAGAAGAGACAGATACTTGCATCATTCAGGAGAAGGAAGTGCAGATTCTTACTAGGAATGTGGGCCAATTTTTAGAGATTATGAACAGATTGATAGCTGAAAGGATGTGACCAAGGGATATAGGGTTACCCTCAATTTACAAAACTGACCGTTTTTATTAAGTTGTAAGTGTAATGCCATATTGGAGCCTGTTTCCTCACTGACAGATTAGATCAATGGTTCTAATTTTTGATTTTGGGACGCTGCACTCCATCACAACATCTTAACATAAATAACATTTTTTGAAAAATAACTATATTTTCCAAAATAAAAATAGAATAGCATGGTATTCACTTTTGTAAATAACTACCTCACACTTAACAGTAGCTGCATTTTTATATCTATTTCTGTATTTGAACTGTTGCAATATGTTGTTTTGGTTGAAGTTCTGATGACAATCTAGCCTCATGCAGCTGTGTAGGTGGAAAAGGGAAGACCTTGTGAACCCCCTGAAAGGTTCTAAGGGTGCTCAGAAGTTTTCAGACCACACTTTGAAAATCACTGGATTAGCGGTACATTCCAAAAGGAAGGGGAAAAAAAACTGCCCGATTAATGAGTTGACAGCTTTTTGAAAGATAAGGAGTCGAAGTCAAGGCACGTGGGGCATTGCAGTGTTCTAGGACAGTGCTCTGAAAACTTGATGTGTATACAAATCACCTGGGATGCTTGTTAGAATTCAGATTCTGATTCAGGTCTGATGTGAAGCTCTAGAACCTCTGTCTCTGACAAGGTCCCGAGTGGTGCCACCACTGCTGATCCGCGGACCTCACTTTGAGCAGCAGCACCGTAGTGTACTGTAATACACACACCGCCAGAAAGCCTATGAAAGATGCACAGGGGAGCTTGTATGTACGTGTGGTAGGAGCAGACGGTAGGGTAAGCGTGGGTGGAGGGAAAAGAAGAAAATAAATAAACTCATGCTACCTACCTTCAAAAAATCTGTAAAAATGATGATACGACTTATAAATCATATACCGTCACAAGTTTTGACTACTGCTTATTAACTATCTGTACATCAAAGCAAACTAAGGCATAATGTTGCTATTGGCGGAGACAGCGTCCAACTGCCATGTTTTTTGAGGCAGAGGGGATGGTATTAAATCTGGAAAAAATAATTTTTAGTCCTAATAATGTAAAGAACTTGGCAAGTAATTGATGGACTATGTAATTAGGTCGTAAGTCCATAATATTTTCCATAGAGTAATACCATGAAATTACTAAATTAATCTATGCGCAGCATGTACAGACTTCAACAACTCGTCCTTTCAGGTGTAGAAATCACGTATTTAGAAGGCTTTGCAGAGGGTAGTACTGATATTTTCTTCTTCCAAACACTTAACACCAAAACCAAACCACATTGGCTAAAATTACCAAATAGAATTTAAAAATTACAGAAGCATGAGTATATATTTTTTGCATCTCAAATGATATTTCCCATTTATCTGTACTCCTTCTTTAAATTTAACTTCAGTGACATTCATTTCTACTAACTTTAGCTGCTCAGCAAATTTTTATCATTCCTTGGGCCTACCTTACCTCTAAGAGCTTGAACTCTGAAGTTCTTTACATTTCCTATTTTTTGGCTCTTACTGAAATGGATCTTCCACCGTATTGTACTCCCTGGGCCCTTGACCGTTCTATCTCTATTTTATTTTCATACATTACACATAACAAAATTTACCATCTTAACCACCTTAAGTATATATTTCAGTGGTATAAAATACATTCATAATGAGGGGCGCCTCACTGGCTCAATTGGAAGAGCATGTGATTCCTGGTCGCAGGGTTGTGAGTTTGAGCACCACGTTGGGTAGAGAGATTACTTAAAAACAAAAACTTAAAAAAATATACATTCATAATGTCATGCATCCATTAATACCATCCATGTCTATAACTCTTTTCATTTTGTAAAACGCCATGCCTGTTAAACTAGACCCCCTGTCATTGTTCCCACCCCAGCCCCTAACAACCACAATTTTACTTTTTGTCTCTATGATTTTGACTACTCTAACTACCTAAGTGAATCATACAGTATTTTGTCTTTTTGCAACAGGTTTATTTCACTTAGCATAATGTCTTCAGGGTTCATTCACATTGTAGCATCTATCAGAATTTCTTTTTAAGGCTAAAGAATATTCCATTGCATGTATATACCGTATTTTGCTTATTACCATTCATCCATTCATGGACACTTGGGTTGCTTCCATAGTTTAGTTATAATAGTGAATAATGCTGCTATGAACATGAGTGTACAAATATCTCTTCAAAACCTTGCTTTCAGTTCTTTGGCATATATACCCGTAAGTGGAATTGTTGGATCATATGGCAATTCTAGTTTTAACTTCTTGAGGAACCACCATACTGTTTTTCATAGCAGCTGTACCATTTTACATTCCTACCAGCAGTGCACAAAGTCTCCAATTCCCCCATATCCTTGCCACCACTTGTTTCTTGGTTTTGTTTTGTTGTTTTATAGTTGCCATACTCCAGGGTGTGAGGTGGTATCTCATTGTAGCTCTGATTTGCATTTCCCTAATGATCATTAATGGTGAGCATCTTTTCATGTGTTGGTCAGCCATTTGAATATCTTCAGAGAAGTGTCTATTTAAGTCCTTTGACCATTTTTAAATTGTGTTGTGCTTTTGTTGTTGAGTTTTAGGACTTCTCTCCATAATGTGGATATTAATCCCTTATCAGATACAGGATTTGCAAATATTTTCTCCCATTTTGTGTGTTTTTACTCTGTTGACCGTGTCTTTTATTGCACAAAAATTTAAAATTTTCATGATATTCAGTTTATCCATTTTTTCTTTCATTGCCTGTGGCTTTGGTGTCGTATCTAAGAAATCATTGCCAAATTCAGTGTCCTGAAGCTTTTGCCCTGTTTTCTTGTAAGAGCTTTGTAATTTTAGGTTTTACGTTTAAGTCTTTGATCCATTTTGAGTTTATTTTTGTATATATTGTTAGGTAAGGGTTCAAGTTCATTCTTTTGCATGTGAATATCCAGTTTTCCAGGCACCATTTGTTGAAAAGGCTATCATTTTCCCATTGAATGGTCTTGATATTCCTGTCAAAAATTATTGGACTATATATGCAAGGATTTATTTCTGGGCTCTCTATTCCATTGGTCCATTCTGTCTTTACGCCACTAACACTGTTTTGATTACTATGGCTTTGTAGTAAGTTTTGAAATACAGGAGTTCATGCATACATCATTTTTTAAACTTTCTCCACCTCTTTAGTTCTTTGATCATCTTTAGTATGGTTGTTTTTGTCTAGGAGATCTGCCATCAGGTCTTTTTCTACAACAGATTATTTTCCCTTTGAATAGGCCATACTTTCGTTTTTTGAATGTCTTGTATTTTTTTTTTTTTTTTTTTGGTTACAAACTGGACATCTGAATAATATGGTATCTCTGGCAATCAGATTATCCTCCTTCCCTAGGGTTTATTGTTTGTTATTTTATTATTACTTTTGATTGTTGTATACTGTCTTTGTGCCAAGGATTAGCTTGATGTGTAAACTTAATGTTTTGTCAGGTCTTTTCTGAGCCTGTGCCTTTTCTTGGGCATGAGTGGTTCCTTTTAATTTTCCCTGTATATGCAGTTGTTTTTGAATGTCCCAGTCTTTAGCATCTAGCTCCCAAAAGGAGAAAAAGAGAAAAAAGAAGGGGGAAAAGGATACCTTCCCCTGGAAGTCACTTCAGCTGGAGGGTAAAGGGATTCCAACAGTAAGGGGACGTGCAGCAATAATGGCCACCCTCCTCTTTATCTGTACCTCTGTAATCAGAAGTAGCAATCAGTGATCAAAGCATTGAAAACCAGTATTTGGAGACAGGGTTCTTTTTGCTTACCCTGGCTCCTGCAAGCTGTGTGGAAGCTGCTCCAGGAAGATGTGCATAGCAGCCTGCCCTGGGGCTGGGGCTGAGGGCTGGCAGCTGCTACTCTATGAAGACCTGAAATTGAAATTAACCCCAATTTACATTTCAAGCCTTCTTCTGGAAGTTGCAAGTCTTCACTAGACAAGAGTTCCAATATAGTCAAATTAGCTTTGGACAGTGTAATTGTTGTCTAGGTGGGAAGCGATTCCTGGTGCTTCCTACTCCACTTTCCAGAATACCCTTGACCTCCCTCTTTTATTCCAACTTATTACTCCTTGTGGCTTTACTCATTCCTTACCAAGTTTGAAGCTCATAGGTTAGCCTGTTAAACAATGTCCTTTCTTGCTGTCTGCTTAGAGCTCCTCTGACCTGTCATTTCATCAGTAACCAGCCCTAATAACCCTCACTGCTCTCTATCAGTTAACTTCCCAACATTGCTGGGGAGTCATAAAACTAGGTTGAGATTTACTGCAAGTACTACCTGGAGTTGGGTTCTTACTGCTGCTCTTCACTTCTTTCATTCACATCTACTCCATACCACACACCATACCTTTCCTCTTTTCAAGCCCACAAGGCTAAGCTTATGCTTCAATTTTGTGCTTTAAATTCTGTAACAAAGCTTCTCTCAAATCAGCTTTTCCTTTGTCATCCCTAACATAAAAAAATCAAAGCATGGTCTTTGGAATCAATGAAGGTCTGAATCTGGATTGTGTCTTTGCCACTTAATGGTTATCTGAATTTGGGAATTAATCCTTCTTAAGCCTAGTTTTCTGTTCATCTTTTCTCCCCAGTTACGCAGGGTTGTTATGAGGACTAAATTTATATAGAGTACATAAAATTCCTAGGAAAGGGAGTAACACTTGTGTGATGCACATACCCTGTCCTTCCCTGACTTGTTCCCAAGATCTAGACATCAAATCCTACGGATATAATTTTTGCATTTTTTTTAACATATTCAATGTAGTATTAGAAACAAACTGCTGTTGAACCAACTAGCATCCCAAGATGCTAGTGATAAGGAATGCTTTAGCAACTTTTGGCTTTAAAAATATAGCCAATTAAGCTTACTTTTTGATATTTGGTTTTTATTACCTTTTTCAATTTTTTAAGAAGATTTTTATTTATTTGTCAGAGACAGTGAGCCAGAGAGCAGAAGCAGGGGGAATGGTAGAGGGAGAGGGAGAAATGGGCTCCCTAATGAGCAGGGAGCCTGACGCAGGGCTCGATCTCAGGACCTTGGGATCACGACCTAAGCAGAATGCAGACACTTAACCAACTGAACCACCCAGGTGCCCCACCTTTTTAAATTTTTGTATTTGATATTTGGTTTCTAATGAGATTTTCTTCTTAGAAACTCTACTTTGTTACAGACACTTAATTGCTTAACGTGAGACTTACTGAAAAGCAAAAACCACCCCCAACCCTAGTCTAACAAGGCTTCAATTCCTAAAAAGCTGACATGATTTATTTTTAGAACCAGCTGTGGAGGACCAGCCAAGTTAGTTTTGGAAGGTTAATTCTGCTCCCAGGTATCATAATTCCTGTTAGGCCTTAAAAACACAAACCATCTTAACTACCTTAGTTTAATTAATCGTTATCTCATAGAAGGCGAAAATACATATTTCCCCTTTATATGAGTGACCAAGAACCCTACAAATTACAATGTGCACAATACTATATAAAAGAATTCTCATAAAAATTGACTTGTTTTCATCACGGTGCAACTGCTTAGACTTGTATGTATCTGACTGAATGCATATTCTTCTTTGTGATGATCTAAATTTAGGTTAAGTACAAATCACGGCAAAAATTAAAGTTTTCATCTTTAATGAAATGACCTTGGAAATAACGTACATTTCCATGACACCAATACTACAGTTTTGGGAGTCACAGTAAGATACACAGAATTACATCCGTAATTAATATGAATGCCAACATTTCAAGCAGTAATTTCTGTTACATGGCAAACAAAATCAAGAAAGCAACCATCAAACAAAAGAGACCCATAGCTTCAGACAAGGCAAATCCCAGGATAGCATATGAGAACAGCTGCTGCTTCAGCGAAGGGTTTCTAAAAGAGACACAACACATATAACTGTTACTTTGAAATATTTTTCTGAATTCCAATATGTTTGATAAATGTTAAAGAATGAGATTACTAGTATGGGATTTTTGTAAATTGGCAAGTCCTGGAAAAGTATTTGCCTAGATCTCGTTTGCTTTTGCCTTTGTTCGATATTCCTTTCTTCTCAATCCTACCATGTGGGGAAAAGATAAGAAGTGATCTCTGTATGTCGATATAGTTAGTCTTCATCCATTTTGAGGGATTCAGACATACTTGCTATTCCCGTGAAAGTACATTCTATACCTCCTAAGATCTGACAGTTTAGAAATAAGGTCTTAAATAAAATGGAAATTGATACTTTTCAAGACTATGCTGTTAACTGTAGCCCCAATACAGCTTAACAATCAAGAGTGCAGACTCTGAAGTCAGAATTAAAACTTTTTTCTGACACTTACTAGCTACTTGAGCCATCAGTGTAATTTCTGCGATGCTCATCCTTCATAAGTAAGCTGGAGTCTATCTCCAAGGGATATTGTGAGGGTTAAGTGAGATCATGCATGCAAAGCCCTCAAAATACAATGCAAGACACAGAGTTGGCACTTAATACAGAATAGCTGTTATTATTTCACTAATTTTCTAAGTTTCCAACTATGTCAAGCATGCTCTTAAAGTAGGTTATTTGGTGATAGAAATTACCTCGCATAACCAATGATAAGGCTGCCAAAGACTGTTCCAATACCAGCACCAGAACCAGCCACTCCCACTGTTGCAGCACCTGCACCAATAAATTTGGCAGCAGTATCAATGTCTCTGCTGATTGCACTGGTCTGAAACTCCCTTTGGATTAGCTGAGACACACCATTCTGGGCCCCATTAAATACCGTAGAGCCCTAGAGAAAAGAAAAAAAAGGCAAAGGTGAAATCAGTAATCACAATTAGCTATTTTAATTACTGCACTGTCAAATGGTAACTAACTTCTCTATTTTGTGATTTTGAATAGGAGATTGTGTGGCACAGTGCAAAAATCAAGAGCTTAGAATAATTCCAATGTTGTAGAATAGGGATAACAGTATATATAACCTCATAAGGTTGTTGAAAATTATGAAAGTGTATTTGAATATGCTTTTCAAATAGGGTAACCTTTTCAATAACTGTAGCTAGCATAATCTTAAACATAGGCAACTCAAGACTATATACTTAAATATATATATATATACACTGACTTTATTTCTTAGCCAACTCAGCCAAGTTTCTTTCATTGGCTTATCCTCTGCACTATTTTTTGGATAAAGGGTGGAAAAAAACTGCTCTCAAACCATTCACTAATGAGGTGTTTTTTTTTTTTTAACCCCCCCTTTAATTAAAACCATAAGACTTACTTGCTGGGGTTACTTAATTTCTATTATTACTGCTATTACCTCTCCAGTCCTAGCCTCTGGTCGAGATAACACTGATGCAGAAATTGGTCTGTATGCAACTCTGGATCCAGCTCGGATCTATTAAGGAAAAAAAAATTCCAATATTGAGAGTAGACACGACTTCAATGACCCTTCTTGTACCATGAATTCTAAAAAAGCCATCAGCAAAAATTTATCAGAAAGCTCATGACTTTTCTTTATTGTCTCTTATCTTGCTGTTTGGTTATTTTCAGTCCATGAAGGAATTTTATTTTAAAGTTGCTAATTAAAATTTAAAGTATGCTACATAACCTATTTGTAATAATCTGAATAAAACTTCTAAATGCTTAAAAAGAAAGCATTATTTTTAAAATTTCAATTATGGTAGTGCCACGATTCAGGTCAGAAAAGCAGCAATAAACATCCCATATTCTTTGGTAAGTTTAAGCGGACCAACAAGTTTATCAAGAGTGTTGCTATAAACGCTTGTCATTTAAATTAGCCCATTGGTTACTATGAGGCCTACAACTTCCTAAATATTCCTGTATGTCCATTAATTATAAAATAAAAAAGCAGTCTGAACAATTCTCTATCAGTGTAAGAATAATCGGTGAAATATCTGACCATAAGGACATATTGCAGTCCAGCGTCTCTGCCCTTGAGTGTCCACTACACTAAGGTCACAGAAAATCCCTTCAGAACCAAGACCCGATTCTCTAAGACAAACCCCCACATCCTTACTTCACGTAAAGCTTCCAAAATGGTTATGGAAATAACAGCCAGAGGCAGTTCGAAAGACTTTCGACTCCTCCACCACCCTCCTCCGCCCACACAGGGTGAGGCAAAGTCCCTCCCTCTGCAGCAGCGAGTTTGACCTACAGAGAATGCTGCTGCGGTGAACTAGGCCTCAGAGGCCCCCTACATCCTTAGGAGCACCCCAACCTTCGCGCCCACCCCAACCCCACGGAGCACGCGAGGACGGGGGGGGGGGCGCTCCGTCACTAGGGGCAAGGAGGGTTTGACCTACAGCGAGGAGGGCCTGACAACTAGGCCTCGGCTGCTCCCCACCGCACTGGTGGGGAGGAGGTGCGGAGTGAGGCGCCCCAGGTTTAGTAGGAAAGAAAGAAGAGACCACAGAGGGTGAGGGCTGAGCGGTCCCCACAGGTTGGTGTGCCCCATTCAACAACGTGGACGCTCCAGGCCGAGAGGTCCTCCCTCGGCGCCCCGGCCCGGCCTGGGCTACGCACCAGAGCGGGGGTGCAGGCGAGCTTGGCGCAGGCGAACATCTTACACTCCTCGGGGCGGCGCGGCTGGAGGACCTGGGTGACCGCCGACGGGGGCTCCTCTCCCGCTTCCCTTCTGCGGAGGTAAAGGGGCTTAAGGTCAAGTGCCCTCCCGGGCCTGTCCTCCCCACCCAGGTCCCGCGGGCTCCCGTGCACGCGGTCGGCTTGGGCCCTCATCCAGCGAGGCGCCCGCAGAATGAATGGGTGCCGCTTGAACGCTGCTCCGCCCCGGCCGGGCCCGGCTCTCGCGCCCTCCGCTTACCTTCCCGAGAGGTGGCGGCGGCAGCGGCGGCGGCAGAGGTCGAAGGAGTGGCGCTACA
>NW_024423343.1:56000801-56001687 GCF_017311325.1 Ursus maritimus | reverse complement strand
AATAATCTGAATAAAACTTCTAAATGCTTAAAAAGAAAGCATTATTTTTAAAATTTCAATTATGGTAGTGCCACGATTCAGGTCAGAAAAGCAGCAATAAACATCCCATATTCTTTGGTAAGTTTAAGCGGACCAACAAGTTTATCAAGAGTGTTGCTATAAACGCTTGTCATTTAAATTAGCCCATTGGTTACTATGAGGCCTACAACTTCCTAAATATTCCTGTATGTCCATTAATTATAAAATAAAAAAGCAGTCTGAACAATTCTCTATCAGTGTAAGAATAATCGGTGAAATATCTGACCATAAGGACATATTGCAGTCCAGCGTCTCTGCCCTTGAGTGTCCACTACACTAAGGTCACAGAAAATCCCTTCAGAACCAAGACCCGATTCTCTAAGACAAACCCCCACATCCTTACTTCACGTAAAGCTTCCAAAATGGTTATGGAAATAACAGCCAGAGGCAGTTCGAAAGACTTTCGACTCCTCCACCACCCTCCTCCGCCCACACAGGGTGAGGCAAAGTCCCTCCCTCTGCAGCAGCGAGTTTGACCTACAGAGAATGCTGCTGCGGTGAACTAGGCCTCAGAGGCCCCCTACATCCTTAGGAGCACCCCAACCTTCGCGCCCACCCCAACCCCACGGAGCACGCGAGGACGGGGGGGGGGGCGCTCCGTCACTAGGGGCAAGGAGGGTTTGACCTACAGCGAGGAGGGCCTGACAACTAGGCCTCGGCTGCTCCCCACCGCACTGGTGGGGAGGAGGTGCGGAGTGAGGCGCCCCAGGTTTAGTAGGAAAGAAAGAAGAGACCACAGAGGGTGAGGGCTGAGCGGTCCCCACAGGTTGGTGTGCCCCATTCAACAACGTGGACGCTCCAGGCCGAG
>NW_024423343.1:55940683-56000791 GCF_017311325.1 Ursus maritimus | reverse complement strand
TGTAGCGCCACTCCTTCGACCTCTGCCGCCGCCGCTGCCGCCGCCACCTCTCGGGAAGGTAAGCGGAGGGCGCGAGAGCCGGGCCCGGCCGGGGCGGAGCAGCGTTCAAGCGGCACCCATTCATTCTGCGGGCGCCTCGCTGGATGAGGGCCCAAGCCGACCGCGTGCACGGGAGCCCGCGGGACCTGGGTGGGGAGGACAGGCCCGGGAGAACGCCTTGACCTTAAGCCCCTTTACCTCCGCAGAAGGAAGCGGGAGAGGAGGCCCTCGGCGGTCACCCAGGTCCTCAAGCCGCCCCCGAGGAGTGTAAGATGTTCGCCTGCGCCAAGCTCGCCACCCCCGCTCTGGTGCGTAGCCCAGGCCGGGCCGGGCGCCGAGGGAGGACCTCTCGGCCTGGAGCGTCCACGTTGTTGAATGGGGCACACCAACCTGTGGGGACCGCTCAGCCCTCACCCTCTGTGGTCTCTTCTTTCTTTCCTACTAAAACCTGGGGCCGCCTCACTCCCGCACCTCCTCCCACCAGTGCGGTGGGAGCAGCCGAGGCCTAGTTGTCAGGCCCTCCTCGCTGTAGGTCAAACCCTCCCCTTGCCCCTAGTGACGGAGCCCCCCGTCCTCGCGTGCTCCGTGGGGTTGGGGTGGGCGCGAAGGTTGGGGTGCTCCTAAGGATGTAGGGGGCCTCTGAGGCCTGGTTCACCGCAGCAGCATTCTCTGTAGTGTCAAACTCGCTGCTGCAGAGGGAGGACTTTGCCTCACCCTGTGTGGGCGGAGGAGGTGGTGGAGGAGTCGAAAGTCTTTCGAACTGCCTCTGGCTGTTATTTCCATAACCATTTTGGAAGCTTTACGTGAAGTAAGGATGTGGGGTTTGTCTTAGAGAATCGGGTCTTGGTTCTGAAGGGATTTTCTGTGACCTTGAGTGTAGTGGACACTCAAGGGCAGAGCAGCTGGACTGCAATATGTCCTTATGGTCAGATATTTCACCGATTATTCTTACACTGATAGAGAATTGTTCAGACTGCTTTTATTTTATATAATGGACATACAGGAATATTTAGGAAGTTGTAGGCCTCATAGTAACCAATGGGCTAATTTAATGACAAGCGTTTATAGCAACACTCTTGATAAACTTGTTGGTCCTTAAACTTACCAAAGAATATGGGATGTTTGCACTGCTTTTCTGACCTGAATGAGTGCACACCATAATTGAAATTTTAAAAATAATGCTTTCTTTTTAAGCATTTAGAAGTTTTATTGATTATTACAAATAGGTTATGTAGCATACTTTAAATTTTAATTAGCAACTTTAAAATAAAATTCCTTCATGGACTGAAAATAACCAAACAGCAAGATAAGAGACAATAAAGAAAAGTCATGAGCTTTCTGATAAATTTTTGCTGATGGCTTTTTAGAATTCATGGTACAAGAAGGGTCATTGAAGTCGTGTCTACTCTCAATATTGGAATTTTTTTCCTTAATAGATCAGAGCTGGATCCAGAGTTGCATACAGACCAATTTCTGCATCAGTGTTATCTCGACCAGAGGCTAGGACTGGAGAGGTAATACAGTAATAATAGAAATGTAACCCCAGCAAGTAAGTCTTATGGTTTTAATTAAAGGGGGTTAAAAAAAAAAACACCTCATTAGTGAATGGTTTGAGAGCAGTTTTCCACCCTTTATCAAAAAATAGTGCAGAGGATAAGCCAATGAAAGAAACTTGGCTGAGTTGGCTAAGAAATAAAGTCAGTGTATATATATATATATTTAAGTATATAGTCTTGAGTTGCCTATGTTTAAGATTATGCTAGCTACAGTTATTGAAAAGGTTACCCTATTTGAAAAGCATATTCAAATACACTTTCATAATTTTCAACAACCTTATGAGGTTATATATACTGTTATCCCTATTCTACAACATTGGAATTATTCTAAGCTCTTGATTTTGCACTGTGCCACACAATCTCCTATTCAAAATCACAAAATAGAGAAGTTAGTTACCATTTCGACGTGCAGTAATTAAATAGCTAATTGTGATTACTGATTTCACCTTTGCCTTTTTTTTTTCTTTTCTTAGGGCTCTACGGTATTTAATGGGGCCCAGAATGGTGTGTCTACAGCTTAATCCAAGGGAGTTTCAGACTGTGCAATCAGCAGAACATTGATACTGCTGCCAAATTTATTGGTGCAGGAATGCGCAACGTGGAGTGGCTGGTTCTGGTGCTGGTATTGGAACAGTCTTTGGCAGCCTTATCATTGGTTATGCGAGGTAATTTCATCACCAAATAACCTACTTTTAAAAGAGCAATGCTTGAATAGTTGGAAATCTTAGAAAATTAGTGAAATAATAACACTATTCTGTATTAAGGCCAACTCTGTGTCTTGCATTGTTGATTTTGAGGGCTTTGCATGCATGATCTCACTTAACCTCACAATATCCCTTGGAGATAGACTCCAGCTTAATGAAGGATGAGCATCGCAGAAATTACACTGATGGCTCAAGTAGCTATAGAGTGTCAGAAAAGTTTTATTCTGACTTCCAGAGTCACACTCTTGATTGTTAAGCTGTATTGGGGCTACAGTTAACAGCATAGTCTTAAAGTATCAATTTCCATTTTATTTAAGATCTTATTTCTAAACTGTCAGATCTTAGGAGGGTATAGAATGTACTTCACGGGAATAGCAAGTATGTCTGAATCCCTCAAATGGATGAAGACTAACTATATCGACATACAGAGATCACTTCTTATCTTTTTCCCACATGGTAGGATTGAGAAGAAAGGAATATCGAAGACAAAGGCAAAAGTAACAAGCGAGATCTAGGCAAATACTTTTCCAGGACTTGCCAATTTACAAAAATCCCATACTAGTAATCTCATTCTTTTAACATTTATCAAAAACATATTGGAATTCAGAAAAATATTTTCAAAGTAACAGCTTATATGTGTTGTGTCTCTTTTTAGAAACCCTTCGCTACAAGCAGCAGCTGTTCTCATATGCTATCCTGGGATTTGCCTTGTTGAAGCCTATGGGTCTCTTTTGTTTGATGGTTGCTTTCTTGATTTTGCTTTGCCATGCTATGTAACAGAAATTACTGCTTGAAAATGTTGGCATTCATATTAATTACGGATGTAATCTGTGTATCTTACCTGTGACTCCCAAAAACTTATTGTATTGGTGTCATGGAAATGTACGTTATTTCCAAGGTTTTCATTAAAGATGAAAACTTTTAATTTTTGCCGTGATTTGTACTTTTAACCTAAATTTAGATCATCACAAAGAAGAGACTAATGCATTCAGTCAGATACATACAAGTCTGAGCAGTTGCACTGTGGATGAAAAACAGGTAATTTTTATGAGAATTCTTTTATATATAGTATTGTGCACATTGTAATTTGTGATTCTTGGTCCACTCATATAAAGTGGAAATATTGTATTTTCGCCTCTATGAGATAGCGACTAATTAAACTAAGGTAGTTAAGATGGTTTGTGTTTTTAAGGCCTAACAGGAATTATGATACCTGGGAGCAGAATTAACCTTCCAAAACTAACTTGGCTGGTCCTCCACAGCTGGTTCTAAAAATAAATCATGTCAGCTTTTTAGATTGGAGCTGTTAACGGGTTGGGTGTCTTTTATAAGCCACTATAAGATTATTCTGTACAGTCGTCTTCCTGAATGAAATCCTGCAGTGCCTGAGTCAAATCCCGCTACAATAGTCACAATAAAAAATTGAAAAAAGGTGGCACCTGGTGGCTTTAAGTGATCTGCTTTGCATGGATCGTCCTGAGATCGATCTCCGCTGGCTCCTGCATTAGAAAGCATTCTCCTTCCTAGCCATTCTGCTTCTCTCTGGTCATCGTATCTGACTAAATAAATGAAATCTGCTTAAAAATAAAAAGGTAAAAACCAAATATCAAAAGTGTAATTGGCTTATTTTTAACACCAGCCAAAGTTAGCTACAAGTATTCTATGTATCGCTAGCATCTTGGGATGCTAGTTGGTTCAACATGAGTTGTTTCTATTACTACATTGAATATGTTAAAAAATGCAAAAAATTATATCCGTAGGATTTGATGTCGAATCTTGGGAACAAGTCAGGGAAGGACAGGGTATGTGCACTTCACAAGTGTTACTCCCTTTCCTAGGAATTTTATGTACTCTATATACATTAGTCCTCATAACAACCCGCGTAACTGGGGAGAAAAGATGAACAGAAAACTAGGCTTAAGAAGGATTAATTCCCAAATTCAGATAACCATTAAGTGGCAAAGACACAATCCAGATTCAGACCTTCATTGATTCCAAGACTCATACTTTGATTTTTTTTATGTTAGGGATGACAAAGGAAAAGCTGATTTGAGAGAAGCTTTGTTACAGAATTTAAAGCACACAAATTGTAAGCATAAGCTTAGCCTTGTGGGCTTGAAAAAGAGGAAAGGTATGGTGTGTGTGGTATGGGTAGATGTGAATGAAAGAAGTGAAGAGCAGCAGAAGACCAAACTCCGAGGTAGTACGCAGCTAAATCTCAACCTAGTTTTATGACTCCCCAACAATGTTGGGAAGGAACTGATAGGAAGACGTGAGGGTTATTAGGGCTGGTTACTGATGAAATGACAGGTCAGAGGCTCTAAGCAGACAGACAAGAAGCAACATTGTTTAACAGGCTAACCTTGAGGCTTCAAACTTTTGGTAAGGAATGGTAAAACCACAAGGAGAATAAGTTGGAATAAAAGAGGGGAGGTCTAAGGTATTCTGGAAAGGTGGAGTAGGAAGCACAAGAGGAATGCTTCCCACCTAGACAACAATTACACTTCGTCCAAAGCTAATTTGACTATAGGAACTCTTGTCTAGTGAAGACTCACAGCTTCCAGAAGAAGGCTTGAAATGTAATTGGAGTTTAATTTCAATTTCAGGTTTCATAGAGTAGCAGCTGCCAGCCCTCAGCCCCAGCCCCAGGGCAGGCTGCTATCACATCTTCCTGGAGCAGCTTCCACACAGCTTGCAGGAGCCAGGGTAAGCAAAAAGAACCCTGTCTCCACAATACTGGTTTTGCAATGCTTTGATCACCGATTGCTACTTCTGATACAGAGGCACAGATAAAGAGGAGGGTAGCCATTATTGCTGCACGTCCCCTTACTGTTGAATCCCTTTACCCTCCTAGTGAAGGACTTCCCAGGGAAGGTATCCTTTCCCCCCTTCTTTTTTCTTTTTCTCCTTTGTTGGGAGCTAGATGCTAAAGACTGGGACATTCAAAACAACTGCATATACAGGGAAAATTAAAAAGGAACCACTCATGCCCAAGAAAGGCACAGGCTCCAGAAAAGACCTGACAAAACACTTAGTTTACATCAAGCTAATCCTTAGCGCACAAAGACAGTATACAACAATCAAAAAGTAATAATAAAAATAACAAACAATAAAACCCTAGAAGGGAAGGATAATCTGATTGCCAGAGATACCATATTAAGATGTCCAGTTTGTAACCAAAAAAAAAAAAAAAAAAATACAAGACATTCAAAAAAACGAAAAGTATGGCCTATTCAAAGAAAAATAATCTGTTGTAGAAAAGAACCTAGTGGCAGATCTCTAGAACAAAAACAACCTACTAAAGATGATCAAAGAACTAAAGAGGTGGAGAAAAGTTTAAAAAAATGATGTATGCATGAACTCCTGTATTTCCAAAAACTTACTACAAAGAGCCATAGTAATCAAAACAGTGTTAGTGGCGAAAGACAGAATGGACCAATGGAATAGAGGAAGCCCAGAAATAAATCCTTGCATATATAGTCAATAATTTTTGACAGGGAATATTCAAGACCATTCAATGGGAAAATGATAGCCTCCTTTCAACAAATGAAGTCCTAGAAAACTGAGTATTCACATGCAAAAGAATGAACTTAACCCCTTACCTAACAATATATACATACAAAAATAAACTCAAAATGGATCAAAGACTTAAACGAAACCTAAGATTACAAGGAAGCTCTTAGCGAAATCACAGGGCAAAAGCTTCAGGACAATCTGAATTTGGCAATGACTTTTTGATGCCACACACAAAAGCCACAGGCAATGAAAGAAAAAAATGGATAAACTTGAATATTCATGAAAATTTTAGAATCTTTGTGCAATAAAAGACACAGGTCAACAGAGTAAAAACACACAAAATGTGGGAGAAAATAACCTTTGCAAATCCTGTATCTGATAAGGGATTAATATCCACATTATGGAGAGAAGTCCTAAACTCAACAACAAAAGCACAACACAATTTAAAAATGGTCAAAGGACTTAAAAGGACATTACCTCTGAAAGATATTCAAATGGCTGACCAACACATGAAAAGATGCTCACACCATTAATGATCATTAGGGAAATGCAAATCAGAGCTACAATGAGATACCTCAACACCCTGGAGTATGGCAACTATAAAAACAACAAAACAAAACCAAGAAACAAGTGGTGCAAGGATATGGGAAATTGGAGACTTTGTGTGCACTGCTGGTAGGAATGTAAATGGTACTGGCTCATGAAAAACAGTATGGTGGTTCCTCAAAGAAGTTAAAACTAAGATACCTTATGATCAATAATTCCACTTACGGGTATATATGCCAAAAGAACTGAAAGCAAGGTTTGAAGGAGATATTTGGCACACTCATGTTCATAGCAGCATTATTCACTATTATAACTAAACTATGGAAGCAACCCAAGTGTCCATGAATGGATGAATGGTAATAAGCAAAATACGGTATATACATGCAATGGAATATTCTTTGGCAAAAGAAATTCTGATAGATGCTACAATGTGAATGAATTCCCTGAAGACATTATGCTAAGTGAAATAAACCTGTTGCAAAGACAAAAATACTGTATGATTCACTTAGGTAGTTAGAGTAGTCAAAATCCTTAGAGACAAAAGTAAAATTGTGGTTGTTAGGGGCTGGGGTGGGAACAATGACAGGGTCTAGTTTAACAGGCATGGCGTTTACAAAATGAAAGAGTTATAGACATGGATGGTATTAATGGATGCACATGACATTATGAATGTATATTTTTTAAGTTTTTTGTTTTTTTAAGTAATCTCTCTCTACTAACGTGGTGCTCAAACTCACAACCTAGACAGAATCACATACCTCTTCCAATTGAGCCAGTGAGGGCGCCTCATTATGAATGTATTTTTATACCACTGAAATATATACTTAAGGTGGTTAAGATGGTAAATTTTGTTATGTGTAATGTATGAAAATAAAATAGAGATAAGAGCGGTCAGGGCCCCAGGGAGTACAATACGATTGGAAGGTCATTTCAGTAAGAGCCAAAAATAGGAAATGTAAAGAACTTCAGAGTTCAAGCTCTTAGAGGTAAGGTAGTGCCCCCAAGGAATGAAGTAAATTTGCTGGTAGCCTTCAAGGATTAGTAGAAATGAATGTCACTGAGAAAGTTAAATTTAAAGAAGGGTACAGATAAATAGGAAATATCATTTGAGATGCAAAAATATATACTCATAGCTATGTAATTTTCAGATCTATTTGGTAATTTTAGCCAATGTGGTTTGGTTTTGGTGTTTAAAGTGTTTGGAAGAAGAAGAAAATATCAGTACCCTCTGCAAGCCTTCTAAATACGTGATTTCTACACCTGAAAGGACGAGTTGTTGAAGTCTGTACATTCTTTCTTGCCAGAATTAATTATTAATTTCATGGTATTACACTCTATGGAAAATAATATGGACTTACGATAACCACATAATCCCATCAATTACTTGCCAAGTTCTTTACACATTATTAGGACTAAAAATTATTTTTTAGATTAGCCACCATCCCCTCTGCCTCAAAAAACACATGGCAGTTCAGATAGCTGTCTCCGCCAATAGCAACATTATGCCTTGGTTTGCTGTGTGTACCAGATAGTTAATAAGCAGTAGTCAAAACTTGTGACGATTATATGATTTATAAGTCGTATCATCCATTTTACAGATTTTTGAAGGTAGGTAGCATGAGTTTATTTATTTTCTTCTTTTCACCCTCCACCATAACACCCTACAGTCTGCTCTACCACACTTTTTACCTAGCTCTGTGCATCTTTCATAGCTTTCTGGCGGTGGTGGTGTGACACACTACGGTGCTGCTGCTCAAAGTGAAAGTCAGCGGATCAGCAGTGGTGGCACCACTCGGGACCTTGTCAGAGACAAGAGGTTCTAGAGCTTCACATCAGACCTGAATCAGAATCTGAATTCTAACAAGCATCCCCAGGTGATTTGTATACACATCAAGTTTTCAAACACTGTCCTAGAACTTTCTCAGATACTGATGCCTTGACTTCGACTCCTTATCTTTCAAAAGCTGTCCAACTCATTAATCGGGCAGTTTTTTCCCCTTCCTTTTTGGAATGTACCGTAATCCAGTGACTTTTCAAAGTGTGGTCTGAAAACTTCTGAGCCGCCCAGAACCTTTCAGGGGGTTCACAAGGTCTGCCCCTTTTCACCTACACAGCTGCATGAGGCTAGATTGTCATCAGAACTTAACCAAAAACAACATATTGCAACAGTTCAAATACAAATAGATATAAGTGCAGCTACTGTTAAGTGTGAGGTAGTTATTTACAAAAGTGAATACCATGCTATTCTATTTTTATTTTGGAAAGGCCTAGTTATTTTTCAAAAAATGTTATTGCTCGGTAAGATGTTGTGATGGAGTGCAGCGTCCCAAAATCAAAATTAGAACCAAGTGATCTAATCTGTCAGTGAGGAAACAGACATAATATGGCATTACACTTACAACTTAATAAAGCGGTCAGTTTGTAGAATTGAGGTAACCCTATATCCCTTGGTCACATCCTTTTAGCTATCAATCTGTTCATAATCTCTAAAGAATTATTATTCCTAGTAGAATCTGCACTTCCTTCTCCTGAATGAGTGCAAGTATCTGTCTCTTCTTAGGTGTTCGGTAACTTTAGGCTTCTTTTCAAGGGAGCTTAAATATTGAAGAAGACCTAGGATTCAGGGACTCCCTAAATCCAAGGGCTTTTGATCAATTTCTCCCATAGCATAGAGCCTAGCTTGCATCCTACAAAATGATCTTGGCAGAGACTCCTAAGAGGACCCATGGCTGTTGGCATTGGCTACTTTTCAACAAAAAGCATTTAGTTAGCATTTCCCAGCCAGGGAAATTCCAGGATCTGCTCCTCTTTTAAGAACAGTCCGGGTTTGCTTTCTCAAAATAATTAGGCGAGTTTGGCTGAGTCTCTCAGATGCTGGACAGCTCAGTATTATTCCTCAGACATCTATCTGAGGACAGGCTCCAAAGTGTTATCTACCTCTCTAGAGAGATCTAAACATCTTTAGCTCTCAAGACCCTAAAGAGTTGTACAAAAGGAGTAAGCTTATAATACTGCATGTTATCACCTTCCTGCTTTATTTTCTCCACAGCACTAACTACTGTTTAATTATTGTTTGTTTATTTATTTGTTTATTTATTACACATTGTTTATAAATGTGTTGTGACTCCCCCTCCTCTCCCCATGAAAGTCTCCTTAAGGGACTGTGTCTTGTTTATAGTTGCTGCAGGGCCAGGAAGAGTGCCTAGCATGTTTGTGCTCAATAAATGTTATAGATACTTTATGAGTGGTAAACTTTTGAGAAACAGAGCATTAGGTTTGACAGTTAACTTAAGAGACTGTCTCAAGGTGAGAATGTAACTGGAAAAACAAGGCCTATATGGCCTGGGAGAGTCCGATATGATCAGGCCTTTCTTGGTTTCTGGCATAGAATTCATGGCTTTACTTTATTATGTGGGCCTTGGGCTGACAGACTAGTTATAAGGGAGTCATCAAGGGCAGAACGCACAAATGCCAGACAAAATTCTTCACCCTAGATGGTTCTATCTACCTGTACTGGTAACTTAATAGTGTGTGGAAAGTTAAGTATAATGATGATAAGCCCTACCAGTGAGTGGGATGAGAGAGAGAGGTGGGGAGGAGACATTGATACAGAAAGATGAAAAGAAAAGAAATAGGCCCTTAAATTCCATTCTCTCTCTTGGACTGGTCTTACTGAGGTTGGCATGAACTAAGTATGATTTGAAATAAATACAGCCTCTGGTTTTCCCCACAATGCTTACACACAGTAATTTACAAAACTCTTTTGAGACCAAAGACTGGGAGTTGGAAATTCTGGACAAGGACCCTCCTTGTGCTTGAACTGTTCTGAATGGGAGTTCTAGTGAGAACAGATTGCTGAGAAGTTTAACTATAACACATAGGCCATTTCAGGGGATGTGCAGGGAAAACCCTGGGTTGTCAGAGGGAAAGGAAGAATAGATCTGCCATGGGGTAGGAAGCTACAAAAAAAAATCAACTTAAATGTCTAGGGTATGCTGTGTCCTCATCTCATCAATCTGTACTGGGCTGCATCTTGAGGACACCTGTGAAAATTCAAGAGGCTTTCTGTGAGTCGAGGCAGACATAAGGGACTGTGTTTTGTTTAGCTACAAACAGAAACTTACAAATTAAAATCTCCTTTTCCTCTATTTGTCATATATACATATCTGTATATTTATATTTTAGTATATTTAAATACTATAAATATATACTTGAGCAGGATTTTAGTTGAATTCTCAAGAACCATAGCAGATTAATGGATTAACAACCACATAACTCTTCTGAACAAGATTGGAAATACCACATTCTGTGGCACTTGGAAGGTTTTGAGAGCAATTAGAGGCCTCTTATTGTTTCTTGTAGTATGTAACTACTATGAAGGGCATTTCTGTGATAGAAATAGAAATTTTCTTAAATAACCTGCAGCCTCTAAGGGATACCAATTTTATTCAGAAGTCATTCTGGGTTCTTAGGGAGGTTTACCAGATCCTTACTAATTTTCTTGGAGTAAGTTGGGTAGATATATGTATGGAGTGATAAAGATAGTAAAAGGGAGTCCAAATTTCCTGCATTTGCAAAGAGAAGACTGTAGAGAATTTTAGGGCTGTTAGGGGATATTGAGGCATGACAATGAGAAAAAATTGAAAAGCAAAGATTTTAAGAAGATATGGATAGTGAGAAAAGTTCACAAGATCAGAACTGAAAATAGTAACTACATTCATTTTGTCTAAGCTGAATGTTTTCTCCATTTGTAGAAAAGTTATAGTAAAGGAACTGTTGTCAACTACAAATACGTAAAGTAAGACACTTCCTAGCTACGGGTTGCCAACATGGTATGGAACAGATTTGCATCCTTTCCACCTGTTTTTTTCCCTGTGATCTTCTCTCTATTTTTCTCATTTTTGTTTACTTTTTTAAGAAAGAAAATATAAGCTAAAACTATTCTCACAACAGAGTATTATTTATATTACTAAATAATTCTTCTCTCTTCTATGAGGACTCCTGAAAGATTTTCTTTAAAATAACATGTTCCTCTAGTGCATTACATAGATTTTTAACTACTTGACAATGGACTGGAGAAGTAGGGATGAGGAGACTTTTAAAACCAAATGTGCTGCCAACTGAAAATGAATCAAAACTGGAGAAATTGATTTTTTGATATATAAGTGAATGGAAGACTTAATTGTTTTAAGAAAATCTAACTTTGATACGAAATTTCTTTTTGCAATGCCATAACATTTATAGTTCTTTTCTCACATTAGACATTTAAGAGAGTTGGAGAGAAGCAGCACCGTTTTAGTGAATACATACTTGACCTAAGAACTTTGTCAAGTTGCACATCTTGTCCATCGTCATAGTCAGTGTCAACTTAATCTGAGCTGCTGAGGTTTAAACTGATATAATTAGTGCTACATGACACAAACACTACTACAGTATCACTGATATTGGAGACGGGGATAGTACTTTCATTTAGCAGAAGTAAACACTTAATATTCTGGCTTTGCTTTTCTGGTCTCTTGAATAATGAAATTAGTTTTAAAAGAGAGTGAGTTAGCTCACATATATGTACACAGGCAAGGAAACCTGCTAAAGGTTCAGTGCCATCAGAATTTCACTTTATGCCAGACCACCATTATTGAACTGCACATTCATGAACTTTCAAATACAATACCCCAGAATCTTACGATAATTTCAGTTTCACTTTGATTTGGACTGTTTGAGAGTGCATTTATAAATGTCTACAAACTTTATTCATAATTTGTAGTGTGACGTAATAGATGAAAAAAACTGGCTTTTTAGGTTAAAATAGTTTTGGGAGCCTCTGATCATACTTTTAATTGTGCATATTTATTGGACAATCAATATCCCCACACTTAACGTTGGAATATTTAAATTATATAGAGATGTAGAGCAACATTAAAAAGAAATATTTTCAGCACTGTTCTGTGTTTTCAGGAGTATCTGTATAATTGCAGAGCGGCATATATGGTCTCTTTTTGTCCTTCTTGTTAAATAAATATATGGTCTTCCTTCGCCATCCTTTTTATAACAGCTGCTTTCAAAGCTTGACGGATATTTCTTTGTCATTGCTTAGCAACCTAGTGAGCAGTAGAACTTATTGGGGAAGAGCCATTTATTGCATATTCTAATTTGGTGTCCTTTGGTGCCTTTGTAAATGTTAATAAGGAATTGCTGATATTTTAAAAGTTTGAAATTATCTCTATTGAAGTTGATATATTTAAAATCTGTAACTACTAAGTAGAAAATTGATAAAATTGAATACACCTTATTATGGAAGATTTTCTCTTATAATCAACTCCTTGCAGGGTTTAACTTACGGTTATATATAGTGGAGGGCACTCTATTTCTTTTGGTAGGTTGGCAGAACATAGAAATTACATGTTAATATCCTACTCTACCAGACGTTCAGGGAGCCGGAAGAATCGGTTACAGTTATAAGCAATAAAATTCGAACAAATGCCATCCAAAGTAAAAGGCTTTTCCTTTTCAAAACTGACTTATCTTGCTTTCCCGCTTTAGGCGGCGTAGAGGCAAGGGGTACTTTGCTGCAAATTTACCTCTTCCAAACTTCCGGCTTAACGAGAAACTCCCTGTCTCGGGCTTCAGAGTAGCAGTAGGTGGGTTTAGGCGCGCGCCTATCTACAACATTTTACCCTCCTTCCTACCCAGGGCCGAGTGACAGCAACAAAATACCGGGCTCCTGTGGGAAGCTCGAGAGGAGGACTCATCGCGTTTTCTCTACCACCGCACCCCCAGCCTTTTCCAGAGTTCACCTTATTTCTCCGCACCGGGCCAAGCCCTTCTCGCGACCCCCCAACATCCACCTGTTCCCCAGCTTCCCACATCCACGCCAGTGTCCAGCCTAATCACGGGTTTCAGCCGATTGCAGACTCCTCTCTTCTGGCTCTCAGCCCCGCCCCCTTCCAGAACTGCTTTACCCGCCCTCAGGCTCTTTGTCCAATCGTCAGGTACTGAGTGTTCTTTGGTTCCCGCCTCCTCCTTCCCCCCGCCCTCCTGAGGGTACCGCCCCCTCCCCTTAAGGCTGACGGAATCACCTGACCCGGAGGCGCTCCGTCAGAAGAAGGCAAGAAGGGGCGTGTGTGGAGGAGGGGGGCCGCGGGGGGATGCCGGGGAGTGGGGCGGGGAGAGAGTGGGGGGGTGTCAGTCTGATCTCACGAGAGAGGACCCGGAAGCCTGGCAGGGGCCTGTGGCCTTTAAAGTGCAGTTCAGCCCTTTCCTCCAGGGGTAGTTTGTAAACACTGCTGAGCTCGGGGCCTCCCTGGCGACCCGGAGAAGCATGAACTGGTGTGGAAGGTGAGTGAGCGTGGGAAGCCGGAGGGCTGGAGACTGTAGGGATATGGAGAAAGAGGCACTAACACATGGCGACGTCGCTCACGGTAGTCCCCACCCCCGCTTCCCATCACCTGAAGCGCTCTGCCTCCGGTGCCTAGCCCTCGGGCGACTGAGGCTGTGGTGCCACCTCAGCGGCTCGCGCGGCATCGGCTGGGGAGCCCGACCGGCCAGGCAGGACCGTTAGGTAACTGGCTATTCGTTGTTCCGGCCCCTCCCGCTCCGCGCGCTTTCCTAACGAAGAGGAAAAAGGAATAACGGCTCCTCTTAGACCCCTCCCCCGATTTATCTTTGCCCCTTCTCTGGTTAGTTCAGAGGGTCTCTGGGCCCCCACGTCGGATCCCGCGGAGGCATAGGGAGACCCTCTTCAGTCTTCGGATTAGCGGGAAGAGGGCTGGCTTTGGTCTCCCCACCCAGGACTCAGTGGTTGCGGGACTGTATAGGTGACGGTGGCCGGGAGGAGGATCCGGGAGGCACAGCCTTGAAATAGGGTCAGGGTCTCTGTGCCTGTGGAGAACATGATGGAACAAATGGTATGGAGAACCTGTGCGCTGAAAGTCTCGGCCTTTTTGCATCGCTGCACCCCCTCCGCGCTCCCGCCACCCCATTTCCCCGTGGGGCGGGCTGAGGTGTGGAGTGCAGATCGATTCTGGTATTTTCCCACTCATTTTTACCTCCTGCTTGGACTGCAAAGCCTCTGTAAGAAATAACCAGTGCTTTTTGTTGATGCCCTAGGGACAGGGCCGAGAGATTGTGTGTGTGTGTGTGTGTATTTTCTGTGTTAGCTCGCTAGAGGGAAGGAGAAGGCGGAGGAGTGGGGACTATTTTTGTGTCCTTAGGTAGTATAAAATTGCCTTTGCTTAATGGGAGTTTAAAATTGGTTGAGGCCAAGAGGCAAAAACTGAATGTGATGGAATAAAAGGGATGACACCTCAGAGACCTTCACCCTATTGACCCTAATACCTATATTATGTAAAAGTTATAATTTCTTAGGAATTTTTAAATTATGGAAGCTTTAACAATCGTAAGTTTAATATACATACTTGAAATCAAATAAAAACTATTCCTCTATGAGTGCACTTTTGGTCCTTTTGAAGAACCACAGGCACTGTCGGTAATAACCTTTAGGTGTAATTTTTAAATAGCCATGTAACGTTGGTCTGTTGTACCCAAACTATGAAGGTGATGAAAGCTTGTGTAAAAAGTCAACCCTACAGGGTTAAGTGACCTGAAAGATAAATACAGTAGCTTAATTCGTCTTGTATTAAATTTGTTACACTGACTTGAGGAATCCACTGTAAACACTTTTTAAAACTGCAGGAACATCTTTGTAAAGTGTGTTAAAAAAAAAAAATAGAGATGCCTTTCTTCAGTTGGGATTAGGATGTTCTTGAATCTTTGTGGCCATCAATAATTGAATAACAAAAATCCTAGTCTTTGTAATTTATAAGAATCTTACAAATTTATGGTGGGAGATTTGTGTCTTGCTTTCTAAGACCTGTTTTTATCTTTGTTTTGGGAGGATTACTGCATTAAATTTTAATTATTTGAAATATATTGTGATTTAGAGGCACTAGGTAATTTGTCAGTAAGGAAGGAGCTTTTCGGGAACTGTGTGTTTAAAATTAAACATCCTTCTGTAGATCTGATTGCACTTCCTGAAATTCTTTTTATTTTATTTTTTTAAGATTTTATTTATTTATTCGACAGAGATAGAGACAGCCAGAGAGAGGGAACACAAGCAGGGGGTGGGAGAGGAAGAAGCAGAGGCTCCCTAAGCGGAGGAGCCTGATGTGGGGCTGCCGGAGATCCCCTTGCGGGGATCACGCCCTGAGCCGAAGGCAGGCCAGCTTAACAGCTGTGTGCCAGACCCTGAAAATTCTTTTTAAAATAACCTTATTAGAATGTTTATTTCATCTTTGGGGCACTTTACCATAATCTATTACATATGTAATGCAGAAATTCCTGTATTTACTTGGAGTATTTGTTTCATGTATTTAAACTAAAATAACAGTACATATTAAGGTTATTATGTCAGTTCTTTAACAAATAATTTGGAGGAATGCTTTTTCTTGGTATTCATGATTTGAAAGCTATCAATATGTTTTTAAAATGTTATGCTATACGTCAAATGTCTACTAATAACTAGCAGTAGAATTATAAGAAATAATCTACATTTTCCTACCTAAATTTTTGTGTTTGAAAAAGTTAGGTTTTAATGATTAGATGTTCTCTGCTGGTAAATTGTTAGATAGTGTTAGATCAAATGTGTAGATCTTTTCTGTGTCCTCTTCGTAGATAATCAATCTCTCTTTTCAAAAACCCACTGAATAACAACAATTGGATAGTCAACAGATCCTTATAAAAATCAATACATTTAGTACTTGTTATGCTATTCACTGTAATTAAAATGTACTATGGGAAAACAACAAATCTGCATTGTTACTTAGTCAGTAGTTTAACTTGGTTTATTTCTGTGTTTATCTTTAATTCACACCTATTCCTTGAGACTAAGGACTTGCCTACAATACTGCATGTTTTCTTAATGTAATTCTTAGAATTAAGATATTAATGATAGTATTACTATTGTGGCCCATCCAGGGAAAACACACAAAACATTTTATTTCTTTGCTCTGTTTCTTGAGCTCAAGATTAATTTAGAGTAAAATATAATTTCATAAATTTAAGGAAGTTTGTGGACTTTTATGGCCAAAAACTGATTGGAATTATTTTACATATATTACTGTAAATGTGTCATGTATTATATAATTATAGATACACTTATATATACTATTTTTAAATTTTTATTTTTAACAATCTTGAAACATTCATTTACATTTATATATGTTTAGGTGAGCATTACTTTTTTCTTCTTTCTTGGCATTGGCAGTGGTAGTAGAATCATTAAAAACATTTTTTTTTGTAACAGGAAGGGATGTAAGTAGAATGCTTTTTGGGGTGAGGCTTATTCACCCATGTCTACATTCTCTATGCTAACAAAGATGGTGATTCTCAATTTTTTTTTTTCTGTCTTAATACCCAAGGAATGGCTTACTCCCAATAGTAGTAAGTAGCTGATACTGCACAGATTCTCAACAAGATTAGTAGGAAAACAGGGTGGGAATGATTAAAATTGGCAAAAAGCCAGTTGGCAAAATACCAAGTGTGCTTTGGTTCTTTGGCTAGTAGTGTATATCTTTTCTATAATACTACCTTAATTTACAAATTCCCTAAATGTTCTTTAGTTTGCTTGCGAAACTAAACTTTTGTCATAACAACTTTGTAGCTGTTTCTTTAATTTTTATAGCTTTGTTTTTCTAATTCTTATGTGTGGGCTAGTGTGTTTCTATTTATTGAACACTTGGGAAATAGTGTTACTAGAAATCAACTACAAGTTTGCCCTACTGACAAATAACTTTTCATTATTTTTGTTGCCTTCTCGTTTCTGCATATATTATAGCTTTGACAGAATTTTATCATTAGATACAGTTATGTTTTTATTTTTACAACTTTACGCATTTCCCCTTATTGTCTAACGTTGTGATATATAGTGAATTACATGATAGTTTACCAGTTGACCATTAAAATTTCCTCAATTAAATGCTCAACAGGAGAAGCGCCTGGGTGGCGGCGCAGTGGATTAAGCGTCTGCCTTCGGCTCGGGGCCTGATCCGAGGGTTCTGGGATCGATCCCCACATCAGGCTTCTCCACTAGGAGCCTGCTTCTCCTACTTCTTCCTCTACCGCTCCCCCTGCTTGTCCATTTCCCTCTCTGGCTGTAGCTGTCTCTATCTCTGTCGAATAAATAAATAAAATCTTAAAAAAAAAAAAAAATAAATGCTCAACAGGAAAATTTATTGTTTTCAGTTTCTAGTTTAACGTTGAATTGAGCATCTCTGTAAGTATATTTTTTAATTTATTTTTGAATTTTTTCTGTAGGATACTAATCTCATATGAAATGACTAGGTCCAAAGGATATAACTGTTTTTATATTTGCCAGATTTTTGCCTCTGCAAAGGGGTGAGGCAAGTCTACACTGTCAGGAGAATCTGAGTGCACCAACTTTACATCATAATTTTACCAAATTTGGAGTTGTGCTGATTAATAAAGCAGGATTGCTTAATTAGAATTATTAATGGGAATAAGTTGCATTATTTAGCAGTTTTATTCAGTAGACCATATCAGTCTGCAGTTATTGCCTACCACCAGTGATCTGTGTGCTGGGACAGGGCTATGTAATGTATATTTTCTATTTTCCTCATTTCACTGACTATTTCTCATAAAGATTTCTAAAACTTGACAGTGTAGTAACAGTAATCCTTAAATTTGATGTAGTTTACATGGTTTACATATTGGATGTTTATGCTAGTTTACTGTGATATAAGAGCCTTTTTGACCTATACATTTATGAGTTATTCACATTCATAATGACATTCATTTCCATATAGGTAATCCTTGAAATAAAGAATATGTGTATGTTATAGCCAAATTGACCGAGTTGTTTCCTTAGTGTTGTCTTCTGGTACATAGTATGTGTATATGATCCATTTAGGATGATTATTAGGAGCCAGACTGTCGTGGGTCTGCCACTTATCTGTATCACCTCAGGCAAATAATAACTTCTCTGTGCTTTCCAGTTTCCTTATTTTTAGAATACTCGTAATTCATGGCATTGTTCAAATGCCCAAAACATGTCAGGCGCCTGGGTGGCACAGCGGTTAGGCGTCTGCATTCGGCGCTCAGGCGTGATCCCATGATGTTCTGGGATCGAGAGCCCCACATCGAACTCCTCTGCCGCTAAGCCTGCTTCTTCCTCTCCCCACTCCACCTGCTTCTTGTTTCCCTCTCTGCTGGCTGTCTCTCTCTGTCAAATAAATAAAATCCTTAAAAAAAAAAAACATTGTCGGAACTAATGAATACTTGGTATGTGGTGTGTGGTATTGTTAAGTACATTCAGAAACAATAATAATCTACCACTTAGCCTTTCAGGTGTGTGTGATGTAGCTTGAAGGCAGGACATCAGTCATCTCGTTGGTAGCACGGCAATAAAGTTGAGTTTCCCATAGGAACTTACAGTTTGTGGGGCAACTTACTATGTTAGAGATTTTCTAAATCCATGTGAGAAGGGTTCTCCTATTTTTTTTGTTCCCTTTCTCTCCAAGTGGACTTCCTATATGAAACTCATGTAGTATATAGCATATCATATTTGAGATGATAAAATTGTGACAGTATTATTTCCATAAAATCTGATTATCTTTCTTCTATTTCACCAATTCCACTAGAAACATTTCGAACATTTATTTCATTCCTTCCTCTTCATAGTGAAAGAGATGATTAAATAAAATACCACATTTCTAATGCTTGTTCTTTTTAATTTTTTTTTTAATTTTAATTCTAGTTAGTTAACATATAGTATTAATTTCAGTGTACAATATAGTGATTCAGAACTTCCATACATAACCTGTGCTCATCACCACAAATGCGCACTCCTTAATCCCCATCACCTGTTTAATCATCCACCCCCTCCACCTGCCGCCTCTGGTAACCATCCATTCTCTGTAATTAACAGTCGTCTTTGTTTGTCTCATATTTTTTTCCTTGTTTGTTTTGTTTCCTTAAATTCCACATGTGAGTGGTCATACAGTTTTTGTCTTTCTCTGACTGACTTATTTCACTTAGCATAATACTCTAGTTCTATCCATTTCCTTGCAAATGGCAAGATTTCATTCTTTTATGGCACGAGTAATATTCATTGTGTGTGTGTGTGTGTGTGTGTGTGTGTGAGAGAGAGAGAGAGACAGACAGACAGACAGACATATCATCTTTGTATCATTCATTTATCAGTGGACATTTGGGCTTGCTTCCATTGTAAATAATGTCGCTATAAACATAAAAGTGCATGTATTTCTTTTAATTAGTGTTCTTGTATTCTTCAGGTAAATACGAGTAGTGCAATTGCTGGATCATAAGGTAGTTCTGTTAGCCTTTTGAGGAACTTCCATACTGGTTTCCACAGTGGCTGTACCAGTATACATTCCACTGAACAATTGCACAGGCGTTCATTTTTTTCCACATCCTCACCAGCACCTGTTATTTCTTGTGTTGTTGATTTTGGGCCCTTCTGATGGGTGGCCAGAGGTGGTTCTTATTGTAGTTTTGATTTGCATTTGCCTGGTAGTAGTCATGAGCATCTTTCCATGTGTCTGTTGGCCATCTCTATGTATTCTATGTTCTTTTGAATTCTTTACTGATTATTCCTTCTAATGTAACTGCCTACATCAGTTCTCAGTCACAGTGTTGAGAATTCATGTGTCTTTTATCATTGCAAGGAAGGTTTTTAATGATTATGACATGTTGGATTGAGGTTATACCTTTAGTAGTGTATCTCTTTCACTTAATTTTAATATACTTTGAGAGGGAAGAAGCGAGGAGAAAAACTTACTAGTGTGCAGTAGGAATTAAGAAACATAATCTATGCCTATCTGTGATTCTACGCTATAATGAAATTAGTATCAAAATACTCTTAATAGCAGTGATAACTAGGACTTATTGCTTAATTCTTGGTGAGCTGTGAATTTCTATTTTCTTTTGCTTTTACAGGAATGAATTTTTAGTAGAGAATACAATAATAAATATATGAGAATACAATTATAATAAAAACAATAATAGATAAAGTACATTTTTACATCTACCTTTAGAAAATAATGCTATGGGCATTATTTTTATATAACAATATGATTGCAAATCTAAAATGTTGTTATTAGTAAAAACTTGCATTAATTGCTGTTCATATTCGTACCATTAATCTGTAAGGTCTTTTGTTTGTGTAGTTTTTTTAGATTTTTTTTTTTTTGAATTTTATTTATTTATTTGTCCAAGAGGCACAAGCAGGGGAGGAGCAGTCAGAGGGAGAAGCAGGCTCCCCCACTGAGCAGGATCCCTAATGCAGGATTAAATCCCAGGACCCTGGGATCATGACCTGAGCTGAAGGCAGGCGGCTTAACTCACTGGGCAGCTCAGGTGCCTAGATTTACACTTATTTTATTTTAGAGAGTGTGTGTGGTTTGAGTAGGGGGAGGGCAGAGAGGAAGGGAGAGACAGAATCCTCAAAGCAGACTTCCTGCTGGCTGAGCCTGACACAGTGTGCTGGATCCCACTACCCATGAGATCATGACCAGAGCCAAAACCAGAGTCAGACACCTACCGTGCAGGCCACGTAGGTGCCCTATATTTGTATGTTTCTAATGTTCTGTTGTAATTTTTAGGCTATAAGACAAGAACTTGCTTTTGTATCACCCTAGGGATTAGAAGTCTGGGAATAATTAACTCTGCTTAAATGAAGTTGCTTAAAAACTGGTTTTTTATTAAAAAGGATATTTTGATATATTGTGTTGATCTCAATACTCACGTACTCATACTTTTATGAATACGATATTGGGAAAAGTCTGAGTGTTCTTTATGTATTGCTATCAACTTTGAGGAATTTCATCAAAAGCAGCATATATACTCTTGGGAATTGGGGATATGTGTGAAAGAACATCTGTCGTGTCTGCTGTGAGTGGGGCAAAATTACAAGCTGCTCCTCATTAAAGCTGGGCTTCTATTTTTCTACTTCTGAGGTGTTTGATTTCCTTACATAGAACTAAAGCATTATATGCCAAATAACCTTATCACGATAACATCGAATTAAAAGATTAAAGATTAAAAACCTTTTGTTTAAAAGTTAAACTAAAATGTAGTCCTCAGTTTCAGGGCTTTAAAGAAGGTAGTAAGATTGATTGATTAAGCATTAGGAAAATGTACATTTACTGTCAAGTAAAATACAGTAAGGAAAACTTGTAATAAACTTAATAGGTACCAAGTAAATGCCATGCACTACACATCTATATTTTACATATATTATTATCCATTATCCTTTTGACAACACTGAAAGTGGTGTATTGTTTCTTACTGGCCGAGGCTCTAAGCAAATCATACCATTTAAAATTTTCTAATATAGAAACTCAAAGGTGCATAGCATGAAGGGGTAAGTCTACCCCAGCTCTCATAGTTACAGGTTTTCAAACTCTTAGGTTCAAGTTTTTGTTGTTATGACCATAGTGATGTTCCCAGGACCCCAGGATTGCTCTATGATCACTTTTTGCATTTTAAATATGGCAAGATGTAAGAAGGAAACTAAAGCACAGAGTTCTGTGTCTGTAAAGGGGTATCACTGCCCTTGAAGCCTTGTGACACAAGCCTACCCTTCTGGTACCTTAGCATTTTGCTCACTCTGTTAATGTCTATTCTGAATCACAAATTACCACATATTTTGCATCTTAGAACAACACAAATTTATCTCACAGTTTTGTAGGTCAGAGTCCAGGTGGAGTAGCTGGGTCTTCTGCTTACTGATCTTACAAAGCCAAAATTATGTTGGCTGAGCTGTATTCCTTGCTAGAGTGTCTGGGGCGTCACTTCCAGGTTCATTCAGATTCTTGGCTGAATGCAGATTCTTTTGTGGACTGATAACCAGAATTGGTATTTGCTCTTAGAAGCTGAAAAGCTTTCAGTCACCCCCTCAGTAATGGCAAGTCAAGTCTCCCTCATGCTTCTAGTTTTGTGACTTTATGCTACTACTGAACCTCTCAGACTCCAGATGGAGAAAGTTTTCTGTTCTTAAGGGTTCCTGTAAATAGATTCGCCACCTGGATAACCCAGAATAATCTTCCTGTTTTATGATTTGTAATCTTTTTACATCTTCAGAGTCCATTTTGCCATGTAATATAACCTATTCATAGTTGCCAGGGATTTGGGTATGGACTACTTTGGGGGGACAATTCTACCTACTACACTCATATGCTCTGAAAAGAAATTTGAAGTAAACTCTGTACCCTTTGCATTTCTAAAGTTTGAATCCTAGAATTTTTCATCTTAAGTTTAAGTAGTTGAAAAAAGTACAGTTCCTGGCTTTTCCAGATGCTGACACTTTTTTCCATAAGTACCTGATTTTAGTAGCGATTTGATGCTATCATTGGTTTTAAAAAGCAAACTAGAATTAATTCATCTTTAACAGTTGGAAGTTTCATTATTCCTCTTCCTTATTGAACTTCTATTTAACTTCCACTTCTCCAGCATAATTTTATTTGAATCCAGTGGATTTAATGTTTTAAAGTATTGATCACCTTATCATACTTCTCTGCAGTAAATATAAATTGAACTTTTTCTAAGTTTCTTAGTGATATCTTCTTTTCTTAAGGAGCTCTCTTGGGACAGTATTTTTGGACAATATTTTCAGAATGGAAGAAGAAATCATTGAATGAAAAGTTTTATTGTTTCTAATCATCACACCTAACAATATATATGAATTCAGAACATTCTAAAAACCAGACAAAATGCCATTCTTAAAAACAATCTTTAGCAGAAATACTTATAAGACAGGCAAAGACCAAGCCACAAAGGGGTTTAATGGTACTGTATTAAGGAGGCTTTAAGACACTTTTTAAATAATCCCCTTGTTTTTGTTCCATGGAGGTTTTACAACCTGGGGGCAATGCATGGTAATGAATTTTGGTATGGGTGAGAAGTATGGGTTTTATGCTTTGGAGACTGGAAGAATGAAAGGGGTTTAGGGAAGGTAGATCATTTTAGGAAAGTAAACACAGGAAATTAAAGATGGAAATTTTCTTAAAACTTATCCTGCTCGGATGGCTCTTGGAATGTGTTGGTGTACCTTGTTAATACATACACCTGTTTGAACACTGCCTTGAAAAGACTCCTCTTCCTGCCCAGCTCTATCCTCCCACAAGGCCAAGCCCATACTCAGGATTCTTTCTCTACTACCCAGTTGCCTAGTATGTTAGACTCTTCTGAGTCCATGTCGAGAGACTTAGTTATTTTCTCACCTGAATATCTACTTTCTGAGCCCTGTTTTTGACATAATATCCTGCTTTCAGAATATTTACTAATAACACAGTATTTTCCTTCTTCAGCAAGAGCCTGTACCCCTTAACCACAAAACAATTATATCCAAATACTAGCATACCTCAGAGATATGGCAGGTTAGGTTCCGGCGACCACAATAAAACAAGTCAAATGAATTTTTTGGTTTCCCTAGTGCATATAAAATTTATGTTTTTCACTATGCTGTAGTCTTAAGTGTGTGCTAATTACTACATCTTAAAAAAAAAACTATACATACCTTAATTTTAATACTTTATTGCTAAAAAAATGCTAACTATCATCTGTGCTTTCAGCCAGTTATGGTCTTTGCTGGCGTAGGGTTTTGCCCATGGTGGCTGTTCACTGATCGAGGTGGTGGTTGCTGAAGGGGTGGGGTGGCTATGGCAGAAGTTTGCTTTAAATATGACATCAATGAAGTTTACCCACAGTAAGACTTTCAGAGTTGGAGTCAGTCCTCTCAAATCCAGTCACCGCTTTATTAATAATTTTTATGTAATATTCTGAATTCTTTGCTATCCATTTCAAGTAATCTTCATAGCATCTTTACCAGGAGTAGATTCCATCTAAAGAAATCACTTTCTTTGCTCATGCATAAAGAGCAGCTCCTTATTTGTTCGAGTTTTATCATGAGATTTCAACAATTCAGTCATCTTTGGGCTCCACTTCTAGTTCTCTTGCTGAACTTTCCACCACGTTTGTAGTTACTTCCTCCACTGAAGTTTTGAACCCCTCCAAAATCATCATGAGAGTTTAGTCAACTTCTTCCAAACTCCTCTGTTAATGTTGATATTTTGACCTCTTCCATGAATCACAAATGCTCTTAATGGCATCTAGAATGGTGAATCTTTTCTAGAGAGGTTTCAATTTTCTTTGTCTAGATCCATCAGAAGGATCACTATAGTAGCTACAGTTTTTACAAAATGTATTTTAAGACTTGAAAGTCAGAATTACTCCTTGATCCATGGGCACAGAATAGATGTATTTAGAACATGAAAACGGTAATCTTGTTACCCATCTCCGTTTTTGGGTGTCAGGTGCATTGTCAGTGAGCAGTAACATTTTTGAGGATCTTTTTTTTTCTGAGCAGCAGTTCTCAACAGTGGGCTTAAAATCTTCGCAGTGAACCCTGTTGTAAACAGCTGTGCTGTCACCCAGACTTTGTTCCATTTATAGAGCACCGGCAGAGTATTAGATTGACTGTAATTCTTAAGGGCCCTAAGATTTTCAGAATGATCAAGAACGTGGCTTAACTTAAAGTTACCAGCTGTGTTAGCCCCTAACAAGGAAACCTGTTCTTTGAAGCTTTGAAACCAGGCATGAACTTTTTTTTAGCTACATGAAAGCCCCTGGAGTAGCATTTTCACTATTTCCAATCTAAAGGAAGCTGTTTCATCTACATTGAAAATCTTTTTGTTTAGTGCTTAGCCACCTTCATTAATGATCTTAGCTAGATAGTCTAGATAACTTGTTTGCAGTTTCTATATTGGCAGTTGCTGCTTTACCTTGTATTTTCATAGAACAGTTTTTAAGTCATCTCTGTACTTGAGTGTGGGGCTCAAACTCAAGACCAGATCAAGGGATTGTGCTGTACTGACTAGGCTAGCCAGGTGCCCCCATCTTATACTTTGTTATAAAGGTGGCTTCTTTCCTTAAACCTCATGAACCAACTCTGCCAGCTTCTGACTTTTCTTCTGCCGCTTCCTCACCTCTCAGCTGCAACCTTCTTAGGGTAAGGAGAGTTGGGGCCTTAGTCTGAATTAGGTTTTTAGTTTAAGGGAATGTTGTAGCTTCAGGTTTTGTTCTATTCAGACCACTACAAAACTTTCAATTGTAAGGCTGTTTCATTTTTCATGTTCACTAAAAATAGCACTTTTGATTTCCATCAAGTTTACCTTTCCATTCACAGCTTGGCTACCTCTTTGGTGCAAGAGGCCTAGCTTTTGGCTTTGTCTGACTTTCAACATGCCTTCCTCACTAAACGTAATCATTTCTTTTGGTTTAATGTGGGAGATGTTTCCTCTTCCATTTCTATAAACATTTAGAGACCATTGGAGGTCATTAATTGATCTAATTTCAATATTGTGTCTCCAGGGCACAGGGGAAGCAGAAAGAGAGAGAGGGAAGAGATGGGGGAGGAGCTGGTGGGTGCAACAGTTAGAACTTACACAACACTTATCAATTGAAGTTTGCTGTCTTATGTGGGTGTAGTTCATGGTGCCCTAAAATAATTGTAATGGTAACATCCAAAGATCACTGATCGCAAATCACCACTTAGCAAATATAAGAATGAAGAAGTTTGAAATTTGCAAGAATTACCAAAATGTGACACAAAGACATGAAGCAAATGCTGTTGGAAAAATGGCACCAGTAGAGTTGTTCCATACAGTGAAGGTTGCCAGAAACCTTCAATTTCTAAAAAAAAAAATCGTATTATTGAGGCTCAGTAAAGTGAAGCTCAATAAATAGGGTATGCCTGTATAAGAAGTGCGTATACAGTAGCTAGGGTAGGGTAGCAGTGGTAAAGGAAGTTATTTACATCTATGTGTTTCGTTACCCCCCAAAAAGAAAACCGAAAAACAAAAGCATTGTTTAGCCCATCTTTTCCAGAGTCTGAATGATAATCTTCACATTGCATGCATAAAACATAAGCTGTTATAGGCCAGGCCAGGTATAGCTTGCTAGCTTAATCTTATTTGCCTTTCTCTTGTGAGGCCAAGAAGTCCATCTTGCGCAATTTTCTAGGGTGGTAGTTCCACTGGTCTTTGCTTGAGCAACTGCTAAAATAAGAACACACACTCCATAGGAAGATCCAAAGCCCTACTTAAGATATACATTTCCCTGGGAGAAGCAGAAATTTGCAGGGTATCTCTACCTAGAAAACATGAACCTGTACACAGAGGCATTTGTCCTTTGAACTGCTGCTCCATTTATAGTCCTTATTTACATTTGTATAGCTCAATATCCTGTTCAGGTCCCTTTCCCTTTAAGGGAGTAGTCTGTGTAAAACAGAATTTTGATACCAACTTCCAAGAAACGAGTCTTTTCCAGCTTCTAGTATTCATCAAAGTTTTAAACATGAAGACTGTTTCGGTTAGCCTTATTCAAGGTGAAGTGCAGTCCTTCTTTTCAACAGTCTGCATAGGGACATCTCCCAAGTTCATATACAACCTAATAATGAGAGTTCAGTCCTTAAATAATGAGGAAAAGAAGTCTACTTCCTTTTAACATCCTGTTCAGGATTTGCCTTTTCCTGATGGAATTGGTAACTTGGTTTTCTGCCGGTTCTTGCAGACTCGCTTGGGCACTCCGTACTTCGTAATGGCCCTGTGTTAATCATTTCTGAGTTTTGTGGACTGCATATGTGAGTTTATCCTCCCAAACTACAACTTACTTAGGTGTTTCTTTGCTCTTGCATTGTTATTCTGGTCTTGAGATTTTTCTCTTCTTTTCTCTGTCACCCACGATTGGCCTTTTATATTTAAGAGAATTCGTTATGAACACTAAATCTTTGCTCACTGGCCACTGGCAGAACTTTCTGCTTTTGAAGCTCTTTTCAGTAGACTGCTAAGACATTTCTACAAAGATATCTACCAACCATCTTTTTTACATTTTTAGGATGGGGAACAGAAGGGTAAGCAAGTGAGCCAGAAATGTTGACCAAGTATTTAAATTTTTCCCTCTCTTTTATTATAGATGCTCCAATTTTTAACTGAGCATATGGTGAAATAAAAAATTTATTTCTCAGCTAGGTATAACTGTTGTGACAGTTCTGGTGTATGGAATGTAAATAGAAGTATCCTGTGGTTGTTGGAAAGTTTCCTTAATAGGAGGCTATTGCTCACCTCCTCATTCTCCTTCCGCTGTCTGATCAGCAGATGTTAGTTAGACCTTAAGCGGATTATTTTTAAACCATGAGGGATACCACATGTTGAGGATGGTAAAACAGCAAAGTAGAAGGAGCCTGGGTTCCTAGTGATCATAATTTGCAGGACTACCTGTGCTTTTATGAGAGAAACTTCTGAATCATTTAAGCCATTGTTAACAAATTCTGAGTTTTCTGTCACTCGTAAGCTGAACTGAATCCAGCTGAAACAGGTATAAAAAAATCAAGCTGTTTCCACATGAAAAGCCTATGAACTGGATCCCTGGATGGTATGGTGCAGCACTGACACAAAATTTTTCATCTATAAATAGAAACTTGGAAGAAAAGAAAAAAATATATTATCATCTCCACTCAGAATTTTGATGCTCAGATTCAGCACTTTATTCACCTATTATCTATGATCACCCCTCCCTTACCTTAGGGTTCATTTTTCTCCTTTCACCAAGATGCCATTGCTGTACTTCCGTCCTTGAAACTGTTCACACCTCTAGGTGGCATTTTGCTAGGAGTTACAAGGCGACACGCCAGGACAAACATCTTCCTGGAGCATTGAAACTTTTGGAGGAACCTTATTTTTATATCAGAAAATGAACGAATGGAATGGAAGGCAAACTTCACATACATTTTTAAATATAAAAGACTTAAGTTTTTGTAACAAGGGTTCAACTGCATGAGCCTGTTTCTTCAGATCTTAAGAGTAAGGTGTTCACTTTTCTGCCTCTCCTTTGCCCTAGGGATATTCAGATGGAAACTTGAGAAGCACTGCTTACTTGATTAGAGCTAAAGGATTCCTGGCAACAGTGAATAAAGCTCATGGCCACCAGTTAGAAAGGTAAGAGATTTTAAGCTTTTAATGCAAAAGTGGTTTTATTTTCCATTTGTCTCTCAAATATTGCTGAATTCAACAGATGCTGCCAGATAGTATCCTCAGGAATTGCTAGTGATACCTACAGCATATTGGAAATGTGAAGTGTTTGGTTTGTGAACCAGGCCTACCTGCTACTTGGAACTACGATTTTTTATACTTTTGCTTTGCTGAAAGTTTTGCTGCATTGGACATTTGGTTTTTGAAAATTTTGCTTTTGTTTGTCAGGAGAAAGCAGAAGCAGGGAGAATGGCAGGCAGAGGGAAGCAAGGCTCCCCATTGAGCAAGGAGGGTGATGAGGGATTCCCTCTCCCAGGACCTTGGGATCATGACCTGAGGTGAAGGCAGATGCTTAACCAACTGAGCCACCTGGCGTCCCAAATTGTTTAATTTTAACTCAGAGCCTCTTAAACTTGTATCTGACTAGGGAATTCTCTATAGCAAAGGGTCCCCCTGTGAAAGTCTCAATTCTTCTAGGATTTAATAAAGGATAGTAACAAGAGTTACTCCTTGAAGTATTTTGCCTTTTTTTTTTTTCCGAGTAAGCTCCTATGCAGTATGGAGCTTTGAGCTTTGTGACCCCAAGATCCAAGAGTCACATGCTCTACCTACTGAGCCAATAAGCGCCCTGAAGTATTTTCTATAGTCCAAAAATATTTTGGATAAAAAGTATTGCCTGTTTGAAGGCTGTGCGTGCTAACTAAAATCAACATTTATTTGCTTTAATGATAAAAGATTAAATCAGCTAGAATTTGGTTCCACTTGAATTTATTCACACTGATCAGGAACATTAGCCAGGAAGTTACATAGTCCTCAGATACACCTTTTTTGAAAATCTTCTGTGTGTCAGCCACAGTGTGGTGATGTTAAAGATATAAAATACAGTGGTTTCTCGTTCCAAGCCATTTATAGTTTGGGGATGTAGCTTTAAAATGGAAGGAAAATTTTGATAAAATTAATGATCTGGCACAAAAAAAATCTTTCAAAACATGGTCACCTAATTGTGATAGGCTTTGTCAGGTGAAATACATCTCCAAGACATACAAGCAGATTGGCCTATGCTGTGGTTCCTGAATCTGATGGTTCAGATCAAAGAAACTTCATGTGTAAATGTACAGTTATTCTAATTTAGTTAAAATTTAGAAAATAAATATTATATGTGTATAATATATTTGAAAAGTAAAAAAATCTTAAGCAGGAAATTTTTAAGGAGGAAAGGATGGCAAACTTTTTCTTGTACACTGATATACATATGTTAAATATTTTTGAGCTACTTCACCAACTTAAGTGTTCAAATCCTGATTTGCTTAGAAGTATTTCCATAAATGTAATTCCAGGAGCACCTGGGTGGCTCAGTCAGTTAAGTGTCCAGCTTTCGATTTGACTCAGGTCATGCTTTCAGGGTTATGAGGTCCAGAGCCTTGTGTCAGACTCCACACTCAGTTTGGGAGTCTGCCTCTTCCTCCTCTCTCTTTCTCCCTTTCTCTCTCTTCCTCCCTCCCTCTCTCCCTCCCAGCTTCTTCTGCTCCTCCCCCCACGTGCGTTTGTGGCTTCCCCCCAAAATAAATAAATCTTTTTTTGAAAATGTAAATTCCGTAAGGGCAGGGACTGTGTCTGTATCATTGCACCCTGGAGCCTAGCATAATTTCTACCGTTTGCATGTACTCAATAAATATTTATCGACTAAATGACTAAGTAAATGAGTGATCTGAATTTCGGTAGGAGATAGTGGATGGAGGGTGAGCAGTGTTGCTAAGAAGGCCGTTAAGTGGGAGGTGAAGCGTTCCTAGGCTGAGAGATGGAGTGGTTAAGCTCAGCTGAGAGCAGGAGCAAGAGATTGAGGAGTAGCATGAGTGGGGTGAAGGCAGGGGTCAGTCCATATACAATGGTCTGGAGGCAATGTTATGGATTTGAGAGCCCTTATCCTAAACATTTGCTTTTATAACTGGTCCTTTCCTCTCATTTTAGCCGGGTACTGTGATGTGCAAATCATCATTCTCTTTCTAGATTAACAGTAGTTTACGTATGGCTTTCTTATGCATAGTGGTGTCCTTTAATCCATCTTCCATACTTCTGTTAGATCTTGCAGAAATTCTCCTTTGAATTATCTAGTTCATCATCATAAAATCTTTCCATTTTTTTACAGCAGGATTAAGCACACTTATTCTTCAAAGGGCCAGATAATTTATTTTAGACTTTGTAGGGCACATATGGTCTCTGTTGCTTCATTCTCCTCCCACCCGCCCATTTAAAAATGTGAAAAACTTGGCAGCTCAACATTTTGGCACAGGCTTACTGTTATAACCTCAGAGTTGCAAGTGGATTAAGGGTGGTGACAGTGGATTCCAAACTCCTTGCCAGGGTAATAAAGGTCCTTCAAGATTTGCTTCTTTTTCTGGCCTTATCTCTCTTTCCCTTCAACCTTATATCCCCATGCTTCAGCCATCAAGTTCTTAAAAGATCCCTCAGTGGTCCTCCTCTTCATTGTGATTCTCCATGCTTGCTGTCTTCTCTGCTGAAAACATCCTCCCTCACCTTATGAGTACCTCTACCTTTGAGACTACACTTTCAGGCATTGCCCCAGCTTCAGTAGTAGCCTTCCCAGACCCTCTCTCCACATTTGGCTATCTGTTTGTCTTAGTTAGGAGTTAGAAAACTTATTCGGATAAATTCAGGTTTAAAAAAAAAGAGCTCATACTCAGAATACTGAGGGCTGCATGATTAGAGTCACAGAAAGCATAGTCAGGCATTACAGAAACTACTTTTCCTTCTTGGCTGCGTGTGGTTTCTCATCTCTGTTTTTCTGTGCCTATTCTCTTCTGGGTTTCATTAATTTCTTATCAGTATGAATATGATAGTAAATGTCTACCAGTCAGATTATGATTTGGAATCTCTCTGCTGCTTCCCACCTCTGTTTTTCTTTTACAAATTTCCTGAAGGGTAATCTGATGGAGCTTCGCTTAGTTGGTGTCTCCCTGGTTCACCTGAGCAGGTATGTCAGGGTCATGGATGTTATAGGATTGCCCTTCACTGGTAATCAGGCGCTCAAGAGGGGAGTGTGGGGGGGCGCCTGGGTGGCACAGCGGTTAAGCATCTGCCTCGCTGGCTCGGGCGTGATCCTGGCGTTATGGGATCGGAGGCCCCCACATCGGAAGCTCCTCAGCTATGAACCTGCTTCTTCCTCCCACTCCCCCTGCTTGTGTTCCCTCTCTCGCTGGCTGTCTCTACCTCTCTGTCGAATAAATAAATAAAATCTTGAGGGAGTGTGGGTGCTGAGGGAGAGATGACCAGCTCCATGATCTTAATCCCTATGTTCCCCATAGTGCCTGTGTATATCTTTATCAGTTTGCATGTATATCACTGAATTATTCTTGTTTGTCCTTAACCTGATTTTTGAGGCATAGGACCATATCTCTTAATGTGGCATAAGGTACCAATATTCCCGAGTCAGATATTTTCCAAGTACATTTTATAAAGTAGTTGAATTAGAAATGTTTGGGAATGCTATACATTGTATGTAATATTTAATATTATCCATATTTTAGAAATCTGCTTTGAAACTTGGTACATGCTTTAAAAGTGAGAAATTTATAGCATTTATAGTTCTATGGCTAGCTAGAAGAACAGTAAAATTAACATTTTAGAATCCAGAGTTTAGGGTGTGCCTGAATGGCTCAGTCGGAAAGAGCATTTGACTTTTGGTCTTAGGTTGTGAGTTTGAGCCCACATAGGGTGTAGAGTTCATAAATAAAAAAACTTAAAATATTTTTTAACTAAAAAGAATCTAGAAACTTTGAAGTTAATCACCAGAAATTGACTTGCTCCCTCCTTTTTTTTTTTTTAAGATTTCATTTTAAGTACTCTCTGTACACCTGATGTGGGGCTCGGGCTTTCTGCAACCTGGGACTTTCAAAAGAGTCACATGCTCCACCTGAAACCGGAAACCAGCCAACACCCTCTTCCTCACATTTTAAAGCAATTTACCTACCCTATTTTCTATGAAGTAAGTTGGTTTTTCTTACTTATTTTTGATAGATATTGAAGAAAGAAACCCAAAGTATTTTGGAATCATTTGAATGATAGTATTCCCATGTCATTTTTGAATTCTGATATTATGACCTAAAGGATCATCTTGCTTAACACATTCTATATATTTTAAAAAAGGAACTAATAAGGACAAATAATTGAAATCATCCATCTCTTGAGTTTTTATTCAGATATGGTAATTGTTCTATTATGATTCTGTTTGCTCTTACCTGACAGTATAGAAGTATTTTCTTCTCTTTGACATCCGTAACATGAAAGCTATAAACCAGAAACAAACGAGAAATCATTAGAGAATCCGTGTTTTTGTAGTATTTTTCTCATAACTATTCCTAAACACTATATGACACTAATTATACATGGTTATATAGTATATTTATGTGCAAATAGCTATAATTTAAACTCCTTCTATAAGTTTTTTTCATTTTTAATTTTTAGTTTAAGAACAACTTTTAGAGTGAGTTGCCAACAAGATGTCCATTACCCCCAGAAATACTTTATTTCTGCAGCCAGACATTTTTCCTACAAAACCACAATGTAGCCCTGAAAATCGAGAAATTGTTTATTAGTATATTTACTTTGCAAATACAATCTGCAAATCACTTTTAAGTTTTTCAGTTGTTCCAATAATGTCTTTTTATAACCATTGGTTTCTGTCTAGAATTCACATTTACAGTTACTTGTCATGTCCTACTCATCTTTTTTAATCTGAAATAGTTCTTCAGTCTTTCCTTCAGTTTGATGACTTAGGCACCCACTTAGAAAATTAAAGTCCAGTTATTTTGGAAGAATTTACACCTCAATTTGGGGTTGTGTGATATTTTCATGATTAGATTCACGTTTATGTATATCTTTGACATGACTGTCATAGAAGTTATGCTCTGTCCTTGTGCTTCCTATTGAGTACATGATACTGGTTTTCCTTATTTCTCATTTTGTTAACTTGGATCATGAGTAAAAGGTGATATTTGTCAGACTTTTGTAACTAAAATATATTTTATCAGGAAATATTTTTGGAGGATATAAATGTCCTGTCTTGTCGAAAGTTGAATTTGATTCACATATATGTGTGGATTAGTGGAATCCTATTTTATTACTTAAATGTGATCCATTACTGTCATTCTATTATTTTGGATTCTATTGTTTCAGTTTGGCCACTTTGGCCAAATTTACAACAGAATCCTTTTTGTTTTCTTTGCAAAAGATATTCAAAGCCCATCCTGTACTTGCCCTACCCTATTGGGCCCAGACAATTCTTGAAGGAACCCAGGTTCCTTTTTGGTAAAGAATGAAGGTATTCAGACATAAAGATCTGGGTGCCTAGTGGGTATATTGCTTTGAGGGTATCAGTGTTCTCAGGCCCTCCTCAGTAGACACAGCTGGAAATATATGAACATGTATGCAGATACATATACATAAATATCATCTATAACTTCCTTATCTCTATTTCTGTAACACCAATATCTCCAAATTTCATCTGATTACCAAGATTCATGCTGTATAATGCCTTCACCTATAGTGTGAATTTACTTTACCCACCTACATCATGATATATCCATGTATTTTTGTCAGTCCCTAATATTGTGTATATAATGAATCACCTGTTGCCACTTAGACCCACTCCTTCTCATCACGTAGATGTTCTCCAGCTTGGGCCGTGGTATCCTGTGCTGGAGTGGTACTGTCCTCTATCCTCGCCTCATATGGTTGCCTCCTCATACTTTCCTCTGGCCACTCTCTATTCCCATGGACAGTTTTCTCCCTGCCCCAGCTAGCTGTACTCTGGACTGTCTGCTCCCCAATAGCCTGTCTAAGCTGCTTTTCATAAAGACATCCTTATATATGTTTTTATGGAGCGTGGCTTTTGTATTTTTAAGTTATAAGAAATGGTTTGCTAGTTAATTTCTCCCATTTTCTTCTATTGTTCCTTGAAGCATTCTTTACTATTTTTACTGGCATCTCCATGCTATGTGTGATTTTATTTGATAATAGGTCTGTTCAATTCTAGAATCCCTAAGGGTCTTTCTACACTACTTTTTAAGAGGTGGTTTACATAAAACTTCTGTATTGTTGTAGGCATAGAATAGCAGGGGTAGTAACCCGGTTAATATATAGTGTATAGCAAAGAGCTTCATACCAGCTGGCAGGCACAGTATAGCATTAAAATGTTCTTGTCCCATTTTTACCTTGGAGCAAGTTACCCTTTGGACCTCATTTGTAAAGTTGGGTAGTTGGGACTAGATCAAGAATACAATAAAAATTACACGATCAGAAATCCATGTGCTAAGAAAGCCTACTATGATCTATATTCAGAAGAGAACTTTTTGGACTAAGATTTTGTGGGTTTTTGTTTGTTTCATTTTGTTTGTTTGTTTGTTTTACAAAGATTTTATTTATTTATGTGACAGAGAGACAGCCAGCGAGAGAGAACACAGCACGGGAGAGGGAGAGGAAGAAGCAGGCTCCCAGCCAAGGAGGCCGATGTGGGACTGGAGCCGAATGCGGGGATCACGCCCTGAGCCGAAGGCAGGCAGCTTGCCGACTGCGCTGCAAGGCGCTAAGATTTTGTTTTTAAATGGGCAAAGGAAGCATTCACAGAGACAAGAAACGGCCATTATATATGTAAAAAAAGTTTAACGTTATTGGTGTATAAGATAGCCACACAACTTTATTTTATTTATTTATTTATTTTTTAAAGTTTATTTATTTATTTGACAGAGAGACAGCCAGTGAGAGGGAACACAGGCAGGGAGTAGGAGAGGAGCAGGCTCCCAGCGGAGGAGCCCTGATGTGGGGCTCGATCCCAGAACTCTGGGATCACGCCCTGAGCCGAAGGCAGCGCAGCTACTGAACCACCACGAACACCCCCAAGGTATACAGCTTTAAAATTAGGGTCTTTTTCACTATTCTGGCAAAAATGTTAAATAATATTCTTTGTTGGTACAGGTGTTGAGAAATGAGCTGTTTTCACACTACTGGTAAGTAGAAGTCAACTATACATATCGGAGGGCAGTTAACAATGTAAATCAAAAGTCTTACAAATATGCCTTCACTTTGACATAGTAGTTTCGTTGCTATTGTTTTTCGTTGTTTTTTTTTTTAATTAAGCAAAAATTTTATTTTTCAAGTTCGTCAAAGGTTATTACAAACACAAAGTACCTTTTAAAGTGTCCCAAATTGATAAACCATCATCAAAGTAAAACCCTTTGTGACATTAAGAATTCATTTAGGTTGGGCACCTGGGTGGTGTAGTCAGTTAAGCGTCCAGCTGTTGATTTCAGCTCAGGTCATGAGCTCAGGGCCGTGAAATCATGGGCCAGCATGGAGTCTGCTTGAGATTCTCCTCCCCTTCCCTCTGTCCCTCCCCACTTGTGCGTTCTCTTTGTCTCTCTCTCAAATCTTTTTTTAAAAGGGAGTTCATTTAGGTTGTAGTATTTTCACATTACATTTTGTTTTTAATCATTTGCAGTGTTCTGAAAATCACACATTCAAATATTTTTTTAAAGATATGAAGCCATGTATTATATTTATTTTTTAAAAGTACAATCACAACTATAAAGTAGAGGAACTTAAAGAGATAAAAGACCAAATCTGTTTCATATGCAGGATGGAGACATTTTAATACACAATATGACATGAATCTTTCAAACAAGTTTGCTTAGAAGCACCTCCCATGTTTAGTGTTAAAACAATCTTCTCATTTAGAAAAATCAAGACATCATTTGATTAATAAAGCCTGTTCTTCCCCCAGTTTTAAAAATGCTTGTCTTCATTTAGAAACTTACAAGCTCATGAAAAAAGTTTTCTATGGTATAGAAATCTCTAGAACAACAAATTACAAATATTCCATTTTTTTAACAAAATGTTTTCCTTCCCAAAATGTAAACATGCTTAATAAATAAAGACATAAACATGTTAAAGAGCTTCACCTCTTAATTACTTAGTAATTCGCTTATGGAAGAGCTGTGTTGGTGGTAACATGTGTTTTGTTTGTCTTAAATATATAAACACTTACCAAAAGAATCAGGTATTTAAGTATTTAAAGTCTATTACTTCACCCAGTTTTTCCTTATATCTGAATAGAAAGTCATCAGTTTCTGTAGAATTTTGGCTATAGGACCAGACCTCAGGAAAAGTCTGAAATACTTAAAAGTCATTCCCCGGCTGGAGAAAAGTGTTTTCTTGAGATTTGGAAGCAGTCATTCATCACTTTGTGTAAATGCATTCCTCAGCAAACTTCTTCCCCTACAAGCCTTTAGACTGTAAGCAAGGGATCTGGGCTTCACTGGAGGTTGCTTGCAGCTGGAACACCTACCAGCAGGGGTATCCTTGCAGGCATTGCATGCAGTACTGCTGAAACTCTGCAGCCAGCTAGGAGACTTTGGTCCTCTTTCCATGCGTGCCAGCTTGACCTGCGCTCCACCAGGCTACCGCCTGCAGAGCAATCACACTGGCCCTAGAGACATGGCACGAGAGGTGCTGGGCTCCTTGACATAATAATTTCATTTCTTTTCTAGAAATTCCTCCTGTCAAAATTATTATAGATATTGCTCAAAGCTTTGTTATCATTTTGTAGATGATAAAAATCCCACTAATAATAGTAGTTAAAGCAAAAAACAAAACAAAACAAACCCCAGATCCACTAATAGAGGAGTGGTTAAATATGTCATGACTGTATAATTAAGGATACTGTATAGCCATTAGAAAATGACATCTAATATTTAATGATATTACTATTTAACAATGTGGCAGAATTTAGGTAATTGTATTTGAAGAGAAGTTAACCCCTACTTTTACACAATTTGTAAAGCTGCATATCTCCATACATTGGTAAGACTGGAATATGTACTCTGTACAGATAATTGAACAGTAAATATGGTGATATTTTAGGTGACTTTTTATTTTTTTTTCTTTTGCTCTTCTGTATTTTATGGGAGCGAATTTAAAGTTCCGTATTATGTCTTAGTTCAATTGACATACAATTTAGTTCCTTATCCTCAGGAGATAACCCGACCTCCTTCTGAACCCCAAGCTTCTACCCTCAGGTTTTTAAGAATTATGTAAGACTGATCATTTCGTGGGATACCTAGTAGTGGAAGTATACTGGCTATGTTGTAACAAAATTCAAAGTATACCAACATTCAAAGTATACGTTGAAGTTTGGAGTTTCTAAAAGTAAAATGCCTTAGAGCAATGAAATAGAGAGAAACATTTTGAGGGAACATGCTTGTGTTTACACTTGGAATTGTCTTAGGAACCTGGAAAAGTCTGCACTGCATGCTTGATTAGCTGATATGAACTCCCTCACTATCCGGGAAGCTTCTTGAGGGCAGGTACCTATCTTGAACCACACTACATCTCTCCACTACATCTGGCAGATGCGGTGGACACTCAAACTGTTGTTGAATGAAAGAAGAAAAGGGGGGAAACTCTGATGGCGCTAGATCATGAGGGCAAGGAAGATAAAGGACTATTAGAAGAAGAGTTAAGACTGAGATTAAGAGAAACCAAAGGGACTTTGAGATTTTGTCTAGAACCCTCATGTATTTTCATGACAGTGACTCTCCCTGTCAGTATAGGTTTGGATGCTTGCCAAGAGAGTGGTGTAGTATATTAACAATTCTCTATAGTCATCAATTCTAACAACTTAGAGTTGAACAAAGCTTCCTTTCCCTGTGAGCATATTTCCAACGTTGCTGTAAAAGGGAGATAGGAGCACCTGGGTGGCTCCAGTTAGGTAAGCTGCCTTCGTTTGGGTCATGATCCCAGGGTCCATGATCAGGCTCCTGGGATGGAGCCCACCGTCGAGCTCCCAGCTCGGCAGGAGTCTGCTTCTCCCTCTCCCTCTGCTCCACCCCCCATGGTAACTCTCTCCTTTCCGTGAAAGAAATCTTTATTTAAAAAAAAAAAGGGGAGGGTAAGCCTAGATTAGAGCTTGAGATTCATTTAACAAAGAGATAGCATTTAAGCCTCTAAAGCGGCAAAATACCATCATTTATGTCTCAAGGTGCTTCAACTGTTGTATTTACAACTACCTCAGATTAGGTTTTTAGAAAATAGTAATCAGGGAATTTAAATTTTTATTGGTTGGCTAGGAAGTAGGCTGATGTGTAGGTAAAGACTTTGTTTTGCACAGAGAAAGAGAGGGCAGTTGAAGTGGGGGGGACAGTAGCAATGTGGCGCTTTACAGCTCACCTGCCCAGGAGGTGGCGGCGGCAGCGGCGGCGGCAGAGGTCGAAGGAGTGGCGCTACATGCGCAGGCGCGGTCCGCCTCTTATCCGCGCCGCGGCACCCGGATGGAGAAGGCGGGGAAACGGGGGGCAGTAGGGAAGACGCTCAAGGTCACTTTGTAACAACTTTATTGGCAACTAGTTGGGAAGGACAACGACAGCAACACAGAAGTGGGCTGGCGGGCAGTGGCTAGTAAGGGAGAGGCGAAAAGAAGAAATTGAAAACTGGCCCTGGCAGAGAGAACTGAACAGGTTGTTTCCCTTTTGATCTGAGCTGTCCAGAGGATAGTGCGACGTTTTCTTTCAGTTGACACCTTGTGAGATTTGCCTTTTTAATCAGTTGTTACTTCTCTTTTCTAGAGGGACCCCTTTCCTGGTCGCTCTCCTCTGTGAAATAGGATTCTGTGTGCGTGGGGGAGGAGTTCATGCACTGCTTCACAGGAGAAATTAGGGTCCCCAGCAAAGCGAACACATTTCTTTAAAGGAATCTGGAAAAGTATTCCAGAAGTGTGGCTAATCCCTTGAGTGACAGAGGACCTGACCTAGAAGTACTGGGAAAAAGGAAGAAGCACATGTATAGATCAAAGAGTTTTGTGACTTTGGGCACAAAGTTGCATCTTGGTAATAAAGTGAGGGAGGTAATTTTTCTTCCAGCTCTATGCTTGAAAGAATTAAGGGATGTAATGTATTTCATGGGACTAAAGAAAGTGAGTACTTTCAAAACCGACCCAACTTTAACACCTTTTAGTAAATTTATTCATCTTTGATGAATACAGAAATGTCTCAGAAAAAATGGCTCTAACTGAACTTCTGGTAGATCCTCAAACTGTGTAAATTTTACTTAGTTCTTAGTGGTTCTACTGGAAGTGATACAAGTCAACGTATAGCCCAGTTGAAGAGATGGGGGGGGGGTGTGCTGAAATCCCACCCACTTGGCCTAGAGCCCTGGCATGGGACAGCATCCACCCAGAGGATCATCCTTTTTCTAGTTAGCACAAAGGTGTCGTATCATCTAGGGGCAATCCCAGGGAGAAGCCCTCAGAATTGAAACATGAAAAATGAATAAGAATTTGTCACTGATCCAGCTTCAAATACAAATGGTTCAAGTCATGTGAAAGCTAATCATTTTAGGCTCAATCTTCAGCCCCTAAAATAGAGATAATTCATTTGAATTCACATGTGCAGTTGGACGAGAGATTATTTTCTCAAGTACTCAGTTCTTACCTGAAGTATGTAGTATCCTGTGATGTCTAAAGTAGAATAAACAATGCTCTGTATTCATCAGAGTTCTCCAGAGAACCAGAACCAGTAGGAGATTAACTGATTAATTATTGAGTTATCTGTTTATTTATTATGAAGAATTAGTGCATGTGGTTATGGAAGCTGAGAAGTCCCATGATCTGCTATCCCCAAGCTGGAGACCCAGGAAAGCCAGTGGTATAATTCAGTTAGAATCCGAAGACCTGAGAACCAGGGAGGCCAATAGTGTAATTCCCAGTCTGAATGAGATGAGATGAGATGTCCCAGCTCAGTAGTGAGATGGGGGGAAAAGGGCAAATTCTTTCTTCTTCTGTCTTTTGTTCTAGTCAGACCCTCAATGGACTGGATGATGCCCACCCACATTGGGGAGGACAGTCTGCTTTACCAAGCCCACTAATTCAAAGGCTGATCTCATCCAGAAACACCTTCACAGACACACCCAGAGATAATATTTAATTTAGGAACCCCATGGCCAGTCAAGCTGACCCAAAATTAACCATCACATATCCTATACTTCAATAATAAATCCTCATAAGGGAAAAACTATCCTGAATGGATTTGTGTACAAAGATGGTTTAAGGGAAGGTCCTGTCTCTTCAGCCATAAATCAGTAATGGTCACTGTTGAAGAGGAAGAGGAGGCAGGAGAGAAGCTGGGATCCCTAAGAGGATCACTTCCAGGGTGCATATGGCTAAGTGTCTATGACAGGGAGAGATTCAGTTTAAGTCCAGGCTCTGTCAGTATGTCAATAAGCAGGTGAACTGGCCTAGAAGAAGAGACAGTAGGTCTTCGGTGGGTTTGATCAGTTAGAGTTTAAATATTTATGAAGAATTTTAGGTGTTCAAAGAACAGATGGTGCTACCTGTGAGAATGGCTTGTGTGTGTGTGTGTGTGTGTGTGTGTTTGTGTGTGTGACAAAGTGGATCTTGAGTGACACCAACCCATATTGATAGAGGGTGAGTATTTACAATGAGGAGGTTTGAAGAAAAATGGCACCTTCTGAGAGGAGTGAAGTGAGACCATAAAGATGCACAGGGGACTTCTTTTGAAGTATTCAATTCTGTCTGTATTTTTTTTCTTAAACAGTGGAGATAATTGTCTTTTTAAAAAAGATTTTATTTATTCATTTATTTTAGTGAGAGAGAGAGAGAGAGAAAGAGTGGATGTGCATATGTGCCAGCAGGAGTATGGGTGGGGTGGGGTGGGCAGAAGGTGAGGGACAAGCAGACTCCACAGAGCTGGGAGCCCACTGGGGGACTGGCTTTCATGATCCTGAGATCACGACCTGAGCCAAAATTAAGAGTTGAGTGCTCAACTGGCCTGAGCCACCCTGGCACGCTAAAGACGATCATCTTAAGTAATGACATCATAGTTTGGTAGTATGTGACAAGCCTGAGTGAAGATGGCATGGAGAAGAAAGGGATGGGGCAGTTAAGAGAAGTATAGACAATCCTTTCCCAATTTAAGTGCAATAATCCCTCCTATCCTGTATGCCCCTTTGCAATGTGACTTTGTCACTCATCAAGCAATGGAGTCTATTTCCCTCTCCTTAAATCTGGGCTAATCTTATGACTTGCTTTGACCCGGAGAAGTGACACCTTGTGACTTCTGGACTAGTAAGAGGTCTCATAGCTTTCATTTTCTCTTCGGAAGCCAACCATCACATCAAGAAACATGGGTTAGACTACTGAGTTTTAAGAAACCTTCTGGACAGAAAAAAAAAGCCTCATAAAAGAGAACTGAGGTGCCCTGGACATGTGAGTGAGGCCATGTTGGGTTCTCTAGCTTTGATCAAGCCTTCTCAGACAACACCACATGGAAGAGAAATGAGCCTTACCTAAATTCCTGACCCACAGAGTCAAGAGCAATGAAAAGGTTATTGTTTGAAGCTATGAAGCTTAGGGTGGTTTGTTACACAGCAAGAGATAAGTGAAACAGAAGATATTGCCTTCAAAATATCCACTCCTTTGAGATCCATGTGGAAACAGCAACATCTTTTTTTTTGTTTTATTAAGTAATCTCTACACCCAACGTGGGTCTCGAGCCCACGACCCTGAGATCAAGAGCTGCATACTCCACCCACTGAACCAGCCAGGTGCCCCCTTTTAAGTTAAAAAAAAATTCTTTTAAAAGTAATCAGGAGGCAGCAGCATCTTAATGGGAGCAATTTCAGTTCAGAATTCCAGGCATAACTCAGAGCAAAGCAGAGAGAAGCACATGTCTTGTGCACTGACTCCCCTTTCCTTGAAATTCTGGGGTGGAGTAGGGTTGTGGTTGTTAAAACTATTGTAAGGTAGTTCTAACCTGGACACATGGAAAGATGCTTAAATTATCTGCTTTTGAAAGTTTTCATTTTAATAGTGTGAAAAGTTTTCACCAGCCTTCTCACTTTAGTATGATTTAAAAATATATATATATTATTTGCGGAAATGAAAATCAGAAATGTAAGTTAAAAATATTCTGGGCTTTGTTATAAAACTGTTTCACTTTTCTTATTAAAATTATTGTTTCATATTATTGGCCTTAATTTGCTATCAATTTATTTTTTTAGAAAAATGAGGGGCGCCTGGGTGGCACAGCGGTTAAGCGTCTGCCTTTGGCTTCAGGGCGTGATCCCGGCGTTCTGGGATCGAGCCCCACGTCAGGCTCCTCCGCTATGAGCCTGCTTCTTCCTCTCCCACTCCCCCTGCCTGTGTTCCTCTCTCTCTGGCTGTCTCTGTCTCTGTCGAATAAATAAATAAAATCTTTAAAAAAAAAACGAACCTCTAAACCTCTGCTAATTCTATAGGATCATTCAGTCAAGGTGAGCTCCAAATAAATACTGTGTCCCCTTTTGAACATAGTGAGTATACAGGAAAATGCAAGAGTTTACTTTGTAATTAGGGTATATGAAAAATTGAACTATGGTATATAAAAAATTGGAGAAAAACACAAATTAGTAACTGTTTTAGGACTATGTTGTGTGGTGTATGATAAGGGAAATACCTTCAGAAAAGAGATTGTTCTGTTTAGAAAGTTCTTCATTGAAACAGGCTTGGGAGTTCAGATGAGAGAGATGGGCTGATTTGATTAGAAAACATTTCTTAGGGGAGCGCCTGGGTGGCTCAGTTGGTTGAGCATCTGCCTTCAGCTCAGGTCATGATCCCTGGGTCCTAGGATTGAGCCCCGCATCGAGGAGCTTGCTTCTTCCCCCTGTCCCTCTGCAGCGCCCCCCCCCCACTGTGCTCATGCTCTCTCTATTGCTCTCTCTCCCTCTCAAATAAAATCTTTTAATTAAAAAAACCCATTTCTTGGTATCCCTTATATAAAACCTAACACTGTCTGTCTAGGCTACTAATCACTTTCTAGTGCAGAAATTTTTGTCCTTAATCTTCATTTTTGACTCCTTTACAAATTATTTAGCTACTTTCATGCCATCTAGTATAGTGGAATAGAATATTTACTCAATGACTCCAAAGATTTAGTAAAGAATTAAAAGTAAATGTGTCTTTTTATGGCCTTTCAGAGGTCCAGAAGGTCCAGGCTAAAATTTATATTAAAGAGTTACATGAAAACAGTATACTAATATAATCAATATTATTCTATCCTTTTTTTTCCGGTAAGATACACTAGTTATTGAGGAAAAAACAATTTTATGTCACAGTTCATAATATAGAAAGACTATTTACGTTATAAGAAAATGAATAAGTATGTGGATATGAGATCAAGTCCCTCTTTTGCCTCTTGTCCATCAGGCACAGCATAGGGAATAGTCAATAATATCTTAATAACATACACTTATTGTGGTGGTGACTACCCTTATTGTGGTGAGCCCTGAGGAGCATATAGACTTGTCGAATCACTATGTTGTACACCTGAAACTAATACAACATTGTATGTCAATTGTACTTCAGTAATAGATAAAAAAGTAAGTCGGTTACCCATTTGTTCACTTAATTTGTGTACAGCTAGTTGCCTATCCAACATATGTTCTCCCTTTCTTTCTTGGTTATAGAACCCTGTTCACAGTTAAAAAATACTGAACTTCCCAGGTTTCCTTACAGTTAAGAATGGTCAGTGATATGTGAGTTAAAATTACTTGGTATTGCCTCTAAGAATGCATACAAAGGGTATAGATTCAACTGGCTCATTTCATTTTGTTCTTTACATTTTTTCTTTTCCTGCTTAGAATATAGATCCAATGTCTGGAGGTGAAGCCACAATCTTGCATCCATCAGTACAGACACTGAACATTAAGGATGGAGAAGTTGGAAATGAAAAGGAGATTGAATTTTTAATTTTTTTTTAAAAAGTAGCTTGAGCTGCTATTAACTATTTATGGACTTCATGTTATATGAGAAAAAACCCCTCTATTTGCTTAAGCCACTGAGGTCAGTCTTCTGTTATATGCAGCTGAACACAGCTCAAACTGATGGGTCTGCATCTCTGACACTTTTTGGACTTTGGTCTGTGATTACAGCAGAAATAGCCCTCCTTCCACAAATTTACATTAATTTAGATCTGTCTTTTTTCCATATTCCATGGTATATCTGGTATATCTGATAGGGACCAACCAGGAGACAGAACCATTTTAGTAACCTGAACAAAGAAAATTTAATGTAAAGATTGTTAACCAATAAAGGTATCTGCTAAGAAGGATAGAGTGGATTCTAAGGGGTGCAGAAGTAGCAACCGTTACTACCCTTGGCTGAGGAAGAGTGAAAAGAAAGGAAGAACTTAGAAATGTAGAGGCGAGGGCATGGCTGTCACAGGAATGTATAGACCACTTGTGGTGAAGGAGCTTGCTGGAGGCACCAGCCACAAGTGAACCAGGAAGATTGCTGAAGTGCATATAACCAGGCCTCTCTTGCAAACCAACCCATGGGCTCCACACCAGAAGAAAAGTCGTTTCCTCCAGCTCTGGCCTCACAGGGTCTTTCTATCACCGCTCTCCTGGCAAAGCCTAACGTTTTGCCAGTTGTCAAAGCAGAAATGCCTGCAGGGCTCAGCTCTAGAATAACGAAGCAAGGCAAAGAAGGATGGACTTTTGGCTGAGAAGTCATAAGTTAATAACTGGCACAAACAGTAAGATTCTCAAGGGCAAGAATTAGGGCTAATTCATATTTATGTCTTTTATGGCACCTAACAGAGTGTTAAAATAGTAGTTACTCAGTAAATTTTTGCTCAATAATATACAAGGGGCTTAGTATATAAAATGTAATTTGAAATAATTTTTTTGTTCTTCTCTTTTGACTAAGACATTAGTCTCTTTGGACACATTAGAATGACCTCTAGAATGCCTTTCTTTCTATCATTGCAAAATTCAAACTAAGAGAAACTGAGGAACATTTTTTGATTTGTGACATGAGTTTGTCACATATTTTTGTGTGCTTATGAAGGACTCTGGGTTTCTACTCTCATGTGCTTAATGAATTCATTGAAAAACTAAAACCTTAGAGCCCTTTTTTTTTTTTTTAAGATTTTATTTATTTATTCGACAGAGATAGAGACAGCCAGCAAGACAGGGAACACAAGCAGGGGGAGTGGGAGAGGAAGAAGCAGGCTCATAGCAGAGGAGCCTGATGTGGGGCTCGATCCCATAACACTGGGATCACGCCCTGAGCCGAAGGCAGACGCTTAACCGCTGTGCCACCCAGGTGCCCCCTTAGAGCCCTTTATTGATCCAACCTCTGAGACAACATGATATTGGCAGGAATGGCTCATAAGCTGAAGCAGCCCCAAGCCTGAGTTGTGAAGTAGGCAATGTCTGTCTGCAGCTCCCCTTTCACTTCTTTTCTCAATGCCTTTGGTCCATTTAGAGCAACTTGCTCTTTCTGCAGGCACCTGGTCTCTTCACGGTGACTACTGACGATGCAAGATTTCCATGGCAGCACCTAACGGAAGCCATCACTCTCTCAGCAGTATCCGGCTTCCGAACTCTTACCCATGTAAAATATTCATCTCTCAGTGCTTGCTTCAGCAACACATATACCAGCCTTGTAATGATGGAGAAGATTAACCTGGTCCCTGTGCAAGGACCACACACAAACTCATATATTCTGTATTTTTTTTAAAGATTTTTATTTATTTAACAGACAGCCGGCGAGAGAGGGAACACAAGCAGGGGGAGTGGGAGAGGAAGAAGCAGGCTCCCAGCGGAGGAGCCTAATGTGGGGCTCGATCCCAGAACGCCGGGATCACGCCCTGAGCCGAAGGCAGACGCTTAACGACTGAGCCACCCAGGCGCCCCCTCATATATTCCATATTTTTGTACTATGCTACCATTTACCTCAGAAGGCAGGGCAGGGGCAGGGTGGGGTGGTGGATGTTAATGCATCTAAGAAGGGGAAGGAATTACAAACGTATTTCCTGTATTTAAAAATTAGAAGGTTCATAGATGGTTACCCGTGGGAAAAGAAACAGGTTGGAGGGAATAAGAATAGAAGCTAGACTTCTTTGAATATACTTTGCTTTGTAGATTTGATTTTGGAAACATGCAAACCATTTATGAAAGTAAATTTTTAAAAAAATCCCTAAAAATTGAAAGTAAATGAAACAAATGAATTTGACTGCATCTAGTTTGTATCATAACTACACAGGGTAAATACAAAGAGTTTCTATAGATGGATAAAAAGATAGCTCCTTGATCACTCTGCTTCCTGTTCACTGGTCTCTTGGCTATTCCTCCAACGTGCCAACCATATTCCACCTCATAGAGCTGCACATTTGTTCCTTTAGTTTGGACCACCTTTCTGCTGGAAGTTCACTTGGTTTACGATTCCACTTTGTCCAAGTCTTTGCCAAGTCTCCTCTTAAGAGAGGCCTTCCTGAATCCCTTACATAACTTTATATATTTTCATAACATTGCCACCTGCCATTATTTGTTTGGCTCTCACTTTTAGACTGTAAGTGGTGGCAAGGACATTGTTTTGTTCATTGGTGTACCCACAGAGTCTAGAACATGCTTGACCCATTACTAGGCACTCAGTAAATTTTGAGCAATGGTGTTGGAGAAGGAAGGGACAGACTGTTAACTTTTTCTTCACACACCACTGTATTATTTGATAGGTTACCATAAGCATGAATTACTTTAACATTTTAAAACCAGTATGTTAGGGAAGTTTTAATAATTCATAATCATTGATAAAATTTATTACTTTATCCCCCCTGTGGTACTTGCATTAATTAAACCATAGGAAAGCATTATTATTATTTTTAAAGATTTTATTTTTAAGTAATCTCCACACCCAACATGGGACTTGAACTTACAACCCCGAGATCGAGAGTCACATGCCCTACTGACTGAGCCAGCCAGGTGCCCCAAGAATTTCATTTCTTGGTGATGGGATTGGATGTAGCCTTACACAATGCTTGTTAAATTATACTTGAATTTTAATCTGTCTACGGAAGGCTATCCCTGTTTTATTTTATTATTTTTTCAAAAAATTTGTTTATTTATTTTAGAGAGAGAGAGGGAAAGATTTCGTGCATGACTGGGGGGAGGGGCAGACATTCTGCTGAGCCCAGGCTTGATCTCCTAACCCATGAGATCATGACCTGAGCCAAAATCACCAGTTGAGCGCTTAACCGACTGAGTCGCCCAGGTGTCCCAGGCTATCCCTGTTTTAAAGCACTGTGTGTGTGTGCATATGTATATACCTTATCTATATCCTGGCTGGAGTTTTTTATATGTGATTGTAAGGCATTATGTCAATTTCAGCTATTTTTAAGACAATCAATTACAATTATATGTTCTATTCTCCTTCAAGAAGTTAAATCCATCTATATTCAACGGACCCAGATATTCAGTTTAGGGTTAAGAGATAAAAAGTTTCACAACACTAACAATCTTTGAGAGGACTCTTGCTTATCAACTCTTTCTGCTATTCTAGCTCTGGTGAGGTCTTTAAGGGCCATATTCCTAGCCCTAGAGCCATGTGATATATATAGGGTCTTATACTAATTTGGGGAATTATACGGTTTCCATATGGTACAAGTGTACCATGCTAAGTAATACTTTATCTTCTTTTTAGTTTTGGATTATCATGACTCTGTGGAGCCCGGTAAGACCCGCTGCAGAGTTCTGTCCTCCAAAAACAGAAAATAATTAATTTGTGTTTGTGGTAGTTTGTTAGAGCAATCACAGGAAACCAATATAGTCAAATTCTTGTCTGATTTCAGGCACAGGTTATTAATCTGGAGAGACAAATCAAAGATGAGGTGGGGACTTAATTTTGGAATTCAGGCAGCTGAACTGCCTGGCACTGTATGGGAATGGTCATTCGTTATAGATCTTAGTTTAGTACAAGGCCAGGGAGATGAGCAGCAGGGGTGTGCTCTGACAAATGATGGCATGATCTCTGAGAGCACAGAAGGTATACCAGCTGGCTGGCTAGGTCACAGGACCAGGCCCATCCTGAGCACCCAAAATTTGGGAGGATAGGAAAAGAGCCAGGTACCCAAGAAACGGACAGAAGTGTATCAGAAAGAAGACTGATATCTCTAGGCAGGCAGATACAGGAAGCTGATATATAATGTTGCTGAAATGCCGTTGAGCATAAAGCAACAGAACACTTTTGGAACCACACTGACTTCTAGAAGAAGAGCTAGGAATCTCTCTTAGGTTGGCCTCCGCATAGCTGAAAGAGGGCAGCTAGAAGAGAGTCATCAATGATAGGGTGTTGGCCAGGATGGGAATAGAGGTAGGGCCAGGAAATGTGAGGCAGTGGTAGTCCAATGTTAATTTTGTTTCATTGATAGCTTACTAGAGGATAACAGTCATAGGCTTCTGTATTCACACTTCTTGACTATTCAGGGGTCTTGTCCAGGGACTTACTGGGCAGCAAGTTTCCATGTATTCCTTTCTTGTCTCTCCCCACAAAAACCATTCTGTTTAGGTCAATGTCTTACTAGGATGAGTCTACTCTTACTAGTCTACTTGTCTTCATCTCTTCTTCAGATTCATGTGTCATTCATTCAACAAACATTTTATTCATTCATTATACACAACTGTGAGACAGTCGTCCAAAGATATTTCTTTGGTGAAAACTCTAGAATAAAATACATACTAATTAATGTAAAATTAAAAACATTTTTTCCCCTCTCCCCTTGCCAGTGTGCTACTAAAACCCTCTGGTCGGGCCCAAACGGTCCACTTCCCAGCTTCCAAAAATCATCACATAAAAACCTCTTTGTACCTCTGGCTGCTTTGCTCTGGCAAAGTTCCCAGAGACCTCTTGAGTCTTCAGTTACATCCTACATATGTCAGCAAAATATCTGCTATTCAAATACAGCTAAAGCTTGAAAACAAACTAACTCAGGGTGAGAGGTTGTGGGGTAGGTGGAAGGTTAAGAATTAGGACCAAGTCTTCTTAACTGTCTCTGTTTGCTATTGCTACTGCCAGATTATCTAGACAAACAGCATTACCCTGGAGATCTGCTAATGCCTTCCCACGCTGCAATTCTGCCTCAGAGTTTATTTAATTTGGACCTCTAGCTTGCCAGAGTATCAGCCCTTGGCCTACGTGTCCCATGCTTCCACATCCAATCAACTTTCTCTTAAAATCAAACAAGAAAAAAACTGCACTAGAACTACCTTTTAAAAATTATATAAGTAATATATGAACACAGGCTTATAAATAATCTAAAGTATCAAATTATATAGAGCAAAAACTGTAGCTCTTGTATATTGTCCTCTCCAAATTATTCTCCTTCCCAGAAGGAATCATTACGAACAATATAGTATAGGGGTGCCTGGCTGGCTCAGTTGGTAGAACACGTGATTCTTGACCTCAGGGTCATGAGTTTGAGCCCCACATTGGGTGTGGAGGCTACTTAAAAAAAAAAAAGATAGTATAGTATATATCTTGCCAGATCTTTCACTATGTTTTTACATGGAAGTGTATGAATATAGTTTAAAATTTTCTTTAACAAGAATTTATATCTTCTTTTTTTTTTTTTTAGCAAATACTGCTGGGAAAACTGGATAATTACATGCAAAATAGTTGGACCCTTAACCTTATATCATGTACAAAAATTAACTCAAAATGGACTAAAGACCTAAATGTAAGATCTAAAGCTATAAAATTTTTAGGAGAAAACATAAGGGAAAATCTTTATAACACTGGATTTGGCAATGATTGCTGGGATATGACAGGCAACAAAAGAAAAAATACATAAATTGGACTTCATCAAAATTAAAAATTTTGTGCCTCAAAGGACAATGTCAAGAGAGTGAAAAGATACCCCACAAAATTGGAGAAAATATTTACAAATCACATATTTGATAAGGGATTAACATCTAGAATATGTAAAGAACTCTTACAACTATACAATGAAAACCCCAAACAACCCAATTAAAGAATGGACAAAGGAACTGACGTTTCCCCAAACAAGATATACAAACGGTCAATAAGCACATGAAAAGATGTACAACGTCGCCAGTCATGAGGGAAATGCAAATCAAATGAGATACTACCTCTCACCCATTAGAATGCCTATTATTTAAAAAAAGAAAAATAACAACCGTTGGTGAAGAGGTAGAAACACCGGACTCCTGGTGCGTGGCTGGTGGGAACGTGACCCGGCGCAGCTGCCACCGAAGCCTCAGAAAGTTCAACACAGAGTTACCGCATGAAATGCAATTCCACTTCTAGGTCTATGCTCAAAAGAATTGAACGCAGGTACTTAGGCAGACACTTGTACACTAGTGTTCACAGCAGCATTATTCACAATAGCCAAAGGGGGGAACAACACAAATGTCCACCAGTAAGTGAATGGATAAGCAAAATGCAGTATATACACACAATGGAATATTATTCAGCCTTAAGGCAGAATGGAATTCTGATACAGGCTATAACATGGATGAATCTTGGAAACATGCTAAGTGAAATAATGCAAAAGGATAAATATTGTATGATTCCACTTATATGCTTTATTTATTTATTTACTTACCTACTTAAGATTTTATCTATTTATTTGAGAGAGAGCAAGAGTGAGAGAGATCATAGAGGGAGAGGGAGAAGCAGACTCCCCGATGAGCGAGAGCCTGACTCGGGGCTCAATCCCAGGACCCTGAGATCATGACCCGCACTGAAGGCAGATGCTTAACGACTGAGCCACCCAGGCACCCCTGGCTATCTTTTTTCTGATATTAAAATTGATCAGTGAGGTCAGCCTGATTTATCTATTATAAAGTTCCCCATCAGCTTTTTACTTGATGATTTTAGCAGTCACTGATGAGTTCTCCTGAGATCTATTATTCTTTAGGATTGAAGTATGGCGATATTCTTTTTCTGTCATTTCTTAGTCATTTATTAGCTGAAATTATTCTACAAAGAAGAACTTTCCCATATCATCTATTTTTGTCACCTTATACTACAGTTAGGACAGAAAAGACAGAATAAATAGTTGATTCTTTCTCTTTATTTACAGGTTTCAGAATAATGAGTTATATATAATTTAAACCATCAGGAAATGGACGAGGTGATTTCTAAGGTCCGTTTGAGCTCTTATAGCTTATAATTTTTCTTCCTCATGAAAAACATTTATGCTTTAATTCTCAATTTCATAAAAAGATTAGTTAATATAGTCCAGTGAAATATAGAGAGTAGACATTCCTTTTACGTATAGCATAATTTGCCAAATAATTTGCAATAATCTTGTGGGTTTGTCTCAAAGTACTAGATAGTTACCAGCTTTTTTTTTTTTTTAAGAGGGGGAGAGAGAGAGTGGAGGGGAAGGGCAGAAGGAGAGAGAGAGAGAGAATCTTAAGCAGGCTCCATGCCCAGTGGACGCTTAACCAACTGAAACACGCAGGTGCCCCTACCAGATACTTTCTGAGAGGACTACTTCCCTATCTTCTCAAATTTTTATATAAACATTTTTAAAGCTAAATTTAGAATGCAGAGAACTACTGTTTACTCTTTGTCCTGATTCACCGATTTTTACCATTTTCTATACTTTTTCATATTCTTTCTTTTTTTTATTTTAATGTTTTTTTATTATATTATGTTAGTCACTATACAGTACATCCCTGGTTTCTGATGTAAAGCTCGATGATTCATTAGTTGCGTATAACACCCAGTGCACCATGCAATACGTGCCCTCCTTACTACCCATCACCAGCCTATCCCATTCCCCCATCCCCCCTCCCCTCTGAGGCCCTCAGTTTGTTTCTCAGAGTCCATAGTCTCTCATGCTTCATTCCCCCTTCTGATTACCCCCCCTTTCTTTATCCCTTTCTTCTCCTACCAATCTTCCTAGTTCTTATGTTCCATAGATGAGAGAAATCATATGATAATTGTCTTTCTCTGCTTGACTTATTTCACTTAGCATTTCACTTAGCATTCACCTAGCATCTCCTCCAGTGCCGTCCATGTTGCAGCAAATGTTGAGAACTCGTTCTTTCTGATAGCTGAGTAATATTCCATTGTATATCATGTTCTCTTTCTTATTCTGTCGTAGATACACACACACACACAGACACACACACAGAGCATATGTATAGAGTTATCTATATTCATAGACATCTATCATCTATACACAATACACACAGACATATTACACATGTTTTCTATGCCATTTGAGTGTAGGTTGCATGCATCATGCCCCTTAATATTTCTATGTATATTTCTTAAGAACAAGATGCTCTATATACAAATATTGAATCATTTTAATGTTATACACCTGAAACTAATATAATGTCATGTGTCAATTATACAACCACAAAATAAATTCTCTTATATAATCACAGTTTTCTTATCAATTTCAGGAAATTTAACTCTGACAAAATATTTTTATTCAATCTACAGTCCACATTCCAATTTCATCAGTTGTCCCAGTAAGGTCCTTTATAGAATTTTCTCTCCCTCTAAGACAGGATCCAGTCCAAAATTACATATTGCATTTAGCTGTTGTGTCTCATAGCCTGTTATAACCTAGAACATTTCCTTAGCCCTTCTTTGTCTCTTATGACATTAACAGTTTTGAGGAATACAGGTCCACCTCACTCTTTCTCACTGCCATAATCATACACGTTGTTCAATTCTCAGTCATAAGTTACAAACTGCTGATTTAAGCAAGAGATGAATTTAATCAAAAAGGTGTTGGGGAGCTCCTAGAATTTCAAATAATCTCAATAAAAGTATTTTACTTAGCATATGTAAGTCAAACAATACTGTTTATAAGAAAAAATGAAAAATGATACTTTATTAAGTACTTATAATGTCCTGGACACTGTCCTTATCACATTACATGTATGGTCTTATCTAAAACAGCTCTACTAGGTAAGTACTCTTTCAAATACTCTTAACTCGCATTTTAATAATGAGACAATGTTGTGGATTACGGAGGTTAAGTGGATTGCCCAAGGATACACAATTCATTGTCTGACACTAAAGTCCATCCTTTTTCTATTCCCCACTTTTAAATGGCAGCATAACTTGAAACTTTCCTGTAAGATATTTGCTCGAAAATAAATGATTTGTGATAATCTGAATCATTAAGTATTGCTTCAGTTGATAATATGTAATAAGAGATGTATGGTGAAAAACATACATACTTTAATAGCTTTCTTCACCTTTAAAAATACTTCACAGACACAGGCTAACGGGAGAGGAGCTGACTAGCAAATCCTCAGCGTGCACATCAAAATGTACCCACTTGGGGGCACCCACAATGCAGCTTTTCTGCCTGTTTTCCTGCCCAGAAGCTTCAAGCCATGCAGAGCTGGAGTTGAGCCAGCTGATGAATTTAGTCTGCTCTCCAGGACTCAGCCAGCCAGATCTGAGGTCTCAAGAAATAGCCTTCTGCATCTCCAAGTTTGGAGAATATCTTACTTACCATGTTGCCTGCACAATAAACTATTATGTGCTATTTAAAACATTAATAATTAGTGTACTTACTATAGGCCAAATGTGCTAGATATGTTAGTAAGATTTAAGAACCAAGAACTAAAAATAATTTGCTGATTAAAAATGATACATTTGTCCAAAGAAGTTTTTGGATTATTGCTATGACAAAATTAGGAACATAATAATTAACTAGCAGGGGTAAACATGTGCCATAAAATAAAGCTAAAGTAAAGCTGAGCATTTTAAATTGATCTTGCCTGTGTACTCACCGAGGGCGTGCTCTCTGATACGCGGATGACTGGTGATCTCCGGGACAAGGAGGCTTCTGATGTAACCTCTAGGTCAGTCGTGTGGCCTTTAGCTGCGTCACATAGGAGAGATGCTCCTGAAATATACGCCAGAGATGTCACTGACCCAGATGCAGTTGCTGAGACCCTGTCTGGAAGTGGTTATTATTCTAGAGCATAAGGAAAGAAGGTATAGAAAATGAGGTTGTATTGGACATCGCTGTCACAGGGTCCTTTATGCCCACCACCTCGGCCAAAAGTGGCTGTGTTTTGTACCATATAAGTCTGTTTCTCATATGTATGAGGAGAGAGCCGCAATATAAACTGGGGACAGCTCGTGGGGTGGCCTGGCTCAAAAAGCTCTATTCGATGAGGGACAACCAGACTAATCACAGGCTTACTCATGGGAACCTGATTTGGGAAACAAAATATGAGGCGGGTATCAAAAGGAACTGATAAGAAAGGATGTATTGAGGGGTATAATGTAGAATAGAGGCCAAGATCAAATCTGGGTTATAAGGAAGCCACACTGTGAACAAAGTGAGACAATAATAAAGCAGAAGTTACCAGAAGGAGAAAAGAGAAGAAGGATCCAGTTTTTAGTGCAAGGAGTAGCAAGACATGTGAGGAAAAGCAGGGAAGGGGGAGGCTGAGGCATGTTTGTGATGGAGCACTTGAGAGAAGAGTCCTAGCTCTTGCCCCTGAGGGCCCTTGGGTTTCTGTTCCTGTCAGGTCCCTGTTCATTGATTGCCATGTGATCCTGGCTCCATCCTGACTCTTAAAATAAACAGCCATTACTTGTGGAAACTTGAGTGAATATTTGTCCCCCTGCAACCAAACTAACTAGAACGTGAGTAGTTATGAGAGAATAATAGTGCTGCTTTGAGTCCTAAAAAAATTGTGGTAAAATATACATAACAAAATTTATTGAGTAAAACTTTAACCAGTTTTGAGTGTAGAGTGAGGGGCATTAAGACCATTTGCATTGTTGTGCAACTACCACCACTATCCATCTCCATTTATCATCTTCCCAAGTTCTACACACATTTTTTAAAAAAGTAAGCTCTATGGCCAACATGGGGCTTGAACTCACGACCCCAAGATCAAGAGTCGCGTGCTCTATTTGACTGAGCCAGCTAGGTGCCCCAATATCATTAAAAAATAACTGCCCACCATCCCCTCTTTGCAGCCCCTGGTGGCCACTATTCTACCTTCTGTCTCCATGAATGTGTGCGGAGTCTTTCTTGAATGAACAGTATTCGTATTAGATGATTAGGACACTATTTACACAGCAAACCTGTAAGAGACAAAACCATTGCCCAGAGTTTTGGGAGAGCTGGAGTTACCCCAAATAGCCTGGAAAGTGTAAACTATTTATTGCGTGTAGTCAGTCAACTGCAGAAGGACACAAACCAGACAGGAAACCAAACTTGAATAGAAAGCTCCCAAGGGAGTCTGAGATGTTGAGCTATGGTCTTTTGCCATGTTCTAGCAAAGGGGTTGCTATGTTTAGAGGAATACGTCCTTCATGTATGAAGTAAAATGACCATATCTGTGGGGGGAAAGACTAAGATCTGGAAAGAAAGGAAGCCAAAGAAATTGTGGGTTAAGGTCTGTCATTTGTATATGGCTAAAATAGAATTATTGTAGCAATAGGACTCTTGAAACTTAAACTTTGGAAACATCCTTCTAAGGGGCTTCAAAGTGTCATAGAATATATAACTTGCCAGTGGTCATCCTGGACCCTTAACAGTGGGTCTATGAGGAGATGAGAATAAGCTTAAGCTTTTAAGGGTTTGGGGGACTGACCTGACCAGTTTCCAAGGAAGCTGGCCCAGAAGTCCAAATCACAAATTAAGGCATTCGATAGGGTGAGCTGGGATCCTGCAGCAAGAGTCTCTGAGCAGTAGCTATGCTGGTGAAACTCAGTGGGTGATATCATTTTGGTTCAGGTGAAAACAGGATCCCAGAGAGCATGTGGGGATGAGGGACATCGTTCAGACCCTGCAAAAAATAGATTGACCAAGACTGGGTGGATTGAGAGAGTCCAGGCCAAACAAATGCATTCAAGGCAGGTCTGGACCACTGAATAAACCAGAACTGGTGTCCAAAGCCCATTCCTACCAACTGAATTTCTATGACAGAGATTTATGTGGAGGCTGCCGTTTGTCCCTTTTAGGCAGGATTGGGGAGAGGAGAGGCAGCACCTAAACGTAGCCATGTTAGGTTCTCTTTAGCGTGCCAACGGGGTGGAACGAAGCCCGAAGGTTGAACATATTAACTTCCCAACTCTGGGCTTGAGCATGCAACAGAGTATGTGACAACCAGTGTTTTGCTGCAGAGTCTGGAAAAGTTCCATGGCTTTATTGACCAATCCCCTCTTTCGGATCATTCCAAGTAAGGCTAAGTGGGCATTGTCCTGAAAAAAATGCAACTTCCCTATTTCAGAGACCATCAGCTGAACTCTGAATGTGAGCCTGGTATGTTTGGTCAGGGAACTCATGCTGAAAGGTGTCCCGGAAGAGAGTGCTGTGGCACTTACCACTGGGATTCTATGTTATTCTACATACTTTGTGTATCCCTTCAGATCCTCTTTTAATGGAACCGTTCAGATCCTTTAATGGAACTTATTAGCCCAGCCATTAGAAGTGTTGTCAGCAAACAGCCTTCAGTTGTCAGCCCCTGCAGCAATTATGTAACAAGGAGATGGCCTTGCCCAAGGTTATACCCTTTTCAGGGCAGCCATGTCCAGTGATTGATTAATGGGGAATATAAAGACACTGACATCTCAGCTCAACTTGAGTCAACTCTGAAGGACCATTCTAGCTCCAGCACTTTCATAGAGTCAGCTGAGATATCTTCATTTCTGCCCAGTTTTGCTTCTGTCTCAGGTATGTTCTGAATGTTTGTGTCTCCCCCAAATTCATATATTTAAATCCTAACCCCCAAAGGTGATGGTATTGGTAAGGGGGTATTTGGGAGGTGACTAGGTCATGAGGGTGAAGGCATCATGAATGGGAACAGTGGCCTTATAAAAGAGATCCCACAGAGCTCCCTCGCCCCTTCCACCATGTAAGGACACAACAACAAGGTGCCAGGTATGAAGCAAGAAGAGGTTCCTCACCAGACAAGGTGACCATGCTGGTGCCTTGATCTTGGACTGCGAGACTCCAGGACTGTGAGAAAGAATTTCTTTTGTTTATAAGCCACCCCGTTGGTGGTGTTTCGTTGTAGCAGCCCAAACAGATGGAGATAGTCCCCTTCCCTCCACAGATGTTCATCTGAAGGGTATTCCTTTATAAACAACCTTGCCATGGGCCTCAGTTTTACTTTGGTGCTCATTCTTAGTTCTTGTTCTTATGTCTCTCTTCTGGGGACCTGCCTTATGCCCCAGTCATCACACTGGGGCCTACCTGGTCCTGTTCTGACTTTGTTCTCAATGTGGGTGCTATTGCCATTTTGATTTCCATTCTTTTGAGGAAATGTACCAACACTGGCTAAATGCTAGTAGCATTCTTGAACTGTGTATAGCCGGAAGTGTTTCCAAATATTTCCAAACATCTCCTAGCTTATTGAGACACCCGAATTAAGAAACACCAAGTCAGAATACCAGCCCAGGACCCAGGGACTTTGTGCTGAACTCAGCCTGGAACCTTGTTCTCTGAGGGCAAAGCATGCCTCGCCATGTCCTCAGATTTGTTGTGCCCTGTTGTGTTCATCTGCTAGAATGGTTGAATGGCCACTCCTTCACTAGGTCCATCTCATCTGTTGGAGCCAGGAGAGACCGAGGCAAGGAAGATGAGGCTGAGGGCTAGTAGTAGGTCCACACAACATTATTATTACATGTAACCACTGTTAATAAGAATAGTGACCATTTAATCGCAGCTTAAACTGGGCTTTCATACATTAGCCCATTTAATTTTCACAATCACCCTAGGAGATAGGAACTATCATTTCTCCATTTGATGAGTAGGGAAACTGAAGTACATGATTGAGTAACTGGCCCAGGTCCCACAGCTGGTAGGGGGCAGAACTGAGATGCCACCACAGGAAGCTGAGCGCTCTCAACGAATCACCTCCCTTTGTTTCTTTTCAGTGTTAAGTTGGACCTCAGCAAAGTCAATAGTAGTCTAAAGGGCCATCATCATCTTACAATAGATGAGTTGCTGAAAAATTGAAGGGAAACCAAATATTTGTCTCATTTTCCACAAATTATATTAAGATTTTATCCATGACCCTGAATTGTCATCAGTTCAGAGCTTCCCAACAGTGAATTTGGTGTGTGTGAGATCCTGATCTCTCGCCCTCGGAGTGGACAGGTAGTCAGCAGCCTCTCCCATTCGCTGTGCTGGGATGTGCAAATATGATCATGTCTGTGTGCGCCCTCATGTGAAACAGGGAGTGAAAGCACAACAATTGGTGGATAGTTCAAGTTTTTCTACTCTTGACTTCTAAGTCAAATACCTATACTATAACAAATGTGCTGGGTAGGGTTGAAGCTTAAAGGAGCTTTTTTTTTTTTTTTTTTTTTTAGCTCAAGTTAGACTGCAGCTTACATTTTTGGATATCAGATCTCTTCCCAGATGGGAAGAAGGTGAGGTTTCAGTATTTGAGAGACACAGAGGTGTGAGGTACCAGTAGAAGAGTTTTGAGAGACTACATTCATTAGAAGATGTCAAGGTCAACGAGATTGAAAGAGCGCACTGAAATCTGAAATCCGGGGCAAACTTAAATATGGTGCTGTGAGGGCGGGGCATCTTGAAAGTGATTCACAGCACATAGGACTTTGCCTAAAACCACAGGTTACATAAACTTCATCTTATCTAGGGGCTTCAAATAAAGTGATGGACCAATCAAAGAATTATTTCAGCAAAGATCTATATGAATGTTCTTTCAATAAAGACTTACCTGTGTTTGTGAAGGCCTGAAGTACTTCTCCTCAAAGCTTGTGTGAAGTATTCTGAGTAGTTAGAACAGCTCTTCTCAAACTATGCTTCACGTTAGAATCACCTGGGGGAGATTTAAAAACTCTTGAGGCCCCGGCTGCACCCTATCCCAATTAAATCAGAATCTCTGGGCCTAAGGCATAGGCATCAGTATTTTTAAAAATATCTCAAGTAATTCAAACACTGAGAACATGGTTTAGAGCAGTGGTTCTCAAACCTGAGTTGGGCATTAGAATCCCCTGGAGCGCTTGTTAAACCCCAGATTGCTGGGCTCCGCCCCAGAGTTTCTGATTCAACAAGCCTGGGGTGGGGCTTGAGAACTTGAATTTCCAGGAGTCGGCCAAAAGGGGGCCAGTGCTGCTGGTCCAGGGAACCACACTTTGAGAACTGCTAGTTTGGAAAATTAATTTACATATTCATTAATGCCATTTGAAGACCTGTAAACTGTAAATTTTTGGCTGGGCAGCTTAAGTAGATGCAACATCCTTGGAAAGGAATCTAACCACAGTTGTGAGCTCACTGCACGCACTGGGGCTTTGGCAGGGTTACATTCGTGCCCATCTGTTAGGCTGGCAGCATGCCCGCGGAGAGTGTGCTATGCCAGTTTCCGCAGGGCATAGGTGCTAACCAAACACGGTTGTGGAGGGGGCAGCTTTCATCACACAGCAAGTGCTATTTCTTGGGCCAGGCAATCCTGCTGTTTGCAAACAGCTCCAGCCTGAGGCCACATGCTTCCTTACATCTGTAGGTGCTTGAGGACATGATTAAAAAATAAATAATCAACAAATGGTTGATTATGTTTCTCCCTCAATCTGCCTTAGCGCTGTAATTTGGCTTGTAGCGAGGCTCTCTCTCTTCGGTGAGCTGGAAGCCATTCCTAAGGACTCTTCCTGTGCAGCGCTTTACAACGGGAAGATGTGGATCTGCTGCATTTATTTGTTGTAGATGTCATGATCTGTTTTGGGCTGTCTTTATATTTATTTATTTAAATTTTTCTTTATTTAGAGTTTTAAATTTATTTTTAGGTGTTTTTTTTTTCTTTATTTTTCTTTAGGTTTTCACTCTTATTTCTGAGCTTGGTTTCCTC
>NW_024423343.1:55810530-55940673 GCF_017311325.1 Ursus maritimus | reverse complement strand
CCCCCCCCCCCCCCCCCCCCCCCGCTTTATCACCAGTTTTCTGAAGTATCTGATTTGATTTTTAAAATATAGACGAGTCCTATTACAAAGTTAGATTGGTACTGGGGAAGTTTCTGCTACAGAATTCTAATTACATTATAAATCAATTTCATTGATTATAAATCTAAGTGTATATGTTATTTTATTTGTCCCATCATAAAACCTGGCTATGAGATCTTTGAGCACTTTCAGGTTAGAACATTGGTTTTTAGTTTAAAAATTGTTTGAGCTTCTTTTTTTAAAGATTTTATTTCTTATTTGAGACAGAGAGAGTGAGAGAGAGAGAGCATGAGTGGAGTGAGGGGCAGAGGGAGAAGCAGGCTCTCTGCTCAGCAGGGAGACCGATGCGGGGCTCCATCCTGGGACTCTGCGATCATGACCTGAGCCGAAGGCAGACGCTTAACCAACTGAGCCATCCAGACAGGCCTTGTTTGAGCTTTTAAAAATAAATAAATAAAAAGTAAAACAGTAAGAAAGAAATCCATTGACTCATGAGAAAAAAACTCATTGATTTACAAGACCTGCAAAAACATTATTTTCTTTTAAGAAAGCATACTGATTATGCTGGGATTGGACATGGGAGCTTATGGCTGGGAGAATGAGTGGGCAAGGAAACGTGAGAAGAGACAGCCCTCTCTATTTACTATGGTTGGATTTTATATCGGGTTAAGTGGGCTTGAAAGGGGAGTCGGGGTATGAAGCGTTATGTACCCCACATTCCAGGGAAAAGAACATCTGGCTGTAAGATATAAAGCAAAGCTAGATAATGAATTGTGACTGTGGAAAACCATTTTTATCAGTTATCCCCACTTAGTTGGATGAGGAAAGTCACAGGTAAAAGTGAATTCAGAAATGAGAGAGAATCAGCTAACATGCCTCATTAGCCTCCAAAGCCCTTGAAAGTGTCTAGAAGTCTCCTTCACAATTTCCACAGAAATTTCACATCGACCGTTTCTCCAACTTCTGTATACAAGTACTTTCTCTTTAAGGCAAGTTTTTTAAAAATTAAATTAAAGAAAAATTTTTATAATTATTACTTTATTAGTAATAATTATTTTTCAAGACATTTTTTATTCCTTTTTATCTTCAAGGTTGGATTTATGGCCATATTCAAATAGGATTTGGGGAATGAGCCTACGGACTCATCTAGCATGTACAACATCATTACTTTGAGAAAATATGATCCGAGTCGAGCACACAGCTCAGAAATGGGCAAAGAGCTTGGGAAGACAATCTATTCAAAACTTGTGAATCATCTGCACATGAGTTTTATGAGTAGGAAATCAGCGTGCTAGATATACTTTTCATACTCTTCTCAGTTAGGGTAGTATGCAGTTCATAGACTAAATTACTATCCCCCACAACCTTAAAAAACATTCCTTTGGAACAATCTCTAATTATCTGAATAAATCCACCTTGTATACAAAAAGTCCATAGTTAAGAGTCTGTTTCTTGGATTGCCTCTCTCTCTCTTTCTCTCTCCCTTCCTTTGCTCATTTGCTTTGTTTTGTAAATTCCACATATGGGTGAGATCATATGGTATGGTTTATGGTTTTCCATATGTCTTTCTCTGACTTATTTCACTTAGCATGACACTCTCTAACTCCATCCATGTTATTGCGAATGGCAAGATTTCATTCTTTTTTATGGCTGAATAATACTCCATTGTATGTAAATACCACATGATACTCTATATAGAAAGACCAAAAAATTCCATCAAAACACTGCTAGAACTGATAAACGAATTCAGTGAAGTCCCCCGATACAAAATCAACGTACAGAAATCTGTTGCATTTCTATACACTAATAAGGAGCAGCAGAAGGAAAATTAAGGAATAAATCCCATTTATAATTGCACGAAAACCAATAAGATACCTAGGAATAAACTTAACTAAAGGGGTGAAAAATGTGTACTCTGAAAACTGTAAAACACTGATGAGGAGCACCTGGGCGGCTAAGTCAGTTAAGCGTCTGACTCTTGGTCTCAGTTCAGGTCTTTGATTTCAGGATTGTGAGTTCAAGGCCCACCTTGGGCCCAATGCTGGGCATGGAGCCTACTTAAAAAATAAACAAACAAACAACAATAACAACAAAATACTGATGAAAGAAATTGAAGATGATGCCAAGAAATGGAAAGACATTCCAGGCCCATGGATTGGAAGAACAGATATGGTTAAAATGTCCATACTACCCAAAGCAATCTACACATTTAATGCAATCCTTATAAAAACGCCAACAGCATTTTCACAGAGCTAGAACAAACAATCCTAAAATTTGTATGGAACCACAAAAGACCTCGAATAGCCAAAGCAATCTTGAAAAAGCAAAGCAAAGCTGGAGGCATCACATTTCCAGATTTGATGTTATATTACAAAGCTATAGTGATCAAAACAGTATGGTACTGGCACAAAACTAAACACATAGAGAACAGAATAGAAACCCCAGAAATGAACCCACAACTAGATGGTCAACCAGTCTTTGACAAAGCAGGAAAGAATATCCAGGGGGAAAAGACAGTCTGTTAAACAAATGGTGCTGGGAAAACTGGATAGCCACGTGCAAAAGAACGAAACTGGACCACTTTCTTATACCACACACAAAAATAAATTCAAAAGGATTAAAGACCTAAATATGAGACAGGAAACCATAGAAATCCTAGAGGAGAAAACACAGTAATTTCTTTGACACTAGCTGTAGCAACATCTTTCTAGATATGTCTCCTGAGGCAATGGAAACAGAAGCAAAAATAAACTATTGGGACTACATCAAAATAAAAAGCTTCTGCACAATGAAGAAAATAATCAACAAAACCAAAAGGCAACCTACTGAATGGGAGAAGATTTTACAAATGACATATCTGATAAATGGTTAGTATTCAAAAAATATAAAGAACTTATACAACTCGACACCCAAAAGACAAACAATCCAATTTAAAAAATGGTCAGAAGACATGAATGGACATTTTTCCAAAGAAGACATACAGACGGCCAACAGATGCATGAAAAGATGCTCAACATCTCTCATCATCAGGGAAATGCCAATCAAAACCACAATGAGATATCACCTCACACCTGTCAGAATGTCTAAAATCAACAACATAAGAAATAACAGGTGTTGGTGAGGATGTTGAGAAAAGGGAACTTTCATGCACTGTTGGTGAGAATGCAAGCTGGTGCAGCCCTCTGGAAAACAGTGTAGAGGTTCCTCAAAAAGTTAAAAATAGATCACTGAGTCTTTTAGACTTAAAATTTAGTCTTAAATTTTATACTCCAGGGGAGTGCCTCACTTCTTTCTCTCTAGTCCTGTGCTGGTTCTGGTTGGATAAAAACTGGGGCAGCTCTGGGTTTTGGGTAAGAGGACAGTTTCTTTGGGACATGGCATAAGTGCAGGCCAGCCCTCACTGCTTTGAATTTCACTGTTTAAGATTCCAATTCCAGGAGGCAAGACCCTGATAGGCCCAGTTTGGATCTGATTCTTCCTCCTCTTGGCAGATTAGGGGGTGGGGTCACCGTGTTTGATGGTTTCACCCCAAGGATGCAAGTTTGGCTTAACATATAAAAAAAAAATCAATGAATATAATATACTTCATTAATAGAATAAAGGACAAAACCCAGAAGACTACCTCAATAGTCATAAAAAAGCATTTGACAAAATTTGACAAACTTTCATGACAAAAACAATCAACCAACTAAGAATAGAAGAAAACTTCCTCAACCTGTTAAATGGAATCTACGAAAAATCCACAATTATGTCATACTTGGTGAAAGACTGAGTGCTCTCCCCCTATGAGCAGAAACAAGACAAAGATATCTACTCTCTCCACTTCTACTTAACATTGCAATAGAAACTCTACCTAAGGCAATTCGATTATTTTATTAAGAAATAAAAGACATCCAGTCTGGAAAGGAAGAGGTAAAAATATCTTAACTTGCAGGCAGTACGATCTCATCTATAGAAAATCCTATGGGATTCACTAAAAGGCTAATAGACCCAACAAATGAATTCAGCAAGTTGCAAGACACGAGATTAATATACAAATCAATTTTATTTCATATACTAGCAATGAACAATCCAAAAATGAAATTAAGAAAACATTTTCATTTTTAATGGCATCAAAAAATAAAATACTTAAAATAAGTTTAACAAAACAAATGTCAAATTTGCATATTGCAAACCACAAAATATTGTTGAAAGAAATGAAAAAATATTTCAGTAGATAGGAAGACATCCATGCACATGGATTGGAAGACTTAGTATTGTTAAGATGACAATACTCGCCAAATTAATCTCCAGTTTCGACACAATCCCTATAAAAATTCCAGCCAACTTTTTGCAGTAACTGACAATCTGATCCTAAGATATATATGAAAATGAAAGAGACTCAGAATAACCAAAGTAATTTTTAAAAACAGGAATAAAATTGGGCAATTCACACTTCCTGATTTCAAAGCTATAGCAATCAAGCCAGTGTATTGCCAACATAAGGATAAATATATAGATCAATGGAGTAGAATTGAGAATCCAGAAACAAATTTGTATATTTATGGTCAATTCATGTTTTGGCAAGGGTGTCCAGACAATTCAGTGGAGAAGAATATTATTTTCAACACATGGTGCTGGGACAACTGGATATTCACATGCAAAAGAATGAATTTGGAAGCGTATCTCATGCCATACACACAATTTAACTCTAATTAGATAAAAGCCCTAAATGTAAGCAATAAAATTATAAAACTCTTAGAAGAAAACATAGTCGTAAATCTTCATGACTTTGAATTAGTCAACAGTTTCTTAGCTATTACACCAGGGCCCAAGGAACAAAAGAAAAAACAGATAAATTGGACTTCAACAAAGTTAAAAACTTTCATGTTTCAAAGGGCACTATCAAAAAGTGAAAAGAGCCCACAGAGTGGAAGAACATATTTGCAAATTATATATCTGATAAGGGTCCAGAATATATAAAGAAGTTTCACAACTCAAGAATAAAAAGACAAATAGTTCAGTTAAGAACTGGCAAAGGATTTGAACAGGAATTTCTCCAAAGAAGATATACAAATGGCCAATAAGCACGTGGAAAGATACAAAACATCATTAGCCATCAGGGCAATGTGAGTCCAAACCACAATGAGATATCACTTGTTGTGGGTTGAACTGTGTCCCCCAAAAAGATGTGTTGAAGTCTTAACCCTGGTACCTGGAAATATGACTTTATCTGGAAATAGAGTCTTTGCAGCTGTAGTCAAGTCAGAATGAGGTCAGACTGGATTACGGTAGGTCCCAATAAGACTGGAGGGGAGACACAGATACAGTGGAAACTTTCACGTGATGACAGAGTCAGAGATTGAAGTGATGCATCTATAAGTCAAGTAATGCTAAGGATGGCTGGTAACACAAGAAACCAAGAGAAGGGTATGGAATAGCTTTTCCTTAAAGCTTTTAGAGAAAGCATGACCTTGCTGACATTTTGATTTCAGACTTCTACCTCCCAAAACTGCGAAAGAATGAATATATGTTATTTTCGATCACTCGGTTTCTGGTAATTTGTTGCAGCAGCCCCAGAAAGCAAATATACTACTCGCTCCCACTAGGATGGCTACGATAAAAAAGATGGACAATAACAAGCGTTGTGCAGTTGGGAAGAAATTGGAACCCTCAGATATCGCTAGTGGAAATGTAAAATGGAGCAAACACTGTAGCAGACAGTTTACAGTTCTTCAAAAAGTAACCATATAGAGTTACCATTTAACACAGTGATTCCGCTTCTAAGTATGTATGAAAACCTATGTCCACATAAAAACTTGGACATGAATGTCTATTAACAGCATCCTTAATAATAGCCAAAAAGTGGGAATAATCCAAATGTCCATCAACTGTGGATTGGATTAACAAAACACGATGTATCCATATACTGGAATGTCATTTGGCAATGAAAAGGAATGAAGTACTGAGCCATGCTACAAAATGGGTGAACCCTGAAAACATTAGGCCAAATGAAAGAATCACGAAAGACCGTATGATTCCTTTAATATGAAATGGCCAGAAGAGGCAAATCCGTGGAGGCAGAAAGTAGATTAATAGTTGCTTAGGGCTGGGGGTGGGGAATGGGGAGTGACTGCTAAGGGATATGGTGTTTCATTAAAGGCTGACGAAATGTTCTAAAATTAGATAGTGATGATGATTGTACAACTTTGTGACTATACTAAAACCCACTCAAGTGTACCCTTTAAATGGGTGAATTTTATGATATGTGAATTATATCCTAATAAAGCTACTAAAAAAGAATGTGTTCTATGGGTGCTTTTCATTTTAGCTGTGCTGAACTCACTTTGCTGAGTCTGAGATCTCATGCATGCTGTGCCTGGAATGTTCTTTCCAATTTTATCTACTGGCAAATCCCTATTTATTTTTCAAAACCCAGCTTGTGCATCCCCTCTTCTGTGAAGCATCTGTCCTCCCAGGAAAGCAAGCACTTCTCTGTATTGCTTCTTGTTTTTAATTAATATATGATCGACATATAACATTATATTAGCTTCAGGTGTACAACATAATGATTCAGTATTTGTATATGTTAGGAAATGATCACAAAGTCTAGTTAACATCCATCACCATCTATGGTTACATATTTTTTTTCTTATGCTGACAAATTTTAAGATCTACTCTCTTAATATCCTGCTAAGTGAAATAAGTCAGAGAAAGACCAATACCATATGATTCACTCATATGTGGAATTTAAGAAACAAAACAAATGAGCAAAGGGAAAGAGAAAGAGAGAGAGAGAGAGAGAGAGAGGTAATCCAAGAAAAGGACTCTTAACTATAGAGAACAAATGGATGGTTACCAGAGGGGAGGGGGTAGGGGAATGAAAAAGGTGATGGGGATTAAGGAACACTCTTGTGATGAGCGCCAGCTGTTATATGGAAATGATTAATCACTATATTGTACACCCAAAACTAACATTACACTGCATGTTAACTAATTGTAATTAGAGTAAAAACTTAAAGAATAAAGAAGATACACTCTCTTAGTAACTTTTTAAAAAAGATTTATTTGTTTATTTTAGAGAGGGAGAGAGAGCGCATGTGTGCACACATGAGTAGAGGGAGAGGGAGAGAGAGAATCTCAAGCAGACTCCCTGCTGAGCATGGAGCCAGAAACGCAGCTCGACTTGGGGCTCAATCCCATGACCCTGACTTCATGACCGGAGCCAAAATCAAGACAAAATCAACTGACTGAGCCACCCAGGCGCCCCTCTTAGTAACTTTCAAATATACAGTATGGTTTTATTAACTATAGTAACCATGCTGTATATTGCACCCCCAGGAGTTATTTATTTTATAACTGGAATTTGTACCTCTTGACTGCCTTCCCCCATTTTACCCACCTCCCTACGCTCTGCATCTGGCAACCACCAATCTGTTCTCTGTATGTATGAGATTGTTAGTTTTAGATTCCACATGTAAGTGAGATCAAACAGTAGTTGTCTGACTTATTTCGCTTAGCATAATGCCCTCATGGTGTTGCCTCTTGATTTGGTCCTTGTGGGAACGGTTGTACATTTCTCACTGTGCTGCCACTTCGTTTTCTTTTTGCTTCTATTTCCCCTGTAGATTGTGTTTTTCTCTGAGGATGAGAAACATGGGCATCTTACCACAACGTATCTATCCTCAGTGCTTGTCATTGTGCCTGGCACATAGCAGGCACTCAGTGCTTGCTAAATCCAACTGAATAATTTGAAAGCATATGGAACAAAGCTCAGAATAAACAGTAAAGAAAGGATCACATAGGTTGTGGTCATGAACAACATCTGCTAATTAGACTGCTAAGAATGTAGTATAACATGGCATTCGAGGCACCTATGGTTATAAAAGCTCTCAAATATATTTTTATTACCCTATCTATACGTCCAAAAGCCAGCTAGCTTTTAGCTTTCATTCCCTTTTCCTCCTCCTCTCCCCAGTCCCTCTCTCCCTTTTTATCCGTGAGTCAACATATTCATGTTTTTTTCCTATTAAAAATTCAACTTTCCACTTTGAGATAATTTCAGCTTACAAAAAAGATCACAAAAATCATTCAAAGACTTCTCATATGCCCTTCACCCAGCTTCCCAAATAGTAACATCTTACGAAGCCACAATACAATGGTCAAAACCAAGAAATTAATGTTTATATGATCCTATTAACTAACCTACCAACCTTCTTGGTTTTTTTTTCAAGATTGATTTATTTAGTTTTGAGAGAGAGCGCGCGTGCACATGTGGGAGCAGGGGTGGGGTAGAAAGGCAGAGGGAGAGGGAGAAGGAAAGAATGGAGCCAGACACACAGCTCCTGCTGAGCATGGAGCCAGACACACAGCTTGACATGGGGCTCAATCCCATGACCTTGTGGTCATGACCTGAGCTGAAATCAAGAGTGGGACACTTAACCGACTGAGCCACCCAGGCGCCCCTAACCTACCAACCTTGCTCAAATTTTACCATTTGTCCCAATAATGTTACTTTTCTGGTCTAGGAACCAATATAGGATCAGAGTCATGCCTTCTTAATCTCTTCTACTCTGGGACAGTGTCTCAGTCTTTCATGACCATGATGCTTTTTGGGCAATGGTTTTGAAGAATGTCCCTTAATTTAATAAATGCATAGCAGATACTTTTTGGTAGGTACTGTGCTAGTCTCTGGAACATTTTAGCTTCAGTCTTTGCCCCAGGAAGCTGGTCTTTTAGGGAAGAGGAGTAGAGATGTACAAATTAACAGCCAATTACAATACAGTGTAAAAATTCAATAATGGAGGTAACCACTGAGTATGGACAGGATGTTAGAAGGGGCAACTGGCTATATGTTGGGGGACCTGGAAACACTTCTTGCCAACGATGACATCTAAACCAAGTGAACAAGGCAGAAGTTGGGGGCCCGAGAGAGAGAGGAGTGTTCCAGACAAAATTTAATCCATCAAGTATAGCAGAATACTGCAGTCATTTTAAGGAATAACCTAAATACTCTTTGTAAAAATCTTTATAATCAGGACCACATTTGAACATGTTGAAGAAATCTGCTTTGACCTTTTCTGTCTTGTCAGAATTCATTTAAAAACCCTTGACACACTGACATTCATCGTTGTACTTTGGTAATTTCAGAAGTTCTGATGATAAAATTAACTTTAAGAAGCACAATAAATGTGAAACTAAAGAAAAAGGAAAGATTTTTTTATTGAGGTGAATTAATACAAGTAAATTCCGAAGTACATGAGCCTCTGAAGAGAATGATTAAGGAGGGTATAAAGTGAAATTAATTTATCAGAGGGACGCTGGCCTTGGTCACTGCCAGGAAGCAATCACATAAATGTTATCATAAAGTTAGACAAAATCATGCAATTGTGTAACCTTTTTGTATCTTGTAATACCCAACAGGAATAGTCCCCATTTGAACACAAGTGTTATAATAGGTTCCATAAGAGATAGTTGGGCAGACTCATTTAAAGCTGGGCATCTGGGACACCTGGGTGGCTCAGTTGGTCATGATTCCAGGGTCCTGAGATGGAGTCTCACATCAGGCTCCTTGGTCAGCAGGGAGCCTGCCTCCCCCTCTGCCTGCCGCTCCGCCTGCTTGTTTTTTTTCTCTGTCTCTAACAAATAAAAAAAAAAAATCTTTAAAAAAAAATTAGCATCTGCAGGTTGACTTGCGAACCGGAGTCTATCATCGCTCAGGTTCAAATGTTTTTGGTTCGGAACCTTTGGATAAGATTCTTGTTTGTGAATTAGAAACAAATTATTTAAGAATGGGGCAATAGGCAAACTCTATACTTAGAGTATATCTCCTTTCCTCTTCATCTTCTTCCTCCCTCACCTTCTTTTAGTTCTCAACTTTACTATTAATTAAGAGAGTGCAAATTAAAGCCACATTATCTTTGCACTACCATTAGACTGGCAAACATTAAAATGCTAGACGATGCCACACGTTGAAAACTACATGGAGAAATGGAAACTTGTCCTTTGCTATGGTAGGGCTTAAACATTTTATATCCACTTTGGAGAACAATTGGGTACTAGTAAGTCTGAAAATTTGCATGTCTCCCAGAGGTGGAAAATTGTAAGACACTTGCCTTCTTAGCCTTCTGTAAAGATGGGATGCAGGTGTTTGAGCTAGTCTGCCAAAGAGATGCATGAACCCCACACTTTGAAGATGCTGTTAGAAAGTAGGGACCGAGTGGAACCTCTGAAATTAAGGTGGCAGCAGTGATGGTACCTATGTATGATTTTTGGAGGCAGCAATGACTATAGATCAAGAAACAGCATCAACATCTGGCATGGGTCATTTTGGAAATAAAAGGGGGCAGTACCTGTGCCTTCAAGCAGAGTACCATTGTCTTCATTAGGTCAATTCCACGGTGTGATATTAGTTTATTTTCACATTGGTTCTTAAGCCCTTCATGAAATTCTGAAAGCTATCTAACATCCTTTAAAAAATACTTTCCTTGTTTAAATACCCATAATGGCTTTCTGTTGCTTACAACTAAGAATCTTGGAAAGCACTTTGGCAAAATCTGTTAAACAGAGGACATGCACACCTTACATCTCAGCAATTCCTCTACTGCACAGATCCTGAGGAGCAGCATTGTCCGTTAGAAATTTCTGTGATGTGGCTATGCCATCCAATACGCTAGCCACTGGCCACGTGCGGCTACTGACCACTTGAAACGTGGCTAGTGTGGTTGAGAAGTTAAAATTTTAATTTTATTTGATTAATTTAAATTAATTTAAATGTAAGTACCCACATGTGGCTAGTGGCTGCATTGTCAAACAGCACAACCCTAGCAAAAGAAGATGCCCACGTGCAGCCCTCTGACAGTGCTGGTGGGAACGCAAGCTGCTGCAGCCACTGTGGAAAACAGTGTGGAGGGTCTGCAAAAAGTTGAAAATAGAGCCACCCTACGACCCAGCAATTGTACTACTGGGTATTTACCCCAAAGACACAAAGGTAGTGATCTGAAGGGGCACATGCACCCCAATGTTAAATATTGCACTAACTAAAAATCAGCCGAGGGACTCACAAAAGAAAAGGATGTACAGTATGACACCATACACTTAAAATGTGGGAGGGAGAGGAGTAACAAATGGGTTCCAACTTAAGTGACCATCAACTTAATATCGACTACTGTATGCAGATGTTATATACAAACTGAATGGTAACCACAAATCCAAAACCAGTAATAGATATGTAAAAAATAAAGAAAAAGAATCCAAATATATCACTAAAGAAAGCCAATTCCTTGTAAGAGAAAAGAGCAAGAGAAGAAAGGAACAGAGAAGAACTATAAAACAACCATAAAACAAGTAACAAAATGGTAATAAGTACATACCTATCAATAATTTCTTTGAACGTAAATGGACTAAACTCTCCAATCAAAAGACAAAGGGTGCTAGAATAGATAAAAAAGCAAGACCCATTCGCATGTTGCCTACAGAGATTCATTTTGGACTCAAAGACACATGCAGATTGAGGGACACCTGGGTGGATCAGTCAGTTAAGTGGCTGACTTCGGCTCAGGTCATGGTCTTAGGGTCCTAGGGTCAAGCCCCACATCAGTCTCCAGGCTCAGCGGGGAATCTGTTTCTCCCTTTTCCTCTGCCCCTTCCCCCGCTCATGCTCTCTCTTGTACACTGTCTCAAATAAATAAATAAAATCTAAAAAAAAAAAAAAAGACACATACAGATTGAAAGTGAAGGGATAGAGAAGCATTTATCATGCAAATGGATGTGGAAGTGAAAAGAAAGCTTTAACAGCAATACTTATATTGGACAAAATAGACTTTATAACAAAGACTTTAATAAGATCAAAGAAGGACACTATATAGTCATAAAGGAGACAATCCAACAAGAAGATATAATGATTATAAATATTTGTGCACCCAACATGGGAGCACCCAAATACATAAAGCAGTTAATAATAAACATAAAGGAAGTAATCCATAGTAATACAATAATAGTAGGGGACTTTAACACCCAATTACCTCAATGAACAGATCATCCAAACAGAAAATCAACAAGGAAACAGTGGCTTTGAATGACACACGGGGATCAGATGGACCTAGCAGATATACTCAGAACGTTCCATCCTAAAACAGAATACATACTCTTTCCAAGTGGAACATGGAACATGCTCTAGAATAGATCACATATTAGGCCACAAAATAAGTCTCAACAAATTAAAAAAGATCAAAGTTATACCATGTATCTTTTCTGACCACAATGTAATGAAACCAGAAATCAAGCACAAGAAAAAATCTGAAAAAGGCACAAATACATGGAGCTTAAATAACATACTACTAAACAATGAATGGGTCAACCAACAAATCAAAGAGGAAATCAAAAAATACATGGAGACACATGAAAATGAAAACACAATGGCCTGAAATCTTTGGGATGTAGCAAGAGTTGTTCTAAGAGGGAGGTTTATAGCAATACAGACTGACCTCAAGAAGCAAGACAACTCTCAAATAAACAACTTAACCTACCTTGCACCCGAAGGAGCCAGAAAAAGAAGAAACAAAACCCCAAATCAGTAAAAGGAAGGAAATGATAAGATCAGAGTAGAAATAAAGGAAATAGAAACTAAAAAAATAGAAGAGATAAATAAAACCAAAGCCGGTTCTTTGAAAAAATCAACAAAATTGATAAACCTTTACCCAGACTCATAAAAAAGAGAGAGGACTCAAATAAACAAAACCAGAAGTGAAAGGGAGAAATAATAACCAACACCACAGAAATACAAAGGATTGTAAAAGTATATTATGAAAAATTATATGTGAACAAATTGGACAACCTAGAAGAAATGGATAAATCCCCAGAAACATATTACCTCCTAAAACTGAATCAGAAAGAAATAGAAAATTTGAACAAACAGATTACCAGCAGTAAATTGAATCAGTAACCAAAAAAACTCCCAAGAAACAAGAGTATAGGACCAGATGGTTTCACAGATGAACTGTACCAAACATTTAAAGAAGAGTTAATACCTATTCTTTTTGAACTATTCTAAAAAATAGAAGAGGAAGGAAGGCTTCCAAATTCATTCTATGAGGCCAGTATTACCCTGGTATCAAAACCAGATGAAGACACTACAAAAAAAGAGAACTACAGGCCAATATTTCTGATGAACATACGTGAAAAAATCCTCAATAAAATATTAGCAAACTGAATCCAACAATACATTAAAAAATCATTAATTACAATCAAGTGAGATTTATTCCAGGGATACAAGGGTGGTTTAGTATTTGTAAATTAATCACGTGATATATCACATCAACAAGGGAAAGTATAAAAACCATTAGATCATTTCAATAGATGCAGAAAAAGCATTTGGCAAAGTACAACATCCATTCATGATAAAAACCCTCAACGAGGTAGATTTAGAGGTAACACACTCAACATAATAAAGCCATATATGAAACACTCAGAGCAAATATCATACTCAACGATACTCAGAGTTTTTCTCCTAAGATCAGAAACAAGATAAGGACGTCTACTCTCACCACTTTTATTCAACTTTATACTGGAAGTCCTAGCCACAACATTCAAACCAAGAAGAAAGAATGCAAGCATTCAAATTGGTAAGGAAGAAGTAAAACTTTCACTATTTACAGATGACATGATACTATATATAGAAAACCCTAAAGGCTCCACCAAAAAACAACTAGAACTGATGAATGAATTCAGTAAGGTTGCAGTATATAAAATCAATATACAGAAATCCATTGCATTTCTATACGCTAGTCATGAATCAGCAGGAAGAAAAATTGAGAAAACAATCCCATTTACAATTTCACCAAAATAATGAAATACCTAGGAATAAACTTAACCAAAGTGATGAAAGACCTATGCTTTGAAAACTATAAAACCTTGATGTAAGCAATAGCAGATGACACAAACAAATGAAAAGATATTCCATGCTCATGGATTGGAAGAACAAATACCGTTAAAATGTCCATACTACCCAAAGCAATCTACAGATTCAATGCAGAATATATCAAAATACCAACAGCATTTTTCACAGAGCTAGAACAAACTATCCTAAAATGTGTATGGAACCCCGAAAGACCCTGAATAGCCAAAACAATCTTGAAGAACAAAACTGGAGGTATTACAATCCCTATAGCAAGATATACTACAAAACTGTACTAATCAAAACAATATGGTATTGGCACAGAAACAGACATATAGATCAATGGAAAGACTGGATAGCCCAGAAGTAAAACCAGATTAAATTGTCAATTAATCTCTGAGAAAGACAAGAATATAAATGGGAAAAAGTCTCTTCGAGAAATGGTGTTGGGAAAACTGGAGAGTTACCCGCAAAGGAATGAAACTGAACAATTTCCTTACACCGTACACAAGAATAAACTCAAAATGGATTATGAGACCATAAACGTCCTAGAAGAGAGCACAGGCAGTAATTTCTTTGACATCGGCAGTAGCAACATCTTTCGAGATACGTCTCCTGAGGTAAGGGAAACACAAGCAAAACAAATTATTGGGACTACATAAAAATAAAAAGCTTCTGCACAGCAAAGAAAACAATCATACCGAATGGGAGAAGATATCTGCAAATGACACATCCAATACAGGGTTAGTATCCAAAATACATAAAGAACTTATATAACTCATCACCAAAATAATCCAATTAAAAAATGGTCAGAAGACATGACAGACATTTCTCCAAAGAAGACTTACAGATGGCCAACAGACACATGAAAAGATGTCCAACATCATTCATCATCAGGGAAATGCACATCAAAAGCACACTACCACCTCACACCTGTCAGAAAAGCTAAAATCAAAAACACAAGAAATAAGTGTTGACAAAGATGTGGAGAAAAAGGAACCCTCATGCACTGTTGGTGGGAATGCAAACGGGTGCAGCCGCTCTGGAAAACAGTGTGGAGGGTCCTCAAAAACTATGAATAGAATCACTATATGACCCTGTAATTTTACAACTGGGTATTTACCCAAAGAATTAGAAAGCACAAATTCAAAAAGGTATACACACCCCTATATTTATCACAGCATTATTTACAATAGTCATATATACAGTGAAGTATTACTCAGCTGTAAAAAAGAATGAAATCCTGCCATTTGTAACAACACAGACGGACCTAAGAGAGTATAATGCTAAGCGAAAAAAGTCAGTCAGAGAAAGACAAATACTGCATGATTTTACTCATATGTGGAATTTAAGAAACAAACGAGGGGCGCCTGGGTGGCTCAGTCATTAAGCGTCTGCCTTCAGCTCAGGGCGTGATCCCAGGGTTCTGGGATCGAGCCCTGCATCGGGCTCCCTGCTCTGCTGGGAGCCTGCTTCTTCCTCTCCCACTCCCCCACTTGTGTTTCCTCTCTCACTGGCTGTCTCTCTCTCTGTTGAATGAATAAATAAAATCTTAAAAAAAAAAAAAGAAACAAACGAAAAAAGGAAAAAAGAGACAAACCAAGAAATAGACTCTTAACTATAGAGAACAAACAGATGGGTCCCAGCGGGGAGGTGGGGAGTTGACGGGTGAACAGGTGATGGGGATTAAGGAGTGCACTTATCATGATGAGCCCTGAGTAATGTATTGAGTTGCTGAGTCACTATATTGTACACCTGAAACAAATATAACACTATATGTTAACTATCTTGGAATTAAAATTAAAAAAAAAAAACACATTGGGACTAATTATACTCCTATGAGAGTCTGGAAACTTTTTTTTTCCTTTTGGAGGGTGCGGGAGTGGGAGAAGAGGGTCACTTACACTTTGTAGAATACATTACACTTTTGGGTAGAATATGGGCAAGAGGACATTAGTGCTAACAGGGATGCTAGAGATTATGTAATACATGGCATTGATTCATAGATAAAGAAAAAAAGTCCAGCTAGATTATGGTCCTTGCTCCAGATTACAGAACTGGACAAATACTAACACTTATTTCTTTTCCTTGATTCATAGTTGGGATATGTTTTGCTCAGATGCTAGATTGCTACCACCGATAGAATGCACGGTGACTGTTAACTGCTTCTCAGATCACCAAGAAGTTGTTGAACATTTGTCACTTTTTAGCTCTTCAAGATAGTCAGTTAACATACATTTTGATAGATGATTTGAGAATCCTTTTGCATTTGAAATGCTGTTTAAAATCAGCACTATTTGAAGATAACACCACATAGCATTTCTGAACCATCAGAAGAAACTAATTATTCAAGTAGAAATAACAGGCAATGCCATAATTCAAAGAACTAGAGCAGGGGTTGGCAAAGTGTTTCGGTAAAGGCCACATAGTAAATATTTTAGGCTTTGCAGTTCATACAGTCTCTGTTAAAACCACTCAACAATGCCATTGTAGTGTGAAAGCAGTCATAAACAATATGCAAAAGAGTGAGCGTGACTATGTTCCCATAAAACATTATTTACAAAAACAGGCAGTGTGCTGAATTTGGCCTTCAGGCTGGAGTTTGCAGACCCCTGCCCTGGAGTCCTAAATTTTATAGGCTTTAAGTGGAGTGTATATATAAAGTCACCCAGAACGCTTGCTCTAAAAATGCTGTTAATCTTTTGTTTGGTTAGTTTTATTTATTTTTTAAATAGCTCCTACATATTTTAATAAATCTAATGTAACTCTAAGTGACAGGCTCCTCCTAGAGATGTGTGTGTGGCCTGGCAAGAGTCATGTCCCATGACTGATATCAGTTACCTCGTCTAAAAAATGGCATATCATCCATCCTTATTTAGTTGCTTATTTCTGAGCCGGCCAGCTCAGGAATGTTAGTAGGATGCACAAAAAACACAAAGGGCATACTATTTATTTAGAGATGAATTTGTTTTATCTATATGGTTTTTTGTTTCGTTCCTTAAGGATGCCAAGTGCAGGGCACCCAGCTGGCTCAGTTGGAGGAATGTGCGACTCTTGGTCTTGGGGTTGTGAGCTTGAGCCTCAAGTTGGGTGTAGAGATTACTTAAACATAAAATCGTAAAAAAAAAAAAAAAAAAAAAAAGAATGCTAAGTTTCTATCCTAGCCTCTTGTGTGGCCTTCTGTGCGTTACCTCAGCTTCTTTATCTGAATCATAAGGAACCATGCTCACTCACATCTTACGGGTGTGGCAAGGGAAGCTCTCCAGATATGCCAGATGTCATTTATCTAGCACTTACATGCTATTGGAGCTGGACATGTCCACACACTTTAATTGTTGCATACTGATGACTGCCAGGCCTCACAGTCTTGTGGCTTTCCATCAAACAACCTGAGAAGGGAGATAAAAAGGAAAGAAAACTAACAAAAACAGAAAAGGAAAGACAATAAAATGTAAGGATAATGGCTGAGTGGGTAATGGCAGGCAACATCTTTAGCTACCATGAAAAGTATTAAGCCAATGTGTTTGTTGAATTCATTTTGTTGGTGGTCACTTTGTGTTCACTCCGAACATCCCGCAGTTAGCTAAGTAAACACACATGACTGATGAAAGAAGAAAGGGAACTATTTTTATAGGGACCATTAAACTTTAACTACCATCTGGAAGGGAATGATTAGAGAAGATCAAAATTAAGGCAGTCAACACAAATGCTGTGTGAATACCTCAGGGAATTAACATGGATAAAGACAGTGAACTTGTGGTTAAATAAAGAGACAGACATAAGAGGGAAGTGGTGAACACATCCTTTATAGCTTTAGACCTCATGGTCACATTCATTGCCAAGAGAGCTCAAAGAGGGGAGAAATAACAAGGAGACCATGAGAAAATCCGAAACACCTGGAAATAATCAGATGCTCTGCTCCAGTCATAAAAAAAGAAAGTTAAAGAACGACCCAGGACCACATCATTTGGGCTTCCTCCCTTCCCAGGAAGGAAATGCTTATAGGAGAGGTGTGTTGAAATTGGCAGATAGTTAATATTCAGATTAGCCTAGTACTTAACAGTAGGAAACGGGTTGTATGTACCGCTGGGAAAAAATGTAAGGAACTATATCCTTGTGAACACGAAAGACTCCATAATTTCTGGGAATCACTGTTTTCCCACTAATTAAACAGTCACCCAGCAGGTACTTTGAGAGAGAACAGGAAAAAGGGAGGTTCGGGCCTTCCTCTTTCAGGGCGTACTTCTGCCTTTCATCAGTACTTAACCCCACGGCTGTTCACCCCATTGAGAGCGCACATAAAAGCTTCAGAGAGAAAGCTACTTGTTTTGTTTTGTAGTTCGTCTCTGTATTCAGATGGACTCAGAAGGCCAAACTTCTGAATATCTGAAAGAGGCATCAAGACGGGTGAGCTATGCTGGGTGAGTCCCTCAGCCTGTCCTCCATTCTGAAGAAGCTCCATGTGGGGCAAGTCCAGAGCCCTGAACGAATGAACTAACTTTCTTTCTTTCTTGCCTTTTTCTTTCCTTCTTTCTCTTCCTTCCTTCCCTTTCTTTCTTGAAATACAGTTGACACATAACATTACACAAACTTAAGGTGTTCATCTGATACATTTATACATTGTAGTATGATTGCTATTGAAGTGATAGTTACATAACCATTTCTTTTTAATGGTGGGAATAATTAGCAAGCCTGATGAGGATAATAGAACATTGTTGTCCACATTTGCTCTACTGTGTGGAGGGCCCAGAGCTTTGATTATTGGAGTGATCAACATAGTTTTGGAAGGAATGAGCTGAAGGAGTTTGCCTCAGGCATTGCAATGTAAATATCCTGAGGCAACAGGGAGGAGGGATGTACATGGAAATTCACCATGCAGTTTTCCCCTCTCTGGTTTCTTCTTATTTAAGGTCTTGACTCTACCAGGTAGTGTGCAAAGTGAGTTTCCATCTTTTATCTCATTGATCGCCAATACAATTTTATGAGGTATGCATATAATCCCGTTGTACAGAGGAGAAAACTGAGAACCAAGTCAGAGAGAGATTAAGTAACTGGTCCAAAGGTAAGGACATGTGGTTAGGAAATGCTGGTGTCAGCACTTAAACCCAGTTCTTGCTCTCTGCAGTTTTTGCTCTTATGCTCTTACCCACCATGAAAAAAATCTCCCTCTTGTGCCTCTGCTGGCACCCAAATCCTCAGTATTATGACCTCCACACTTTCCCTTTCTCGAAAGATGTTGGGCTCAACTTCCTGTTAGGGTCAGAGGCTTAAAAATAATGGAGACAGCCTAGTAAAGCATTGGGGCAAAGCAGCTATAATCCCCCTGCAGCAGGAGCCAGAGGCTCCCCTGCACAGCGAGGGAGGCCGAGCCAGGGAGGACTGGGCAAATCATCGCCACATGGGCTGGTATATTTGGCCCCTTCCAAGGCTTTTGCAAAAGAGAATCAATGAGAAATAAAATGCCTGAATTTTTTTTTTCAAGCTTTGAGTAGTGTTTGGTATAGTCTGGCGGCGCTTTATAAGAACATTTCCTTTGTTCCTTATTTTTAGAATAAAATATTTTAGAGTAAAATTCCATTTTAATTAAAATTCAAATAATGGCACAACTCATGCACCTATACCCTACGTGCAAGAAAATGCAGTATTACAAGTCTGAAAATTCAAAGGTGTGCCAGAAACCTCATCATTAACGCACTTCCTTCTGCCTTTGTACTTCTGGAATCTCTAAACATCTGGTGATTTTACCATCAGGAAACAGTGCAGTGTCCATCTGTTAAATCAGGCTTTCGCTTCATTCACCTGGGAGGATCAACCAGATGTGGGCGTCGTTTACATTATTAATGATTTCAGTCTTCCCTTTGTACATGCCCTGTGAGGGCGCGGTGTGAGGTAGTCTATAAATCACTAACAAGTGAAAAAGTCATATTTTACTTTACTTTAGGCATCAGGAAGAAGCAGAACACTTTTTTTTTTTAAGTCCGAGCATAAATCAGTAGCATCTATGTAAATTTCTGCCACCGAAGACTTTTAACTCCTTTTCTTCGACAGAAAGAAGACCTTCGACAGAAATAGGACCTCAACATTCACACGTGCAAATGTTTGCGGTGTGTGGATGCTCAGTGACTCACGCCAAGACGCTCCCTGGATCTCTCACTTGGCGGCAGCCTGTATGATCTTTGCCACTTGTTTATAAATAGCTTCGTACGAGATTTCAGTCCGCACTCTTCCTATCCCGTCCCAGCGTTAGCCATGCCCGCATGTTACAATGCCCCTGTGACAACGCACTGACTTCCATGGGCGTCAGTGGCCTGAGACAGTGTGGCATCATGACGACAAGTGCAGGCTCTGTCCATTGTGACACTGGGGACTCGGCAAGTTACTCAGCCTCTCCAAGCCTCGTTTCCTCCTCTGTAAAGTGGGGATGATGACGATAGTAGTATCTACTTTGCAGAGTTGTGTTCAGAATTAAATATGACCAGCTATATAACTGCCTGACACATAGTAAGAACTCAGCAAAGTTAGCAATTACCAAATGGTAAGGCACTGGGAGCAACCTGCTTGTAAAAAACCTTTCTCAGCAAAATCGAGCAGAAGGTACAGTTTTCCCATATACTCCCTGTTCCTGCACATTCACAGCCTCCCTCCTTATCACCCTCCCCCCGGAAGCATGTTTGTTACAACTGATGAACCGACACTGACCTATACACAATGACCCAAAGTCCACAGTTAACCATAGGGCTCACTCTGGGTGCTGTACGCTCTGTGGGCTTGGACAAGGTATGACATGTATCCATCACTACGGTATCACACAGAGCAGTTTCACTGCCTTAAAAAAACCTCTGTGCTCTGCCTATTCATCCCCCCTTCTCCCTAGTCCTGGCAATCACTGATCTTTTTACTCTCTCCATCGTTTTGCCTTTTCCAGAACGTCATATAGTTGGAATCATACAATATGTAGCTTTTTCAGATTGGCTTCTTTCACCTAGCAATATACACTTAAGTCTTCTCCATGTCTTTTCCTGGCTTGACAGCTCATTTCTTGTTAGCGCTGAATAATATTCCATTGTCTGCACGTACCACACTTTATTTGTCCAATTCACCTACAGAAGGATATTTTGGTTGCTTCCAGCTTTTGGCACTTGTGAATAAAGCTGCTATAAACATCTGTGTGCGTGTATCTGTGTGGCCCTACTGAGGAGTGCAATTGCTGGCTCGTGTGGTAAAAGTTGGTTTCGTTTTGTACGAATCTGCCAAACTATCTTCCAAAGTGGATGTACCATTTTGCATTCCTACCGGCAAAAAATGAGAGCTCTGCTCAATTTTGCTGTGAACATAAAACTGCTCCAAAAATTAAGTCTACTAAAGACGTAAAGGAAGCCTTTCTCTTGACAAAATGTTTTCAGTTAACCGTTTTCTTTCTTTAAAAAAAAAAAGATTTATTTGACAGAGAGAAAGAGCGCACACACAAGCAGGGGGAGGGGGCAAGGGAGAAGCAGACTCCCCGCTGAGCACCGAGCCAGACTCGGGGGCTTGATCCCAGGACCCTGGGGTCATGACCTGAGTCGAAGGCAGATGCTTAACCAACTGACACACCTCACTGGTCTTCAGCATTTTCTCGTTTCCCTTTCCCTCCTCTTTCTCTGACTGTGACCCATCCCAGTCTTGCCCTCATCCTGCTCTTGCCTCCACCTGGGACACACCTGGCACGCTTGCCATCACTTGCCAGCTTCCCCAGGGCTAGGTTAAGAGTTTTTAAGAGTTAATGTAGGAACCTCCCTCTACTTCCCGCTTTCCAGAACCCCTGTTTTCCCTCTGGATTCCTTCTCCCATCCCTAGTCTTACATCCCACCTCCTTCTCATGGTTCAGAGTGCCACCACTTCTTGCCACTCACCCCTTGGTGGTGCCTATGGCTTGTATTTTAGAGTTTAGAAGCACCAACTCCTCTCTGGCAGGGAAGGAGAAGGGAAAAGACAGAGTCCCTGTTCCCTTCCAGGGCTGTAGCCAGAGGAAACATATCACTAGTATCTCCATTTTCTTTTCTTTTCTTTTTTTTAAATGTTTTTTTTATTATATTATGTTAGTCACCATACAGTACATCCCTGGTTTCTGATGTAAAGTTCTATGATTCATTAGTTGCGTATAACACCCAGTGCACCATGCAATACGTGCCCTCCTTACTACCCATCACCAGTCTATCCCATTCCCCCATCCCCCTCCATTTTCTGAACTCATTTTCCAAGAAAGATTGAACTAAGCTGTGGTTATTTCCTGAAGCGTTTGTTGAATCCATGTTTCATCCATATTTGATGCTAAAGGGAGTTCTGTGCTGACCTGAGACCTACTGATTCACAAGTCAGCGTTAGAAACATAACTCTTCATTGAACAGGCACACTAGTGCTGGGAATAGAACAAGAATCTGCTTGACTATTTAGCAATAATGCTTTAATCCAGATTTTTCTACACTGTGAGATCTTCACTTGATCTGATTCATGTTCTATCAGTCTAATAACATATTACTTTATACAGTGGTCTAAAATTGGCACTGGATTAAAACGTCTGCCCAACTATGAATTGGCTTTTCTTTTTGCATATGGGTCAGCTGAGGGGGAAATGATACAGAGAAAAATCTAAAGATTGGGTGTTGTCAGCACCACCTGTGTGGCTGCAGGTTCTTCTGACTCTCTTATGGTTGGGTCATAATCCATTCTGGGGGTCTTTCCAGATGCCCTTCCAATATCCAAATCCAGAATTTCACCCCCCCCCTCCGAAATCAGGCCAAATACCTGTTTATATAGCTAAAAAATTGAACATGGATTAAAACACTAAGAAAGAACATGGAGAATGTTAGTCAGAATACCGTTTATATTTCTTTATTGTGAAGAATGGAATATATATATATCCCCCATATCTTCTTTATCCATTCATCTATCAGTGGACAACACTTGGGCTACTTCCATAATCTGACTATTGTAAATAATGCTGCAAAAAACATAGGTGTGCATATATCTTTCAAATTGGTGTTTTTGTGTTCTTTTGGTGAATACCCAGTAGTGGAATTACTGGATCATATGGTGATTCTATTTTTAATTTTTGAGGAACCACAGTGGTTGCACCAGTTTGCAATGGTGCACCAGGGTTCCTTTTTCTCCACGTCCTTACCCACACTTGTTGTTTCTTGTGTTTTTGATGTTAGCCGTTCTGACAGGTGTGAGGTGAGATCGCATCGTGGTTTTGATGTGCATTTCCCTGATGATGAGTGATGTTGAGCATCTTTTCACGTGTCTGTTGCCCATCTGTCTGTCTGCTTTGGAGAAATGTCTGTTCATGTCTTCTGACCATTTTTTAATTGGATTATTTGTTCTTTTGGTGATGAGTTGTATAAGTTCTTTATATATTTTGGATACTAACCCTGTATTGGATATGTCATTTGCAAATATGTTCCCCCAATTCAGTATGATTGTTTTCTTAGCTGTGCAAAGGTTTTTATTTTGCTGTAGTTTACTTTTGCTTTTGTTTCTCTTGCCTCAGGAGACATATCTAGAAAGATGTTGCTATGGCTGGTATCAGAGAAATTACAGCCTGTGTCCCCTCTAGGATTTTTATGGCTTCAGCTCTCACATTTAGGTCTTAAATCCATTTTGAGTTTATTTTTGTGTATGGTGTAAGAAAGTACACACACCAATATCTTAATTATAAATATTAGTGAGTGAAAATATTACTTGACTCCTAATATTTAATTTCTAATTTCATTAAAGTTCAAATATACTGCTATTAAATGACACTGACTTACAAAACATAATTCAGATGTAGTGAATAAAATGGAAAACAGAATTTCAAATAGGATACAAATTTGTATTTGAAATATTTTTTCTCCATTTGTATACATACAAAGATGAGAATATCAATGTATCTTACATGTTAACCAGAAATAAACTACTACTAGGATGGATTGAACATACTTGGAATTTTTAAGAACTTGGTTGATTTTCATATATTAAGTAGACTATTCATTTTCTTGCAAAATCAGCCTCTCCTCCAAGATGTAACAGAAAAAAATAAAAAAGAAGAGAGGGACCCATTCAAACATGGTAATTTCTATGTCCTAACAAGTTTATAAATGCAAATATTGATGATTTTTAAAAGTGGAGAATTTATGGGTCATAAGAAGGTACTATTTTTTTTGAAAATGATAACGATATAATTTTTTGAGCACCTACCCTCTGCTAGGCATGATGTTGATGCTTCACATTCATTAATTTTGTCATTTTGTATAACTTCAAGGTTAGCAATTTTCTCCAAAAAATCTGATGCTCAAGAAAATTTTAAAAATTGGCTATAGCTTATAAACATTGCACAGTTTGGTTAGCTGCACGATGCTTACTTGCCTTGGAGTTTACCCTCCATCTGCATTTATAGCTTCTCTTGAAGTCAAAATTTAGAGAGCTGCTCCAAAAGTATGGACAGTTGCAAATGCCTCACTTGTCTTCCCACTTCCAGTATTAGCAACCTTCAGTCCACTTAGCACACAGCCAAAGGACAGGGGCCTTTTTTATTTTAAAGATTCCATTTATTTAATTGAGAGAGACCGTGAGTGCATGAGTGAGGGGGGTAGAGGGAGAGAGAGACGGAGAAGCAGACCCCCGGCTGAGCGGGGAGATGACGGCTCTATCCCACCACCCTGAGATCATGACCTGAGTTGAAGGCAGACGCTTAACTGACTGAGCCACCCAGGTGCCCCCCAGAGTGAGGTCTTTTAAACACATGTTGCTCCCTTGTTTAAGACCTTCCAAAGGCTTCTCATTACACTTCAGAAAACCCAAATTAATAAGCCTTGCATGATCTGGCCCCAGCCCCTCTCCAGCATGATTGCCCCCACCCTGCCCTCATCTGCTTTGTTTCAGCCACACTGGCCTTCTGTGGGTTCTGGGCACACCCAGGAATCCCTGAGCACATTCCTACTACTCCCACTTCCTAGAAAACTCTGGGCACTTCTCATCTTACAAACTATAGCTGGACTGTTACTCCAGAGAGGACCTCTAGGTTTGATTGTCACTGCTTCCTACTTGTTTCCTTCACAGCATGGACCACAATCTGTAGCTGCGTATTCTTTTGTTTATCTTTGGACTCTCTCACGGGTTGTAGCCTACCCAATGGCAGGAGTACATACATATGTATACTTAGTGCCTGGCATACAATAGGAGCTCAGTAAGTGCTTATGGAAAGGATGAATGGATTTAAGAATGATAGGAACCCGAATAGGAAACAGAATTTGCTAGAACAATGCCTAGACCTTATATGTCTTCAGGAAAGCAGAGAGGGACAAGGATATGTGGACCTAACTTGATGCGTGACTCTGTATGAATTCTTAAACCTTGTACTGGGAAACAACTTATCACACCGACCCAGATGAAGGTGGTAAAAGTATTTATATCCTTCATAGAACTGGTTGTCTGATTTAACCAACTAATTGTTATGTAGTACATTTAGATATTTTTATTCATCATTTTATTCACATTTTATGATTAAAACCTCAATATTTTGAAAAGTTAGGGAACTGGGTCCCAAATGTCTTATGCTAACTTTGTTTTAGCCCTGTCTATGCCCCAGGAGCCCAAAGGCTGTGACAAAAAACCATTCTGCATAGAGCATTTACACGCTTGATGTAGTACATGGCAGTTGCTAAGGCAGAAAGCCAGAGGTAATGAGCACCGAGAGAATTATGTGCGGATCTTCCTTGCAGCACTCCCCACTGTAACTGAACTACCCCTCCTGATCCTTCAGGTGCTATCAGGATGATTTTCTGCAGACTTCAAGAAAATCCCTGAAGGGCCAAAGATACTTTCTTGATGTTACAATCCTTACTTCAAGGGAAGCTAAATGTTCGGATCCTAAGTGTTTTAATAAGTTATAAGAAAAAAGGAAATTCTAAGTTGAGATCTCCTCCCTCCCTCCCCGCCAAATATGAAGAAATAGATCTTTATACCTATTTATTGGCAAGGTAAAATAAATCCATAATATTCAGAGTTATACAAAAATGGGAAGTGGAAATTCAGTCTTCCAACTTACAGCCACAACGTACTCAGGATTCGGATTTTTTTCCACTTGTTCTTTTGAAGCAGAGGTGGAAAGCAATTAATGTTCTATTAAAGAAAACGTGCAGTATCAGCATATGAGGCCATCTGAGGTCCTTTTGACAATAAGCAATCTCTAAATCTCTAGCAGTGGGATACATAGGCCTATTTAACCATGGAAACCTGGCTTTCTCTCACAAATGAGACCTATAAATTTCACTCAAACAGTAAGAAGATCTGAAAGCTATGTCTCTGTCTCTGTCATAATCTACACTTGTCTCAGACATTCTCTTAGGTCCACAGGCTTTGTTTTAAAGCAACAGAATTGTTTAATTCTTCTGCAAGTGGTCCCCATAATATCAAGAGTGTAGATACCATTTAATATTTGTGGCATTAGCAAAGAGCCCAAGCACAAAAATAAAGTGATAAAAATTCCTTCTCTCCTCTCATCTCCTGGAGTTAACTTAAGTAGAGTAAGGATACCTACCTACCTGCACTCTCTTTGCATTTCGGGTCTCTAGCTTTCAGATCTGTTTGCAATTTATTCTTTCATTATGTATACTAAAAAAATATTAGCTTTCTAAAGATACAGCTCACTCATGTATCTGTTTACAGGCAAAATTCACCAAGAATGATAATGGCCACCACTTTTTGAGATATTACTATATACCAAGTACTTTATAGTTACTTCGTTCAAACTTTATCACCATTTCCTCTAATGCAGGTACTACTCTTATTTTACACATGAAACACACACGAAACACACATGAAGAAACTCAAGATCCTACAGTTGGTTAGGGCTGAGACCCAGTGTTAAATTCAGTTTATTTGGCTCTGAAAACTGGGTGCTTAGTCACTACAAGATTCTACCATTTAATCATCCCGTAAGTTTCTTTTCTTTTTTTCCTAGAATAAAAGATAAAAGGGGAAAAAAAAACCCAAACATTTTTCTTACACAAGGATAGGTTTTTATTGACACCCCTTCCTGTGTTAAAATGTAATGGCACTTTGGTCTCAATGCCAGTCAAGTATTCATTTTTTTGGTTTCTTTATCCTGTTCGTATTCAAAATGCACTTGATCTAAAAAAAGGGGGAGGACACTTAATTTGATTTTTTTTCTCAGATTCTTGCCAAATTATAACCTGCCTGTGTTCAAAAGGGTCAGATGTTCCTTCAGTTCCTTAATCTTTTCATAAGTTCAGTTATTCTAAAGAAGTAGTTTCCAACCTGTGGGTCTTAATTTGAGGAGCCCTTGGAATTACTGTGAAAGGTGTATGAGTGGATTTTGAATTTGTGTCTCCTACCTATTTGTACTGCCACCTTCCAAATATATGAGATGTTATGATTGATTAAATGCGAGTTAATTTAAAATTAAATTGTTAAGCTGACAGTGGCTTGCCATCACTCTGTAGCTTTCTAATCAGCAGGTACTAAAAGTTCAAGAACTTGCAACAAAGGATCTTCATTAAGAAGGTTGACACCTGGTTTCAAATGGTCACTTTGAGATGCTGTAAATTCTCCAAATAAACGTTTTCAAATGTTTGCTTAAAGATTCTCAAAGACATCCATTCAAAATTAGAAATTTCTCTCAGGATACTGTTTTTGTAGACTACCCCCATTTTTGTTGAGCTCAAAGTTTCAAGAGAGAATCAAAGAAACACAGGAATCATGACTTCATCAAATCAAGGTTATATTTATATGGAGAAAAATGGGACTATACAGTACAGAAAGGTTGACTGGCAGAAGGTATTTGATACAGCTTTAGTTTTAACCATGATTTATCACTTTGGGAGGACAACCGGTCACCAAGCTTGTAACCCCGAGTCTCCATTTCTTGCTCTTGTCAGACTGCTCCAATATCAAAAGGAGAAACTCTTCCTTCACTCCCACCACTGCTGGGTGCTGCCCAGGAGGGGCTGGGACACAGACTTCCTGTGTCAGAGTACAAGTAGAGCAGAAGAACCTGCATGGGAGGCCGTGTAGAAGGGGCGTTGCGTGGATTAGTGAATGCTGGTTACGTGGGCTGCCAACTCTGGCTGTTCCCTCCTGGCGAGGCCCTGGTCTGGGCCTCTGAAGCTAGGTTTGCACTCCGGTGCGCAGGAAGAGGCTTGACCTCCCCTCCCTAGAGTAAACCTTCTCAGGAGTCTCTCTCTCTGGGCTTGTGATGACCCCATCCAAGCCGCGCGGTAGACTTTGCAGGCAATATTGGCTCTGTAGCTTATAATGCACTAGAAAGTGTACATTTCAGTCTTCTCTCTGATACTATGACTGGACTAGACATGAATTTGTGTGTGTGTGTTTTTACAATTTTACAATTCTTTCTCTGGACATGAGTGGTCATTTTATTTGTATCTGGTATATATAAAATGCTGTTTTTAATGTCAATATGTCCACCTCTAGCAATATTTTTCTTCCCGGGTAACCAAGCTTGTTGGAATGTATATAAAAATAAGAGGAAATGGACCATAAAAGAGGTGCCAAGTAACTTTCTCATGAATAAGGTGGATGAATTTTGGCCTGATTTATTTTTATTTTTTAGGTTTTGGTTTTTTTGGTTTTCTTCTACTTCCTTGGCTGTTGTATTCTGAAGAATGGAGTAATCAGGTATACGAGATAATGCTGAAGTGTTACTGTACTTTTGAAAGCACGGTTAGGTCTATTTTCTCAATCGTTGACAGGATCCAGGAAATAACAATTTTGTACATGCGTGTACCTAAAGGTCAGGTGGAACAGATTTCATTCCAATTAAGAGTTATTGAAGTAAAATTTGTGAGGTAGAAGATGACAATTCTATCCATCCGTATTTCCTAACATTGAAATGTAGTTGAAATTGAGTTGATTTCATGGTAGGCTTTCCTAGATGCAAAATGCTTGCTAAAATTTCTATTCAGAATTTTTTTTTTTTGCAATTGAATGGATTTTGTGGTTGTGAAAACATACTCATTTCATATTTCTGGTCTTTATTTCTTAAGATATAACTAGCATCTATTCTATAATAAAATAAATTGACTTTTTCGCCGTGGAAACAGTAATTTCATATATCTTTTTAAAGATGCAGGTAGTATCTTTTCTATAATAAAATAGATACATTTTTGCATTTTTATTCAACTCGAAGAATAAGTATAAATCTTTAGAACTGACTTCTGTACCAAAACATTTTTTTAAATGAAAAATTGTCAATTGTAGTAGTTAACAAGGATAAAATTGCAGGTGGCTTTATGTTCCAGCATATAAGCTTAGGTTGAGCATTCCACTGTCATGTCACTGCTGTTCTCTGTAACCTTGATAGATCGCCCCTATAAATATCTCTCGGGGTGAAAAGTAATTTAATCTGTGGATCTGTATATTACCTCCTCATGAACATCCTATCAATTGTGCCAGAGTGCTTTCATGATATGCACTCAACTGAAACCATCAAACCTATTTCACTGAGGATTGTTAGTTAGACCAGAATCTTTGGTCTCAACTCTGTCTTTAAATTTTGCTAAAAGGTTGTTCACTTATGCATGGAAAAAAAAGCTAAGTTCGTGATTTGGTTTTGAAAGACTCTGCCTTATAGGCCTGGGTAACTCCTGGGAACTGGAGTATTCATTTGTTTTTATCTTGAGGTTGACCCAATTAGAACCCAGGTTACGTTTCTGTACAATCGCATAACTCTTATCACTTCCCAAATCATCTTGGAACTCGGTCGTGAGAACACAGCCTACCCTTCTTGCACCAACAGAGTGGAGAGTGCTAAGACGGCCCCCGCTTTGACAGCTCTCTTTTCTCTCTTCCTTTTCTTTGCCAGGACCCTTAGTTGAAAATTGTCTACAGCTCTCAGAAGATTTGGGTTCATTAGGAGGTGATCTGAATAGGGGATTGTGAAGCATAAATATGGACAGGCAATTCAAGACAACATGGTTAATAACTAGATAATTTAAATAATTTTCTTGATGCCTTTTTATTAAATAGCTCTCTCTCTCGAGAGGCCTGCAGACCTTTTTGGAAGAGCTGAAGGCTCTTTTCCACTAACTAGTATATAATTTGGGGCCACTCATTTAACCTCTCTGACCTCACTTACTTTGCCTGTTAAATAGGGATAATTGTATCTGCCCTATCTCAAGGGCTTTCGGGATAAAATGTGATGATAAATGTGAAAGTGCTTTTCAAAGTTAAAACAGCACCAAATACACAAATACTCAGACTCAGAGGACTGCACGCTGAATATATTTTTTCCAAATTGCCATGTATTTTTATGTGTTATGTTGAGATATTATGGCCCAGAAAGTAATTGTTTTACTGGATGGTATGTGGGGTGTGTATTTACGTGGTACAGGTTTTATATAGGAGAGGATTAAGTAGTTTGGGTAGCTACTAAATCTTCAGTGTGTCTCTATTAAGTGTGCTGTTTCTGCTTATGAAAGCTGTTGGTAATCATTTGTATAAGTGATGTTATAAATTACTCTGTATAACTCTGGCAAATATTTATTTTAATACAAAATAGTTCAATTTTCTGTGATGAAAAGACTAATTAATTCAACCACCAAAATATCACTTAATCTTTAGTGGGAAAACCGGCTAGCTGTAAACCAAAAAATTTGGTTTTATTACATAAGTGTTCAACAATACATTTAACTTTAATGTAAAAGGCAAAATTGTAGAAATAGTGATATTACCCTCATTTGTAAGTTCTCTGTAAATTTGTTGTCTTTCACCACCAGCAGAGGGAGCCTGAGAACTAAATCGTGCCAAGATGGCTTTGTTAATTCTTTTGAATTTACACATTTAGCTCATAATAAAGAAATAAAAACCCATCACAGATTAATGGAAAGCCATCACACCTGGATTAGGCTGTAGATAAGCATCTGATTCCAGACTACCAATTAAAATGAGCATCAATAGACGAGGAATATCTGTAACTTGCCTTCTCTCACCCTACCAAAGCATCCGCTGCAAACTTCCACAATCTAACAAAGTTAATCATATCTCAGTGCACAGTTTATTTCACAGGACATCAGAAAGGATGCATGCTTCAAAATATAATTTTATCAAATACACAGCAACAGTATTATGAACTGTTCTCACTGACCACGTTATTTCCACGTGAGAACTGGAATGCACACACATATGGTGTAATCAGTTTTTCCTCCTTTCAGTGTATTTTATCACCTAAATTTTATTTTTTTTAAATAGAGGAAGAGAATAAGGTAATCTGAATGGAAAATAATCATGAAATCCCAGCATTTATGGTTCAACAAAAAATTTATGTATAGTTTTCTCATTGAAAAATAAAAGGTTTTCCAAACTTCAAGGGAAAAAAAACCTATCAGCACATTTTCATTGCTTTGTTTCCCTTAATTAGATATGACAGTGGAATGCAATTGTGTATTTTATGCACCTGTGACTAAAGAAACCTACTGGAATTTGATATTACATAGCAACTCTCATTTTAATAATGATACTGTAATAGTGGTGTAACTGCTAACCTAGCATCAAAAACCCACCTTTCTTGGAATCAAGACATTTACAAGCATGTATCTCTCTGCCTTCAAAGAGCTTATCAATTACCGTTGAAAATCCAATAACGATCGATTCCCTTCCTCATGCTGAAGAGGTCACTTCAGCAAACGTTTATTGAATGGCTATTATAAGCCAGCCACTGTGCACAATGCAGGGGTACAGATGTGAATAAGAAAGCACTGCTGCTCAGAATCAAGAGGCCAAGGTTGACAAGCAACCCAAGAACTACAAGGCAAGGCAGTACCTACAGTAATGAAGACAACACTGTGCTGGGCTTTAAGATTACTGAAGGCGGGTAACAAGTTTGTAAACCCCAATACCAAGCACAGTATTTTGCATATAGCTAGTGCCCAATAAATATGTAGCGAATTAGTTAACACGCGGAGTGTGGTAGTAAAGCATCTTCTTGGTAAGCAAGTTCATTTTTTCCCACTGCTTCCCCTTCCCATCGCTCCAGTCCTCTTTCCCCTAGTTCTCACAACGTGGGGGATAGCCATGCTTTCTTCTTATGTAACATAGCAATTGTGTTGTATAATAATTGGTGCTTGATTCTTTGCTAGTCCCTGGACTTTTTATTTGCAATTCCCTATGCTGTGAAACCTTGGAATCTATAAGACGTATGTAACAACAACAACGACAACAAACCCCACCAAAATCCACAATACAGAGATGCGATGGGCATTCTGTTAAGTACCATATATGCATTATCTCACTTGAACCTAAAAATAGTTGTCATTATTCGTTTTTTCAGGAGAGCGATCTTATGCACAGAAGAATATCTGGATAATAAGTGGAGCTCATATTTGAATCTAGGACTCTGACGTCAGACTTCCTGCTCTGAATGACTGAACTATATTGTCTCTTTATTTAGGGTGCTTAGAGGCCATTTGAATTAGTAGTGGAGACACTTTCTTGGAAGAGACAGTCTACTTCCTCCAAGAATATTATAAATAAATTGCTTTTAATACATAAGATATATTTAAGCTGTTAAAGTTATTTTATAAATACAATAAAATATTTAGGTTATAGAAGCACAAATGAATCACAACTGATAATTCATTCTAAGAAACATGTTTCTTTTAAAACTGAAGAACGAAGAATTCAATTTTTATAATAGGCAAAACACCTTCAAATGTATCTTCAGATGCTCAACAGACCCCAAAAGACTCCCCAGAACTGGACCGCAGTGCCGTCTGCTGTGGAATGCTTTGCAGCCTTGTTTTCCCAACTAGACTCATTAGCAGTGCCAGGTGGTAATAACTATCCAACTGATTCCTACCAGTAAAAAAAAATCTGCCTAAGATCACCACGGACTCTTTCTTTCCCCCATTCTCTGCTTCATTTCTGACCTGATACGCTTTTGGAAAATAATTATGCATGGCAGGAAGTTGCCATACAACAGAGAAGGATTGCGGTGTCCTGGGATTATATAGGATCTCAGATCAAATACTTTTTATTGTGCAAAGAATAAATTGAAAAACATGGCTTTCACCAGCATAGCACAATGAAATCTATTTCTTGCTTTTTTCCTTTCCTGTTCATTTCATTGTTAAAGACTCAACACAGGAAATTATTTACTAATTTGGGAGAATGTTAGCATTAGTGTTTAGCTTTCGGCAACATCACGTAGATTCTAGAAACAAAATAGCTCCAGAGTCTGTTCAAGTAAACTGGAATAAAAGAGTGGACCTTTTAAAGTTGTCTTTTTTTCACACTTCATACATTGTTACCCAATAGGTAGAAATATGAAGTGGTGTGTGAAAGCAGTAAGGATTTAGTTCACCATTCTCTATCTAGTAGGAATTTTTAGTCAGTTAAATTTTGTTCCTGCTTCGTTTTTTGTTAAACATAAACGAGGATATGTTTTAAAAAGTAACTGCCTGCCACCTAACAAAGAAGATATAGTCAGACAAATTCCTAGACCTGTGCTACCTAATATGGTAGCCACTAAGCCACACGTGGCACTTGAAATGTGGCTAGTTCAAATGGAGATGTGAAGTCCAAAACACATGTTAGATTTCAGAAACTGAATGTGAATAAAGAAGATAAAATATCTTAGCAATAATTTTTTGTATGGATTGTGGTTGAAAAGGTATATTTTGGGTATATTGAGTTCAATAAAATATTAATTTTACTTGCATCTTGTTACTTTTTTAAAGATTTATTTATTTATTTATTTGAGGGAGAGAAAGAAAGAGAGAGCAGGGGGAGGGGCAGAAGGAGAGGGAGAGAGAAACCCAAGCAGACTCGGTAGTCAGCATAGAGCCCGAGGCAGGGTTTGATCTCATGACCCTGAGATTACGACGTGACCTGAAACCAAGAGTCGGATGTTTAATTGACTGCACCACCCAGGCTCCCCCTCTTTTTCATTACTTTTTAAAAATGTGGCTACCAGACAATTTAAAATTACCTAAATGAGTTGTATGATATTTCTATTGGACGACACTGTCCTAGGCTATTTTGGGACATCATTGCTCCTGAGAACTGACCGTGAGTAACAGCAAGATCTTCATCACAGAACTAAACTTAATTCAAAAGCTTTTGAAAAGCAACTTGGAGATACATATTAAGAGACTTCACTATATCTCAATTCTTTTGAGCAGGAATTTATATTTCTAGCCCTATGACCTAACAATTCCATTCCTAAGAGAAATGGAAACATATGTACACACAGAAACTTGTACACAAATGCTTATCTCAGCATTATTCACAACAGCCCAAAGTGGAAACAACCCAATTGCTCATCAATAAAAGAATGGATAAACAAAATATGGTATATCCATACAATGGAATATTATTCAGCTATAAAAAGGAAAGCAGTATGGATGCATGCTACAATATGGGTGAACCGTGAAAACGTTATGCTGAGTAAAAGAAGCCAGTTGCAAAAGACCACATATTACATGAGTCCATTCATATGGAATGTCCAGAATAGGGAAATCTATATAGGTAGAAAGTAGAATAGTGGTTATCTAGGGCTGGTGAGAGGTGGGTGTTTGGTGAGGAGTAGGGAGGTGACAGCTAAAGGGTATAGGATTTCTTTTTGGGTAATAAAAATGCTCTAAAACTGGCTGTGGTAATGATTGCATGTATCTGTGAATATATGAAAAATAATTATATCCTTTAAATGAGTGAATTATGTAGTATGTGAAATATACTCTATAAAAAGATGTTTAAAAATTTATTCCTGGGAAATCAAAGTTAACAAAATAATCCTAAATAAATTAGAAAATACCTTTTATTTATAAAGTTGCATGCTGTTACATTACATATAATAAGGAAAATTAAAAACAACCCAAATGTCCAGATAGAGGAGTAGCTAAGTCATTTATGGTATAGTCTCATCGTGGAATGCAGATGTTAAAATGATGAATGTAAGCAAATTCTTGTGAGAGTTTGTATTAATGTGAGAAAATTCTTGTTTTTTATGGTTAATTGAAAAAAGACCCACTGTGATATATATTATTTGCATAACACCATTACAATAAAAATGCCTAGAAAAAAAACTAGGAGTAAATACTGGCCCCAAAATATTAGTAATATTTGGGTTGGGGGGATATGTGAGAATTTTTCCTCTTCATAATTTATTTTTCATATTGTTTATAATTAACAATTTTTAATTGAAATCCAATAAATTCTATTTTTAAGTCCACTTTTATGCTTTAATTGCCAAGAGAAGAGAGCAAATTAATAGATTTTTATAAGATCTAAAAACAGAAGTTGGAACGAGGCAGAATTTCTGTTTGAAACCTTCAGTTAACCAAAACATTAAATTAATTATCCTGTTACTTGAACACCACTGTCCTTGTTATGTAAACATGAATTCACATTTGAGGCAATAATTAAGTTAACTAAAAAGGATGGCACAGTGGCATTGACTGCTATTTTATGTTGATTGAGACCGTGGAGCCCAAATTCTACCCCCTCTTATCTTCTCTGAAGTTTTCTTTTATTCCCATGCCCACAGAGAGGAAAGAAGAAAACCCCTTGCTCCTTTCCAAAGTGAACTTTTCTATATATGTTCTCCCTGCCGCAAATTTGTCGTGTATTTGCAAACATGTTCACTTTTGCAAATGTGTCCCCTCTTTTCCAAAGAAACCTTTCCTTGGCCCTGCTCCGGTTCCACTTCAGATTTCCATCTCTCTCCTCCCCCTCATTACCCCAGGCCTCCATTTTCTTCCTCACTTGGCAGTCTGGGTGGTATTGCAATGACCCTAGTAAAATAGCTCTGTGGAGTATTTATTATCTGCTCTCACCAAACCTCATGACCTCTCTCTGCAGTCTGTCTGTACCAGGATTCTAGACCACTAGCATTCTCCCCTCCATTCGGGCCGTGGCCATCTACCGCCGATCCATGTTTTACCCAACCTTCAGACCCTGGTAACCAACTTCTTGCCAGAGATTTCTCAGATTCTGGTAGGCAAAAATAACTCTCACTTGGCTCTATGTGGGTGGAGGGCAAGGGCTGGGTCTTACTCACCTTGTTCCTATCCAGCAGAAAGTTCTCAACATAGTAGAAAATGCTTAATGCAGGCTCACAGCAACAGAGTGACTGATGAGACGAGGGACATTGAGCTTTTTCATTTCCTTTTGGTGGTGTTCAGACATTTTCCTATAAGTTGAGCATTTCTGACTACTCCTAAAATAGACTTTTAGAGCTAAGAAAGAGCTGGTTTAAAATTCTCATTTATAGATAACGAACCTCAAGCCCAGTGGCGTTGAAGCCGCACAGTTGGTCTTCAACAGAACCAGAACTAAACTCAGGCCATCTGGCTCCCGAGTCAAGTCACTCCTCCCCTTGTCTTGCCTATCTCGTGCCTCTGTAGTCTAAGGTTTCAGAACTGACTTTTTGTATCCTCCTCACAGAAGTCCCCTAAGAAACAAAACAACCTACTACGGACGCGACTGTCCTCCCTAGTGTGTGCACTCAAGATTTTAATTCACATTGAATATTCCTTTTGTACCAAATAGGGTGACTAGCTGTCCCGATCTGCCCCAGACTGAGGGGTTTCCCAGGATGTAGGACTTGCTGTGCTAAAGGAAAGAGTCCCAGGGAAACCAGAAATCTATTGGCCACTCTCATATCAGGTATTCTACTCAACAATTTAGTATGCCTTTTTAAATGACTACCCTGCGAACAGGTACTCTCATTCCCATTTTACAGATAAGGAAGACTGAGGATTAAAGAGGTTAAATGATTTGTCCAAGGATATGCAGTTTATAAATGGCAGAGTCAAGATTAAACCCCAGATTTGTTTAACTATAAGCTCATGATCTCTCTGCTACTTTCCAATTGGAAGTGTGGGTGCTTTACAGCTGTTAAAATCTGCACAGCGAAAGATAACCCTGTGAAATACTTAGTTTAAAAATTGATTTATTATAGGCTAGTTTTGTTGAGGTGTCGCTAATTTGCATGATTGACACATAAGGAGAAGAAAAGCAGCTGCTTAAAATGCATAAATTATTTGAAAGTGATAATGAGCCAGGTAAAATTTAAATTACACAGTCTCAATCCATTTAGTCTTCCCTTCCTGGAGTGGGAGGTGGGGTGGATGGGAGAGAAACCTCTCATTTATTTACAGGTCTAGAAAAAAATGAATCTAGTTAATATTATTAAGCCACATTTGAATCGAAGACAGCGCATGCCAGTCAAATTAGTGTAGAGCAAAGTGAGGAGCAATATTAGTACTTTGATGGTGGTTCGATTAGTAGTTTGACAAATGAGATAGTTTGATAAATGAGAGCTTGGTTTTCTTCCTTTCTCTAATTCCAAGATCAATTTATTAATTCATTCTTTTCTTTCTTTAGGAAAAAAGCAGTCATTATAGTTAAATACTGTTTTAAAAAATTAAATGCTCGAATTTTTTATAAAAAGATAATACCCTCAAGTGATTAAGAGAAAAGCATAAAAAGGCTATTCAATGAAGAGTCTCCCTTCCAACCTCAAGCCATACCACACAGCTGTTTCCCTCAACACAACCAATCACCACTATTCATTTCCTGGGTGTACTTTCAGAGCTAATTAATCACATGCAAGCAAATACTCCTTCTCCTTCCATAAAAATGGTAGCATATTAAGGACATTATTCTGTAAATGGATTTTCTTTTAAACACAATCACACATCTGAGAGATCCTTCTAAATCAGTAGATAAAAAGCTTCCTTATTCTGTTTCATGGCCACATAATATTCCACTCTATGAATGTACCATATTTATTAAACTAGCTCCCTGCTGATAGATCATACATCACTTAACAACTTTTAATTTATCAAATAATACACTCACATGTTTAAAAATTATATATATGAATATATACTAGCATCTTCTACTCATTCACGTCTTCCATCCACCCCAGTTCCCCCACCCCACCACATATATACCCAGATAAAAATGTTATTAGTTTTAGATACAGCTTTCAGTTTCCTTATGCACAGAGAAGTAAATACAAATGTATATCCTTATTTTTTCTCCTTTTATACACAAAATATAGCCTCCTATATACACTACCCAAAATATATACTCCTATATACCCTCCTATATACACAACCTCCTATATACACTACTGTTGTGCTTTGTGCACTCCACGAAGTATTTTGGAGAGCTTTTCATATGAGTACATAGTGAGTGTCCTCGCTTTTTAACAACTGTATAATCTTTTATTGTGTGGGTATACCATATTGTATTCAACCGGTCCTCCATTAATTGACGGTCATCACACACTCTTTTGCTTATTCAAATGCCCTGTGGCTCAACGTCTTGTGACTATTGTCTGGCACAGATAATTTAAGGTAAGTGCTGAACTGCTTCTTTCCTTAAGAACGTTCCTCATTAAGGGTTAAATATTAGCGCTGAATTTTTGTTATTCTACACATGGCAGAAACCTCTTACCTTAAGCACCATAAATAGTCTCTCTGAATATTATTGAAATGCTGTTGCTACCCCAATGAGGAATTACAGAAAACGCGGCGGCAATGATTACATTACTCTTTCCTATTGATTGAGCTGTTGCGGCCGATCCCGCACGTGAGTGTGCTGAGAATGCCTGAGAACAACTGACAATACCCGAGGAATTTGTTTTTAATCTTCCTTTCTTTTGGGTGTGGAGAGGGTGCAATGCAGAAGGTGGAATTTGGAAGCCTCGGATGTTCATTGATCTTTAAAATGTTCCCTGACTAGAATCCAAAATGATAATTTCCTAGGATCCCTAGTTAATTACTTCAAGAGCTGGAGTTTTATATTGCCAAATAATACGGAATATATACAAATCTTGTTTTAGATTTATTTTAACGCAATTTGCATATCACATACAATACTCTAAAATCCTTCCTATGCAAGAGACATTAGAAGCCTTTTATTTAAAAAGCTAAACATAAATTATAGTAAAGTGGCTTTGCCTCTAAGATGGTTTAAATGGAAACAGTCTGGGGGGGGGCAGGACAATTAGTTTACTTTTTGAAAATAGAGGCATGTTTTGTAATAAAATAGGGCAGACTCTGCTACTCCAGAGGGGATCTTTAATTCCAATGTATATGTACACCAGTGTCTCCATCAGACATAGCTTGGCAGCATAAAGTAAAAAGAAACGGCAGTGAAATACAGCAATAATTATTTAGTTTTTGTGTTAGGATGGATTTCGGGGATGTAAATTTTGTTACTCAAGATAGAATTCATAGATTTAAAATTTTAAGGAATAAGGATTTAGGCTTCAGAGCCAGTAGGACATTTTGGCACCTGATGGGCAAGGGGATGTGGTGGTAAAGATACTGTGGTAAAGATACTCTGCAGGACTGTCCAGACCCGTGAAATTCACAGCCAACATGGGTATGCATTCCAGCTCCAAAGTTTTGTTAGCTCCGGATCGATTCCTAAGCCTCTGCTTCCCCATCTACCATGTGGGGTGGTTGTGATAAACTCCATGCCTGTGTATTTCAAGCTCTCAACAAGTGGCAGCTTTTCATAGCTTAGTCACTCTACCAGGGCACTGCTCCAAAGCTTTTGATTCTCACCTCTGCTTTGCCTCATCTTCGGGGCAAGTTCTGCATAGTGGGGTGTTTTGGGAAATGATCACGGTAGGCCTGAGTTCTGAGAAGCCACACCTCTCTCTCCACCCCTTTGAATGTCCCAGGGCTGATTTTGTGAGCGGCTGGCCAAGGACTGAGGATGGGGAAGGCTGGGTAACCCCTGGAAAGCCTCCCCATCTAAGGGCTGCTGTGCCAGGGCCCTGGGTCCTTTCGTCCCCAATCACAGCACTGCTGTCGGAGGGTTACTTTGATCGGGTGAAGCTCACACTGTGGGGTAAAGAACATAAACTCAATACTATCTGTTGAAACTCCTCTTTCCATAGCTGGCCACATATTTTTGAGCACTCAGAAGAAATGGTGAGAAACTAATGATCAGTTTACAGCAATTTAAAAAGGGTGCTTTTCGTGTCTAATTCCTACATTCTAAAGTAGCTAGATAGTAACCTGTCAAGCATTTTCTTATTTCTTTAAAGCAAGTAATAAAGAATGGGGAAAAATAGGGTAATGAAATCAAAGCTGTATTTTGACCAGTTTGTATATGTATTATGAAGAATTCATAAGCTATCAAAAGCATCTATGATACAGAAGAATCAAAACTGTATTTAAAGAGTATGCCCTTCAGAAAAGGTCAAAGAAAGCCAAGCCCATGGTTTAGAAATGGTAACAATGTACAGATTCAATGAGAAGTTTTAGGTCATGGCTGATTTTTAAAAACCTCTGAAAAGCAAATCAAGTCTAAATAAACATTGGAACTAAAAAACACGTAAGTGTATATGAGCCTGAAATTTTTCTTGGGTTTATAATCCTTGATCTGCAGGAGAAGGGCCACATTTTCAGACACTATTTATCCTAGGTAGAGATTAGGCACTTAATGAATAAATGAATTAATGAATAAACGAATCAATTCGTGAACTGGAATAATGTCAGGGTCTAAAAACTTCTGACAAATTACAACATTTACGGTATTTTCAATGTGATAATGGCAAGATGCAGATCTACACCTTGAATGTCAAATGTCTCATGGTTGAGTGATAAATCTGAAAATAGGACAAAAGAATTCTTCAGCACTTAAGGAAAAGACCATAAATGTCACCCATAAATCTGCTGCCTTTATAAAAATGCAGACTTTTGATTAAATATGTAACAAAAGATAGGTCTCATGACCATATTACTCACAATTAGTTAATAATTTGCAGCAAGGGGCAGTGAGTTAATGTATCATTAGTAATATTCAAACACAACAAAACCTAAGCTGGACTAGAGTAGCTATATTTGAGGTCAAGTAATTATACTAATCCTTGCCCTAATTTTTTTTTTTTTTGCTATTTTCTTATTTTAGGAGCAAAAAAATAGAAACAAAAATGCACATTTTTAAGTACTGCCATTAGTTCATTTGCTTTATCTGGAGATCTTATAAAGTAATATTTTATTCTGAGTGATTCTTGCAAGCTATTTGAAATTAAACATTTTCTCTGCACCTGTAAAAATGTGTAAATGATGAAGCCGGCAGCATGATGAGCGCTTTACAGAGAAGCATTTCCTTCATCATCTTCAAGGTCATTCAGATTTATGATCTAATCACCCATGGCTCTTTAACAGATGCATTTGAATCTGATTAAGGAAAAAACAAATAGCGGTATAGATTTATTAATAAAATGTGCCTGAGTGTTTCACTTATGTACCTCTTTCCACATACGAGGAGTTAAAATTCACAATAAAAGAAGGGAGTTTCTGGGGATTTAATCTCAAATGTTTCAGCTTCTGAGTTGCTTCAGGAGTTCCTGCCTGTGTATCGGCGTGTGTGGATTGTGAAGGGCTATCTGTTTCCCCCCCTCTTTCTCTTTGGGGTTTAATTACTTCACCTACATCCTAATTCAGGTAACTCATAAAGCTTAGCCTTTGTTGTAGGTCCAACAGCTGTCTTATGTCAGTAGCAAGTAAAATGTCCACAAAGTACCGGAATGCTGCAAGACGGTTTATAGCGGGGCAATAAAAGGTAAATTGAATTTACAAAGATGCATTTGTCACTGATTAAAAACTTACAAAGTTAATTGGAAACACTGTGGAGGTGTTACCACACAACTCGAGGTGTAATGGGTGGTTCTAATTCAGCCTGGAGGAGAGTTGCGGGTCCCATTACGGTCTCCCACAGTAAGATGCCCCGTGACGCGCTCCAATTTAAGTAGCCAAGCAACACAGTAAAGATCTTGAATATTTTTAATAGGAAGTGAGTGTAAATTTACTCACATTGATTCTTGCAAATGGCTAAAGGGAAAAAACCTTCAATGTTACAAAAACGCTAAGTGTGCCTATCACATGGCTTCCCCCAAGAACACATATTGAAAGCTTTTGATTTTCTCCATCTGCAACTTTTCTTATTTTTCTGATATTTACACTGGCGGCACCACTGCAGGAAGCACATCAGTTGGGAAGGGAAAAACAAGGCTGAACAGCCAGCAATCTGAAGTTAGCAGAGCCCTCCCTTGGGACCTTGGCGAATTATCTCCACATAATTCACTTAACCTTTGGCATTTGGGGACTTGGGAAACTGAATGTATTTCTAAACTTGAGGCTTTTAATTGCTGGTTTTAGCGTCACTGGTCCAGCTCAGTTGGAGAGATGATGATTGAAAAACAGTTCTAGGAGGCTTTTCACCTCTGGTGCGCATCCTGGATATAATTAAGTTGGTGGCCTGGGGTGGCCTTTGCATTTCTGCAGACAGGCGTGAACAGTTAAGCCCCGAGTGATGGGCCTTATGTGGACATTCTGTGTGTGCCTTGACTAGGTGAGGTATATGTTAAGAGATTAAAAGGAAAAACACTGAGATAACTAAACTAAGTTAATTATCTTTAGTAAACTCACTATATCAAATAACTAGTGCCAAATTATCAGTCATAGAATTTTTTGGCTAGAGTTTTAGAGATCATACATTTAAATTCAAATCGCATGTACTGAAGTTTATACATATTTTTATTTCCATATCATTTATATTCTCCACTTTCTAATACTCTAGTACTATTTACCAGATGTGTTTTTGATGTTAGAGATGGCACTGACAATGGCATTTTCATATGTATTTAATTTGTTACCTCTGCTGGATGGGCAAAGTTTTAAGCCTGATGGATTCCTTTAGTCAGTAAAGGGGACCATACAGCCACACAAATCTATTTCTTCTGAACTAGTGTTTACTTACATAGTGCTTACTATGTGCTAGGTGCTTTTTGTATTTAACCCCATTTAATCTCACAACAATGCTATAAAATAGGTGCTGTCACTATCCCCATTGTACAGATGAAGAAACTGAGCTCCTAAGGTGTCAGGTAACTTGCCCAAGTCAGCACTGGAGCCAGAATTCCCAGCTTGTACCGTCCAGGTATGGAGGACGCGCGCTCTGCTCTACGGCCGCATTACCACCGAAGCCCTGTGGTTAATATGCAGAGATAACATATTTACTTGATCTTTGCTGGTTCCCTAGGACTGGGGACTGACTGACATCAGTAATGGATTGAAGAATAGAAGCAAAAGCGGAACTCATTTCTAAGAGGTAATGTGCTCTTGTGGAAAGTGCACAGAATTTGGTATTTGAGTCCCAAACTTCCCTAATAGGCTTCCACTGGCCTGGATAAAGCAAATTCTTGAAACCTCAACTTCTTTCTCCATAAAATGGGGGATAATATACCTTATGGTGATTGTGAGGGTTAAATGGGACAACATGGGGATAAATACTAGGTACATAGTAAAATTCTATTTAAATATTAATTATGATTTTTCTTCAACTTCATATAATATCATTTTCAAGATTTTCACCAAAATCTCCTATAAAATAGTTGCACTCACAAGCTGCTTGACAAACTTACTTAAGTTCACTTGGAAGGAGCAATGAATAGCACAGAATACCAATCCTAGAAGGACTCATTGGCACTTATGGTTACCGGTTTGGTTCAGAATATTCCTCAGGTATTAGGAAGAGGTAATGTATGTAACTCTCAGGAAATTGTCTTCCGGAATGATTCGTATGCAGTGTTCAAGGAACCAATCATTTTGCAACCACAGAAAAGCTTGAAGATAGAGGAAGATTTCAAGATAAAAACTCTGAAAGTTTGCAGAATTTCATTAGACTCTTTGAAAAAATCAGAAATACGTCACTATGGAAGGGATCTTTGAAGAATGTTAATTATTTCATTGTTGGGGTGTAAAAAGTGGCTCAGCCAGGGGCCGCCAGGAAAGTGCCCTAATCATCAGGCAGCTCCATTTACCCTTTAATTCCTCCCACTATTGATTAAGCTTCTTCTTTTTATCTTGTATCTGTGGCTTATTGAATTTTGTAAAGCCTTTGTTTATAAAATTGTCCTTTTATTGATGCTGTTTATTAAGTAAATATAGTTGCAACACAAATCCGTTATTCTATTTACAAGATATCAACTCTTCACTGTCATCAACTCTTGGCACCCATCTCTGATGAGACACAAGCAGAATCTGAATGATTTCAATCTACAGATAAATTAAAGGAAACAAACTGTAACTCTACTTCTTTTTCTCACCAAGCTTTTGGTGAAAGAGTCAAAATGTAAAATGGCCAAAAGTCAGAGTGAAATTCACAAACTTAATGATCACTTCTCAAAATCTCTGTAGTTGAGACCAACTACCCCATAAAGCATAGATTACTGTTATCCCATTCTTTTTATAATAGGGAAATCAAGGTTATAAGAGACTTGTCTAAGATCCGTGGAAGCAGGTCAGAGAAGACCCTGGGATTTACGTAACAAATCCTTTCATAGAAGGGTTCACAGGGATGTCTCTGCCACGAAGGATAAGGACTCTCAATACAAGCAAATTTGTATTCTAATCTTTGAGTCCAAGGAAGTAACATCACCTTCCACAAACAAAATCAATTTATGAATATGTGTAAATATAAATAAAAAACAATTCCATATTTTAAAAGCACTTATCTCAACACAACCCTTCTTTTGAAAATACGATGAGGCAAGTGAATTGTGGTTTGAGAGGAAAAGTTTGAACAACAAAAATACTGAAATAAATGAGAGGTAACTTTCCTTTGTTTCTAAGTAGGACATTTCCTCTGACCTGAGAGAGTAACCTCTAGTTTGAGGCTCAGATCTACAAGATTTCAAGACTTGAATGAAACATGAATGACTGCAGAATGACATTTAAATGGTCTTACAGCCTCTTCTGACTAAGGATTTCAAAATATTTAAGAAGAAATGAACCTGCATGTTTTATTACTGTTAGGAGGTATTGGTAATCCAAATTATGCCATCTACAGGCAGAGGAACTGAGCCGCCGAAAGGTATCAAGTCTTATGTCTGAGGCAAGGGTCTTCCTTCTCACTGAGCTCTATAGTGCTATACTTCCTGTTCACATAGTTAAAATTTTATGTTAGATAGCATGGAATCATCGCTGAATTTAGAAGTTAGAGTTTAGATACCAATAAAAATGATTAGCTGTGTAATTCTGACAGTCACATAACCCGGTGAGAATTTACACCATGGAAACAGGTAAATGCTACAAATCAGGCCCCTCCCTTTCCCAAAAATTGTTAAACATTTGCCATCACATCACAATGTTCACAGATACTCTTTGCATAAAGAGTTCTACAGACAAGTAGGTTTGGAAACACAAGGTTTTACACAGTTAGGCAGGTCCTTTCTCTTTCTCCATCCTTCTGTCCTTCCTTCTCTCCCTCCTTTCCTTCTTCTCACCTTCCCTCTTTCCTTTTTTCCTTCCTTCCTTCCCTTGCCCTGACAAGTAATGTGATTCTTAAGAACACCAGCAAGAGATATACAGCACCTCACATCACAAAACTTCATAAAAATGCTCTTCAGACATTTCTCTTAATCCCTAAATCCCAGTCCTCACTGGGACTGGATCAGATCTTTCTCTACTTCTCTTCCCTTCCTCCACTTTCTCTGAGACCTAGATCTTCATTTCTTTTTCAGTTAGCATGCCATATATTTTTGTATAAAGTAATAAATATATATATTTAGAGAATAAAATATGAAAGCCCCACTCCCTTATACCAGTAGGTTGTTGTTTTTTTTTTTTTTTAAACCATAGGTCTGCCAAGACTTTAGTATGCCAACGTGCACCATGAGCCTCCAGAGAGGACACTTCAAACTTTATTTGAATACAGAAACTGTTTCCCTAAACATCTATTAACATGTTAAAGTACATGGATTTTTTTTGGAAGGAAATTTCAGAAATAATGAACTAATGGATTTCTAAGAAGCCTTTGAGCTGCAAAATTGTACTACGTGTATGATTTTAAAGATGGCCACTATTTCAGATGTAGGCTGAACCACGTGGTGTGTAGAGGTCCTAGGGTTTGGATAAGCTTTTGAAATAAGGACTAATGATTCTGTCGACTTATTTTGAGGCTGGTAAAGAATCATATTGTTTTCAAGTATTGAAATGTTCAGATTTCTTTTGTTTATCTAGAGATAGGATAGGTATAAAAGATTTTGTGAAATTTCAAGAAATGTTATGCTGTTGCCCTTATCCAAAATGTCCACAAATGAAGCATGTGTAGTACCTTTTGAAGTAGAAAAATCAATGACAATTTTTAGAAGGAACTAAGTGTGTTTAAGCATCTATGTACAGATATCTACTGATGTGGAGATGGATGGATGGATGGATATAAATATAGTTTAAAGAAATTTAAGACCCATGAATTCTATTTAAAATTTGGCTTTTACCTCCACAGATCTTGTTCACTCTCTGTGGTACGTCTGCAAGTTCAGGCCCACTGCTTCAGCTAGTGTTAAGGGATGTTATAAGACTCTAATGCCTTATGAAAAATTTATCGAATTAACTCTTTTGATTTATTGTCAGAGATCTATTAAAGATAAATTGTAGTTACTGAAAACAGTTCATTTGCCTGTGAAATATGGTATGATTATGAAGTATAAGTGCCCGGTCCAGTGCCTCGCCATGCTCATACCAAGTTCATGCTACTAGAGTTCTTGTTAGGTTGAATTAGTATATGGATTCTGATAATTGCTATTAAAATAAGGTGAGATGTTGAAAGACCAAAGTAAAGCGAAAGGCCACGGGAGATGGCAACATGGATTAAAGGAATTATGGAACTCTTATTCCAGAACACAGGGATAAATCTTAAAGATTGCCTTCTTTAAACTCACCCTGTGTCTTACTGAAGAGAGCAATAAAAACTTCTGTCTGGTCTCAGTGTGTTAAACCTACTGCTGAAAGGGTGTGAGACTGAAGGGATCCAGTGGTGAGTTGTAAGTGACACATGTATGAACCTGTTCACAATTAACCTTTTTCTCCCTCTCAGAATTCACAAGGGACTTGGCCCACAGGAAGCTGGAGTTAGCTTTCTTCTCCTTTCAGTTAGGAGAAAATTCCTTTTGCAGAAAATACTGCCTGTTCTCCATACCAGAGATCACGTGGAGAATAAGTGAATGTCACATCACCATCCACAGGTTAGCTAAGTGTTGAAAGAAGTTGGTAGAGATAAAGGCTGGGAAGACTTAACTCTTAAGAGTTAAACCCTGAATAATATCGGAATGCAAGCAAACTGAACAGCAAAAATAGAGAGTTCTTTGTAACAACTCCTGTTGGAAGCAAAGATAAGCCAGGGGGACTATTTTTGAAAACTCCTAAGGGACAGATTATAAATTCTTGTTTACTTGGAGGAAGACTATCCAGGAAATGCCTATGATACAGAAATGGAAGGCTTTTGATTTTGTCTTCTTTTTCCCGAAAAACAGATACTCCCAGCTCGGGGGAGTTCTTCTCCCATGAAAGTAGAACTGCTTTTAGAAAAAGAAAGAGCAAATGCTGAAATGAGCTGAATTCATGTTAGTGTAGATTGACATTATTCTTTGAAAACTCCATGCAATTTTGTGAACTATTGTATACCTAGTGCCCAACACACATTAGGCAAACAATACATATTTGCCAAGTAAATAGTGAGCTAATGAATACATGAATGATTTTTTTTTTTTTAAACAGGTGGGTAGAGACGTCAGTGAGCAAACAGAAAAAAGAAAGCTAGGTACTTTTATATATACAACAGAAGTTGTTACATACAATTTTCTTTTTGGCAAATTAATATTATTATTCTTTATAATAGTCACATAGTTTCATTCCGTATACTTAGCTAATGCTTGGGATTGTACTGTATTCTTCCCTTTTATGCCCAAACTCTTATTTCCACCAGTGATGGGAATTAACTCTAGTACCGTAAGAGCGTTGGAGAAATCTATCTTCAAGGGATAGCCCTCACGGCAGAACCAGCTTACTGTGGGGAGAAGCCCTCACCCACAAAAATCTATAAGCACCATCCCTACCTCTCCATACCCCCACTGACTGTCCAGTTGCCTTCTTTCGCTTCTCCAGGTCCCACTTCCTGTTTGGAACGTTTGCTCTTGCTCTTGCTCTGACAGCCGTGAGAATGTGGTTCTCAAGCCCTTTTGCCCCATGCCATCCTCTTGACCACACATTCTACAGCAGGAAGACCAGGTCCACACTCAGCCTCACTTTCAGCCTCAGATCCTAGAATGTCAACCATGGCTAAAAACCTAGCCCTTCTGTCCCTGGAGGGAAGATCAGACTTGGTTCCCAGTTTCCTCAAGGGGCTTTAACTAGCTCATTTCTAAGGTCATGTTCAGACAGAACAGTCTATGAATTTTGATTTTTATGGTTCTAGGATTCTACTACCTTAAAAAGTAATAACATGAATATAAAAGACTCATTTCAAAAGTCTGGCCTCTGTTTCATTGGGCAGGTGGATAGAAGTTGCAGAAAAGCTGTAGGGTGCACCTGAAGAGGCTGCTGGGGCCACAGCAAGTGCATGCACAGCTGACTACAGCCCAGGGCTCCCTCAGGAAGGACGCGTACATATACAACTATTCCTAGAGGGGTGGGGGCGGGCATGCGCTGTCAGGGCTTGTCTGCCACCCGGCCCAATCTCTGCAGAGATCATCATGCTGCCCCCGACCCCTGAACTGGCAAGTACTCCAAAATTTAAATATTTCTTCACAAAGAGACTCAAGATTTATTCAAATCCTTTTTTAAAAAAGATTTTGAGAGAGAAAGAGGACAAGCATGGGGAGGAGGAAGAGGGAGAGGGAGAAGCAGGCTCTCCGCTGAGCAGGAAGCCCGGATGTGGGGCTCAATCCCAGGACCCCAGGATCATGACCTGAGCCAAAGGCAGATGCTTAAAACTGACTGAGCCACCCGGGCCCCCTACAAATTCTAATAGAAGCTTTTTAAGGTTTCTTGATTGTAAACTTCTGGACAAGTTCAAAGTTCAAGCTGAAATTTTTTCGCTTGTACCATAAGCACACATTTGGGTCTTCTTGCTTGAAAATATCACACGGACATTGAGATTGGGTCTGAAGATATGCCCTCTTGTTTTTGCCAGATGCCAGCACCCTGGCTCTACCAACCTGTGTGGAGAACTAGGAGTCTAAAAAGCTACAGCCGGGGCGCCCTGCGGGTACGGATTCTCCCCACTGATGGCTTCAGCCCTTTTCTGCTTCTGTAATTCCAGGCCGCTCTCGGCTATCCTAGGGCTTCACCAATCACTTCTAGGTCAGCGATTCAAGAAAGCTCTGTCCAGGTCTACCCTGGGTGACCACAATACTACCATTTTCTCCCTGACGCTCCCGTTACCAATTTCTCCTCCAATTTCCACTACATTCTCTCAGCTATGTAACCACAAACTGAGAGCTCATCTCTTACTCCTTGCCTTCCTTTTCTCCAGTCAGTCACTGGTTCCTATCTTTTCTACCTCTGATTACCCTGTTCATTTCACAGCAGTTACCGTGTCGCTTTTGTCAAGGACTAGGCCCTGAATCAGGGACGGGGCATAAGATGGGCTCAGGTTTCATGCGCTCTGCAGACAAGACAGGCAGGTTTGACAGAGCCTGTGCATCTTGCCCCTTCCACTCCATTCCCTCGGTTCCCATTCCCATCTTCCTGGGACTAAGGCGATGCTGGACTGATGCTAGTCTTCTAATCCAGTTTACATATGGGACTACCCAATCAGTCTTCTAAAACAAAGATGAACAGGTCATTTCTTTGCTGAACAAACTCTCAATGGCTCCCAGTTCCCTATTGTAACACAGCACATTATAGAAGGAGCACTGAGCTAGGAGTCTGCAAGTTGAGTCCTGGAATAGCAGCAAGCCACAACAGAAGCTGAGTATGTTCCAAATCCTGGCTCTGCCCAAAGCTCACTGCCTGACCCAGGATCCTTTTCTAGACCTCTATTTCCTTATCAGTAATGGGGTGGAGGGGTGGGTATCAGGTGCTGTGAATTCTGAACACCCATTCAGCTCGTATTTTCTGTTTATCATTGTTCTTTTTTTCAGAGCCCCTCCCTTCTGTGGACTCAGAGATCTTTGAACTTTGACAGACCTTCTAGCAGGTGTACGTGAGATTTCTAAAGAAATTTAAGAAAAACGCTCTTAGGACTTCTGCTTTCTCATATGGTGTTGGAAGAGCTCCTTTGTTTTACCCCCAGAAGGAGATGCTTTCATCATTCTCTGCTGCCTTCTTTTCAATGTGAACATAGTTATGGGCGCAGCCGTTGGCCACGGCCCAGATGAGGCTTGTACCAGAGCTGGTCCAGGTGTGTCAGGAAGGGAAGAATTAGGAAAGATAAGGCTGGCTCAGTTGTTTCATTCATCAAAAACGCTTAGAGTTTAAAACTTCAAACATGAACACATCTTCTGGTGCTAAATGAATGTTAGAGCCGGTTGGAAAACGATTAGTCTCTCCCAGGTGGGGCTGCGGCCAGTGACTCTCGCAGGGGCCTCTAGGCAGCGTCCAGCTCAGGAAGACTAATGATGGTTCTCCCTGTTGCCAAGAGGTTTTCAGCTTTACTCTGCCAAGGCAGTCTTTCTATCGCGTGACATTCAGGGGACAGCAGTGGCAAATTTGGTGCCTTTGGAGCACTGATATTTAAGAGGAGCCATTCCTACACATGAAGCAAATATGGTTGTGAATATATTTGGATTTATATTAGAACAAAATCATATGTTCCCAGAACAGACGTATGCAAGCTCGTTGATTTTTCCCCCCCTTCTTTGAAGATTCTATGACAAATTTGTTGTTGAGTTATGGTCATCACAGCTACATAAAGAACAGCAAGGGAAAATGATAGCCCATCATATATTACCATGATGTGCCCGCGTTACTCAGGGTGATTATACGGATTCCAGAGGTATATCATATTGACTACCGGCCCAAGCCTTACCCACTGCTGTGCCCCCTCTGTGACCTCACAGCTACCCAGTCTTGCCTGCTGGCTTCATAGGGGACCTTGTGCATGTGGAGAAGAGTTAGATAGGGGAGATAATGAGAACTGCTTTTCAATCTTATTATTATGTTTGTAATTACATACTTGAATTTCACTTAAGAGAATAACAATTTGTAGCTTTGGTTAGAGAGAAAAATAGTGTATGTTAGGTGTCTATTATGTAGTTTACATAGTTTTGGGTGATTTCCCTGTAAAATGATGCCTTATAAAACCATGTCCAAATTATTTAGAAAATAATTATTCATTTCTTAGCAGAATATACTTAGCCAGATCATTTTTTGTGGCCAATCATACACATACGAATAAAATAGCTGCAGGAATTTTGTGTTTGCCCTGTATTTTTCATTAATCTTGATTTAAAAGCCTGAACTTAGACTATCCTTTTAATCTAGATATGTCTTGTCCCTACCCGGAGCTTCTCTTCTCCCCAGTTAGGGTATTATTGCTCTTTCTTAAGTTGATATTTATAAAGCACTTGGAATAGTACCTGACACATGGTATTAGTAGAAGTAATAAATAACTATAAAAATAATGAAAAACAAGAACCGCAGCAGCATTTGGGAGGAAAATTCCCATAACTTTGGCATTATCCATAGCTCATGTGTTAAAGTACAGTAATTTTAGGACTTATCTTAAAGATTTTAAACCAGATAAAAGTCAATATTCATGTTTAAAAATATATTAAATTTACTTTACACAATTATTCATGCTTATTGTAGAATATATATGCAAATACAGATAAAAATTCCACTACCCAGAAATAACCATCTTAATGTTTTGTACTTTTTTCTGGAATTCTTTCCCTTTCTGTATATATACTGTACATATATAAATATTTAAAAACACAAATGCGCATAAGCTATGTTTTACATTAATAGGTATACATGTTTTAAACAAATTTTGAGTGGGATCTGTTTTTCTCATTCATTCAAGGGTTTAATGAAGCCCTACAAAGCACTTTAAATGATGGCTGTGTTGACAAGCATGTGATGGGCCCTGAGCTCTCTGCTCTTACGTGTTTTACACTGTCTGGTCCTTGTAACGACTAAGAGGTAGCAACTTGTCCATCCACATACAGAGAACATTCATCTGAAGATCAGACCAAGGAACTGAGCAAGGCCACACATCTGGAATTTGAATCCGCCGTGCTCTAAATCACCGGACTTCCATGTAAGATGTCTCCGTGGAGTAAGATAATAAATTATTTTGATAATATAAAGGGCAACATCTTCATAAAAAGCAATAACATCAGTTATCATGAGCCACAACCTACATTCAACCCATTTTCTGCACTTTGGTCCTACTTTTGGTTCGACTTGCTGGCTGAGATTTCCACAGCATGAACACTGAAAGATTCGGGGTTTTATTGGGTCTCCCTTCTAATCAACTGACCCTAACACAAGTCATCATCCTTCTGTTGGTTTTTTTTTAATTGTCTGTAACAAGAGGGGATTGAGCCATGTTATTTATTCACCCACAATTTATTGAACATATTTGAAAAGACAAGTTAGGCAACTGTATAACAAAAGGACTAAGATACCCCCTCCTCAGTGAGCTTGCCTAGCAGTGAAATAAAGGCTGATGGGCTTCAGCAGCTGTGTGCTTGCACAGAGGTGCCAGTGAGCACGGGGTTGGTGGGGCCCAGGAGAAGGAGAGACATCTTCTCCAGTCCTTCTTTCCAGCTCTGAAACTCACACTCTGCAGTGACTGGGCTTGATTCAGGCCCTCTCTTCTCCATCCTTTTAAATGTAACTCAAGTTACACGTGTGCTTACTGAAGCTTTCAATATTTCAAAAATAGGTGTTCGCTGAAGCTTTCAAAATAAAGTCACATGAATAGTAGTTTAACTCACTTAAACACTTTATCAGAGATAATCGCCATGACAATGTAATGTCAGCCATTTGGCTTCCACTTGGGGGATAGGATAAAAGATTTAAATGTGTTTTTGGGTTAGTTTATCACAGATTAAGAAGTGATTTGGACTTCGCAAAATTGGGAAGTCCATCATTCATTCTCATTCCATTGAAAAATAAAGGCGAGGTATGTAAAGATGAAACTCACTCTGTACAAAAAATGGGTATTTGTGGTTTTTCTTTGTAAGTAATGCTGGAAGGTCTGGAGATAAATTGTTGGAAATAAAAGCTACACACATCATATTTCTTAGTAAAATATTTGTAAAGGGAAAAAGTTCAAACCTTATTTTGTTAAAGTAAATTAGAAGGGAGATTTCTAAAGAAATCTCCATAACCTATTTATTTTGTTTTATTTATGTGCTGCCTCATCCTACAAAGAGATCATCTATAATCTTGTTTTTTAGTCAAATAAAATTGTAAATCCTTCTTATTGGTGTAGGAAGTAAAAATTTGTACACTGGATTCTTAAATATTGCTGCCAAAATATTCATAACCTATTGATTTTAGGACATTTTACATCCCATGAGTTTCCAAGTATAGGCTTCAATACTTTGACAAATAAGGTAACCATATTTTCATTTATTTAATGTAGAATTACTGCTAAAAAAAAGAGTATGATTAATTCATAGCTATAGCATATTCAATGGTGAAAAGCTGGAAGCTTTTCCTCCAAGATCAGGAACAAGACAAAGATACTGCTCTACTCTCACTAGTTTTATTCAACATAGTACTGGAAGTCCTAGCCACAACAATACAATCAGACAGAGAAGGCATCCAAATTGGTAACAAAAGAGGAAAACTGTCACTATTTGCAGATGACATGATATTATACATAGAAAACCCTAAAGACTTAATCAAAAATATATTAGAATAAACGAATTCAGTAAAGTTTCAAGATATAAAATTAATATACAGAAATCTGTTCTGTTTCGACACACTAATAACAAAGCAGCAAACAAAATAAAGAAACAATCCTATTTATAATTGTATCAAAAAGAATAAAATGTCTTGGAATAAATTTAACTAAGGAGGTGAAAGACATGTACTCTGAAAACTATAAGACATTGATGAAAGTAATCAAAGACAACACACACACACAAAAGGGAAAATATACCATGCTCATGGATTGGAAAAATTAATATTGTTAAAATGTCCATACTACCCAAAGCAATCTACAGCTTCAATGCAATCTCTATCAATACCAGTAGTATTTCTCACAGAACTAGAGTAATACTTAGATTTGTATGGAACCACCAATGACCCCGAACAGACAAAGCAATCTTGAGAAAGAAGAACAAAACTGGAGGTATCACAATCCCAGATTTCAAACTATACTACAAAGCTATGGTAATCAAACAGTATGGTATTAGCACAAAAATAGACACACAAATCAATGGAACAGAATAGAGAGCCCAGAAACCCATACTTATACCATCAGTTAATCTATGACAAAGGAGGCAAGAATACACAATGGGTAAAAGACGGTCTCTTCAATAAATTGCGTTAGGAAAACCAGACTGCTACATGCAAAAGAATGAAATTGGAGCACTTTCACAAATCATCCACAAAAACAAACTCAAAATGAATTAAAGACCTAATGTGAGATGTGAAACCATAAAACTTCTGAAAGAAAACATAGGCAGTAATATGTTGAACACCAACCTTAGCAATATTTCTGGGGGGATTTATCTTCCCAGGCAAGGGAAACAAGAGCAAAAATAAATAGGACTACATCAAAGTAAAAAGACTTCCACAGCAAAGGAAACCATCAATGAAGCAAAAAGGTAACCTACTACATGGGAAAAGATATCTGCAAATATTTCTGAAAAGGGGTTAATATCCAAAATATATAAAAACTCATACACCTCAACACCAAAAAAAATATATGATTTAAAAAAGGGCAGAGGATCTGAATAGACATTTTTCCAAAGAAGACACAAAGACGGCCATCAGACGCATGAAAAGATGCTCGACATCACTCATCACCAGGGAAATGCGCATCAAAACCACATACCCCTCACATCTGTCAGAATGGCTAAAATAAAAAAGACAATAAGTAAACGTTTTGGCGAGGATCCTCGTGGGGAAAAGGCAACACTTGCGCACTGTTGGTGGGACTACGAATTGGTGTGGCCGCTCTGGAAAACGGTGTGGAGGTTCTTAAAAATAATAATAATAAATAGAAATACCATATGATCCGGTAATTCTACTCTCGGGACTTACACGTGAAGAAAACAAAAACATTAATTTGAAAAGCTATCCGCACCCCTATGTTAATTGCGCCATTATAGTTAGAAGGTGGAGGAGCGTCAGTAAAATCTCCTCCAGACGGAGAAGCCACTTTAGACTGAGGAATGAAGCCAGCCGCTCCACACTGTCTACACAGAGTTTTATTCGGGGTAACTTCCCTATGTTAATTGCGCCATTATAGTTAGAAGGTGGAGGAGCGTCAGTAAAATCTCCTCCAGACGGAGAAGCCACTTTAGACTGAGGAATGAAGCCAAACCGCTCCACACTGTCTACACAGAGTTTTATTAAGGGTAACTTACTGACAGAGGCGTCTGGCGACGATCCAGGCGTGTGGGGACCGTGCTCCTACAGGGATTCTCCGAGCCTTTCTCCACCCAGTCTGGACCGTAATGGCCAGGTTTTATGAAGTGAGGCGCATGGTGGTGACATCACAGGGTGGTTATGTAAGGCGGGGCCATGCGTGCGCCAGAGGATCTCTCCTGGTTTTCTAAAGTAGACCCGTCTGTGTGCCGGTTTTCTCTACTAGTTATCTAAACTGGTTCCTCCTGTGCACCACTTTAGGGACGGTCAGAAGACGCCTTCCACTTTCCCATCAGGGCCCACACTAACTTCCAGGGGGCCTGGAACTCATAGCCTTGACGGAAGTCACTGCTGGGGCGTGAACGAGATGGAGGGCCAAACATGGAGTCAGTGTGGTCAGCACTCTTCCAAGTATTTATGAGAGCTACCTAAACGTTCAGCAATAGATGAATGAGTAGAGAAGATGTGGTATATTTATGCAATGGTCACACAGGTCACATCTCATTAATTAAATTGGATTCTGAGCTGCAAAGTTTTTCAATAAACTTTCGGTGTATTATCTTCCTGGTTCTAGCTCGAAGAATATTCATGCAGAGAAGACAAATGTTAACTTGTGATTCTTTGAGTACCTTTTCCTCAGGTGCTGCATGTAATTTAGGTTCTGACTGGAAGATGGAGAGGAATGTGGCTCATAGAAAGCTCCAGGATAATCAATAGTATATATAGAGAGAAGAGAAACCACTCATTTCCTTTTTAGATAAAGGTGTTATTTGCCCAAACCATTAATTTTCTAGGTGCTTTTAAAGACTAAATAACCTCTTCTGATTTAGGCAAAAAAAGATGGTAACCCCTCAGTTAGGCTGTTCTACCACTCTCAGCTTCCTGGTTTTATGGCTGAGTTTGCCTCTTAATTTTTCACAACTGGGGCTCTTTGCTCAGGGGAGACTTTCCTGGCTCACGCCAGTCAGAATGCTATTATTTCTGAACAATTAAAACATAATCCGCATTTCCTCTAATTGACAAACCTCAACGATTATAATGAAAGATTTGCCAATATTTTAGTAACAAACTATAGAAATGATCCCTGAAAGTATAGTCTTAGATTTGCCAATATTTTAGAACCAGAATGGCTCTGAGCTGCTGGGTACCAGGAAGCCAATGAGAGATGGGTGAATGGGTCAGCTGATGTGGAACTGGCAATAGAAGAAGAACTTAAGGGGGTGAGAGAAGTGGAGATAGAGGTGAAAACATTTTTATTACTTGGCAATCCATCATTTTAAGGAAGAGAGAGCCCCAAAGAACAATGGAACTCTGCAGATACAGTGAATTTGGCTAAAGAAACAACTGTTACTCTACAACGGGGCTGTCAGTTGACAACATCTATTTATTGAACACAGTGTAGAGCACTGTGCTAGGCATTATGCCAGGGCTTAAATTACAGACACTCTCAGATTCACACCCCCTCCTTCCTGTAACTCGGAGAGAAGGCAAACAGGGAAGAGACGTCTGTTTCCTCCTTCTCCTTAAGGTTCATGCTGTAGCTAATTACATATTCTACGGAAGTGATTTTACGCCATGACAGTGTTTCTTCACACTAACACCCTGTTAAGGAAAGGGGACTCTTTCCTGAATAGCACATTAATACAGTCTCATAAATTGCAGTTACTATTTGCACAGGGTGAAACGACAAGGATAAAAGAACCGTGCTTGTGCTAAGACAAGCATCCGTTTTTTGAGTTTCTTCAGGTCCCTTTAAATAGAGGGCACTCCCTGCCCTTCCCTTCCCCCATTTCACTTCTCCACCCATAGACTCACTGCCCCCCAATCCTTATTTGGAATTACCACCTACCCCCCTTGCCCCATGACTTGATTTCTCTTCATCCACAGGAGCACAGAGCCACCAGCAAAAAAAAAAAAAAAAAAAAAAAAAAAAAGGAAGCAAGTGGGGAGAATAAAGAATCCTGAGCAGGTGGTTTAAACCATGGTGGGGAATCTTCCCTACTCACCCCCCTCCCCCATTCAATTAACCAGAACTTCTTTAGGTATATTTAAGTTCTCTGGGGTGGGGGGACAGGGCAGCTCTTCAGAGTGCTAAGCCTTTTACTCACTTTCACGAAGTACTCATTTAAGGAAATGAGCATCTGACTCACGGCCCATATGCTTTGATGCTGATGCAGAAAAAATGCAAAGATGCACAGATGTGGTGCAGGAGAGAAGGCAAATGGTACCAGGACAGGAAGGACGTGCAAGAGAAGGTGCTGGAAGGCCCCCACCCAGCCCTTGTGCTCTCTACTTGCTTGCTAGTACTCCCACCTCTCTGGGCACCTTGGATCCCAACAGCTTCCTCCAGTGTTGGGAGCTGTCTACATCGATCTTACCATGTTGTTAGGGACTGAACTGCGTTCTCTACAAATCCATAGGGTGAACCCCTAACCCTCAGTGCCTCAGAACACAACTGCATTTGGAGATAGTGCCTTTAAAGTGGTGATTAAGTGAAAATGAGGCCTTTAGGATCAGTCCTAATCCAATCTGACTGGTGTCCTTAAAAGAAGCGAAAATCACACACAGACAGCAGGGATGCCAGTGCACAGAGGAAACATAATGTGAGGACAGGGCAGGAAAGAGGCCATCTCGAAGCCAAGCCCAGGGAGGCCTCAGGAGAAACCAATCTTGCTAACACCTAGATCTTTTTTTTTTTTTTTTTAAGATTTTTTAAATTTATTTGACAGAGACAGCGAGAGAGAGAACACAAGCAGGGGAAGTGGGAGAGTGCTTGGCAGGGAGCCTGACATGGGGCTTGATCCCAGGACCCAACCTGAGCCGAAGGCAGACGCTTAACGACTGAGCCACCCAGGCGCACCTAACACCTAGGGCTTTGACTTCCAGCTTCCAGAACTGTAAGAAAATACATTCCTGTTGCTGAAGTCACTTCTTCTGTCGTATTTCGTTATAGCAGCCCTAGCAAATGAATACGCACGTGATGGAGCCCTGGACGAAAGAGACACTCATTTCTCAGAAGTACATATTGAGTTCACCCACTTGTATAGAGCCCCTTCTTTCCTGAGCGCTTCCCACGTGCCAGGTACTGTGCGAAGCACTTTCTCTGCACTATCTCGTGTAACTGTTAAGCCAAATCCTGTGAAACCCTTTGAAAGTCAGACATATCTAAGAAATTCAATATTGTAGCAAAGCTCTTTTTTTTATGTATGAATTTTTATTTTTCTTAACTTTAAAAAAAATTAAATTCAGTTAATTAACATATAGTGTATCATCCAGTTACCCCATCTCCCACCTCCCTCCCCTCCAGCAACCCTCAGTTTGTTTCCTATGATTAAGAGTCTCTTATGGTTTGTTGTAGTGAAACTCTTTAAAGAAAAGTTAAAAGTAATGTATTTATCTTATTTATTTATTTGAGAGAGAAAGAGAAAGAGAGAGAGAGTGTGTGTGCACGCACACTAGTGGTGAGGTGGTGGGAAGGGAGGGGCACAGGGAGCCTGACATGGGGTTGGATCCTGTGTCTCCAGGATGGTGACCTGAGCTGAAGGCAGACGCTTAACTGACTGAGCCACCCAGATGCCCCAAATAATGTATTTATCTCATAATTCATTACAGTCTGTCAAATTTCAAGATAGCTCTGATCTAAGGACTGCTGACAATTTCGTTTTACCAAAATCATTACACCAAATAACATCTTTAGTAGTAGCTTCTATATGAGAACAGGTTTTTCAATGCCAACTTTGGGGGAAAACCAAAGTAGAAAACATATCTACAAATAAGAATTAATTGCTATAAATTACTTGGAAAGGGAAAAATGTCAAGTTGATAAAACAAATATTATTGACCCATGAGTTTACAACTATATAATAGTTTTTTTTAATTTTTTTTAAAGATTTTATTTATTTATTCGACAGAGATAGAGACAGCCAGCGAGAGAGGGAACACAAGCAGGGGGAGTGGGAGAGGAAGAAGCAGGCTCATAGCGGAGGAGCCTGATGTGGGGCTCGATCCCAGAACGCCGGGATCACGCCCTGAGCCGAAGGCAGACGCTTAACCGCTGTGCCACCCAGGCGCCCCTATATAATAGTTTAATACCTGGCTTATTTCTTAAAGACCTGGCACATTTCTTGTTCTTTTCTCCTATTACATGTACATGGCATTTCAATACCCACACAGAAAAGATACATGCACCATCTCAGTCTTTGCTATCCAATTAAAAACTTTTTATGCATAGCAATTTTACCATTTTGCATTATCACCAGAACTCATTTCTCATGGAAAAAAAATTAGCATCAGTTTAAAAGAATATTTCTTTAATTACCAGTTCTGATTGTCGGTAGTACCATTTTGTAGATAGTTTTTAGCTGACTAACAAATCTTTTATTTTATTGGCTGTCTCATTTTGCTCTCTTTCATATTTCACATTTATGGTCTATTCAGACATTCTCCTGTTTTGTTAAGTAGGAATCTGTGTGGTCTTTGATGTAAGACATAATTTATTTGACAAGGAACTATGAGTCTGTGCCCTGAATCTACATTTAACTGATGGATTGAGAAATTCAAAAATTGCAACAAGATAGACTCTCCCCCAGACTGCCATACTACTAGCATTTTGCTAATCTATTTGGCAGCGAATTTACATATCTGTGTCTATATATGAATATATAGAGATTCGCATGCTACCGTACCCAAATGTTTTCGTTAATAGAACAAGGAGTCTCATTTTATTAGTCAATGATGATTCCTATGGAAAAATTTTAAAGAATATCTTTCTGAAATTAAAATCAAGATATTTATTTTATCTTTATATAGATAGTTATAGCTTTATAAAGTGGGCCATAATGTCTTCAAATCTATGCTGCTCATTCCTCAGCCTAGTAAATGGAAGTTCTGTTAGCATTTCAAGATTTATATATTTCATACAGTCTCCCAAGTCTATGTCCCAGTTCTGGTAATTGGAAACTTACTTGCAGCTCATTCCCTCTGCTCAAACTGCTTGTCAATTAACCTTTGCAAAATGAAAGTTTTAAAAAATACGACTTTCATATTTCAATCATGTTCATTTTCAATCATCTCAAAATGTAGAAATTAAATAACACTCGGGGGTCTGCAATGCTTTTTCCATATCATTTAAAGTTTGAAACATCTCTTTGGTGTTCAAATATGACTACTATTTATATGCAATGGATGAGATTAAGTGGTTAAAATTACTTGTGCTGGGTGTCTCCCTGCTTTGTTTGCAGGTATGAACGAAATACAAAGTATGCCAAAAGCATTTTTCATAAACATGCACCATTTCCCTTGATCTTTCTGACTGCTACCTAGGACACGCTTGGCTGTACTAAGCATTGGGAAAGAAAACAAGGTCCTCCTGTAATATCTGAAATTTACATTTTCATGAACTTACGCAGAGTTGTCGCCCATCCTAAAGTGTGGACTATATGATGGGGGAAAAAAACCTAACAACGTCTAAGAATAACAGGAGTGAAAAACTGGAAAAAAGTTAAATGCTACAGGAGAAAAAGATGGGAAAGTGCAGTCACTGGCAGGTTGAAAATACCTATTGAGACCGTGGTTTAGGGAGAGTTTGGAGGGACTATCTCCAAGCTACGAGAGAGAGGGAAGCGGTCTGTCATCCAGTGCAGACATGTTTATTAGGGTTTGCTATCATGCAAGGCATTGTGGTTTTATAGATATGTATCAGACCCTGACTTTCCCACTTGAGCAGCCTCTCTACCTATCCCCACTGCATCCCCCCATCCTGGGTTGCTTAATTGTTTGTTTGAAAAATCCCTGTTTCTTCCCTGTTTATTTTCATTCGTTTTACTAGTCTGGTAGGGAGGAGCACGTGTCATCATGAATGCCACAACCCTCATATTCATCCACGAGGAGAATGGTGAAAACATGGCCTCCTCTCAGGGTTGAAGGCAATCCTTCATGCTCTGGGGAACATCCCCCCCACCCGCCCACCCCGCCCAAAGATTTATTTATGTATTTGAAAGAGAGAGGAGAGTGAGCACAAGCAGGAGGGACAGATGGAGAGGGAGAGAGAATCTGAAGCAGACTCTGCACTGAGTGCAGAGCTAGACATGGGGCTCCATCCTTGACTCTGAGACTGTGACCTGAGCCAAAACCAAGAGTCAGACATTTAACTAACTGAGCCACCCAGGTGCCCTTGAAGCTGCTCATTTAAAAAGATTTTTTTCTCCTTTCCTTTCCTTTCCTTTCCTTTCCTTTCCTTTCGTAAACTCTACACCCAACATGGGGCTTGAACTCACTACCCCAAGATCAAGAGTCACATGCTCTACCTACTGAGCCAGCCAGGCACCCTAGCCCTTTCTTATTCATCATTGAATGTTAGCAGAATTAAAATCCTGTGATTCTTTCTTACTCCGACAACGTGTAAAGTCATATGGGTTTTTAGAGTCTAATTGAACTGGATTTGAATCTGGACAGTACTGCTTACTGTGTGACTTTGGGCAGGTTTAGTTCTCCTCACTGGGTCTTAATTTCCTCATCTGTAAAACTCACTTTGCAGAATTATGCAAACAGAAATAAAACATTGAGCATAAGCTTGACACAAAGTAGATGGCCAGGAAGTGCTGTTTTCTTTTTTATTCATTTTTTTAAAATTTTGTAATTTAAGAAATATTTAAAATTTTATTTTTAATTATTTGTTTTATTATTTTTATTTGTTACTTTTTAAGCGCTATTTTCTTAAAAGCAGTATTGGGCAGGGGTTAAGGACATAGACTCTGAAGCCAGATAACCTGGATTCATAGTTCCAGCTGTGTGCTATGTGACATGGGCAAGTGACCTAACCTCTTGGTGTGATAATAATAATTGACTTCCTAGGGTTTTTGTGAGGATTAACTGAGTTAAAATCTATAAAGTGCTCGGAACAATGTCTGACATTTGGTAAGCATTATTTAAGTATGAAGTGCTATTATTTTCCTCTTCTTTCTCTAAGGTGTGACCCTGATTTCGTATATAATCAGGCTGAGAGAGGACTTCAACTACCCCCATTGTGACCTCGGTCTGTACTTTCTATGTGATTAAGTTCTTTCCAGCTTATCTCTTAACTCAGGCAAAAGACCCTGCGTGCAAAGCATCCTGTTATGGGAATAAAAACTGCCCCCTCAAGCAATAAGGACTACCCTGACACCACAAGACCCTGCGTGATTGATTCCAAGACAATGACCGAGCTGACCTTTACTGCCCACCTACGTCTCACATATTCTTTTTATAAACCTGGAAGTTTCTTCAGCACTTTAGAGATAGTCTTTGAATTTTAGTCTGCTGTCTCCCCAGTGTTGGTCTTGCTAAAATAAATTCCTTTCTTGTTTCATCACCACTCATCTCTCTGCCTTTCAATTTTGTCAGTGGCAAGTGCCTGAGTTTGGTCTGGTTAGGACCCTTGGAGCGGGTGCTCTTGCACCCCTGTCCCCCAGTTACAAGGGTTTTTCGATGGCTGGAACCAAAGTTGGGCAGGGGACCTTTTGGTTAAAAACAGCCTTCCTTGGTTGATCTTTCAAGCAGTGCTCTGATGATTACGCTTAAACTTTTCCTGAGAGAAGAAAAACATGGAAGTGTTGGGGAGGAGGAAAATTGACTCTGTCCAAGATTCTTCTATCTGGACTAAGAAGTAAATGTATTCACGATAGATGGACAGGAGAAAATTTAATTTCCTGTATACGGCATATCCATACAGACATGAATCTCTAAAGACAAGCAAAATGAGGTATATATGTCATCCTGAGCTAAGAAGAGAAGTAGGAGTCTGGGGATATAAAAGGGAGGAAAGCCATTAGCAGGAAGGTGAGAAGAGATGTTTGGAAAACCAAGGTTGCCCTGTTATAAAGACCAGTTTCTTAGGTAAAAAGGAATCTCTTTTAAGAACTCTCTTCTTGGTACAGGCTGTCTTTTCCAATGTATATTTAGGCAGGTGAGGGGGGAGGTAAAGAGCTTTTCCTAAATCTATTGGGTTTTTATTGCTTTTAACTCAAAATAATCTTCTGGCCAAAGTGGCCCATCTTGGGGCAGCTTGCCCTTGGCCCCTACAGAGGGTACATTCTATCTGCTCTGAATTAGGGAGGTGGCAGCCCTCTAAGGCACTGGGTGAATTGGCTGGCTAGAGTTCACAGTCATTCTTACTCAAATGGGAATCCAGGAAACCAAGCTGAGATTAAGAAAAGGGAAGCCCATGAGTGCACCTCTGAGCACCGGAATTCTTTTTCTTATCAGCATTCAGAGGTGTGAAAGGAGAGATTGCTAATTATTTCAGCAATGAAGTAAGCAAGAGTCAACCTCATTTATTTACGTGAGCTGGAATTGAGAGTCAAATGAAATCCTAGTGGAAACTCAATTGAGAAAAACATCAAGATCAATTTTCTTTTTTTATAAGTAAAAAAAGAGACCATTTAGAAACATTAACAGTGAGGCTTCTATTCAGCTTGAAGAGACTGACATGAAGGTATGGGAATTCACCAGGCAACTTCTGGGGCTGGTGATACATAAATTACAGACTCTTATGAACACAAATTAAAGATAAAGTAATGTCTACAGCACAAAGCTTTGGAATTCCAACTTGTTCTCACTATATCTTGCCTGAGTATCAGTGTGATTAAAGCACTTGATTTTTCTTTTATCATTTCATCTTTTCATCCTTCATCAGTAGCCTCTTAATCTTTATTCAGTGTTATAAACAAAGTCAACGTCTTTACTTCATAAAACCGATACCTTTTTTGCCGTGGTTTTATTTTAGAGCTGGTTTTGGTTCATGATGAATTGCTGAATGGTTGATTTCCTCACACCCCTTTTTGCTAACCTTTCTTGACAGCTTCTGGACTGCTCTACCTAGTAATTTGCTCCATAATAATGGCTACTGTGAGATGTCTCCTAGTTCCTTTATTTTTAACAAGGATTCTTAACACCCTCTGTAGGTGACAATATGCAATTACAGATATAAAGTGTCCCCCAGGGGACGGCCGCTCACAGATGCCATTAGGATTTTTGTAGTGCAACTGTTAAATGTAATGAAAACAAAGAATCAGATTCTCCAAACATCCAGCTCAAATAAAATTTTAATTAAAAGTTATGAAGGCATTTTATTGATTAACAATCTTAGTAATTAAAGAGTGTGGTTGACATTTTTTTTCTAGCTGGATTTGTTCTTCCTTTGAGATCTCTAATTGTTGTATGGTTTTACATTTATTGATAACTCTGTTTGATGAATGCAGACGCCACCTTTTATAGCCGTCGTTGACAGAGTAATCATATTGTGAGAAACACCAGGCTTATGCAGTAACAGCTGTTGCAGTTACCCATGCTGACATCCATTGGGGAAATGTGTTTGCTGCTATCATGGGTCCACGATAAATGGAAGGTGCAATAAAGCACAAGCTAACATTTTGAATATCCTTACAACTCCAGGAACTTTATTGCATATTACAAGCACTTTGATCTCTGTCCAGTACTTAAGTCTTAATTATCAGACTAATTGCACAGACTATGTTCATTTTCAGTGGTAATCCTTTTGTGATTAGCTTCTGTGTTCAATAACTGACTTATCCTTTAATTAAAAGGACTATTAACCTTAAGGCTGATGCTGTGTCTTGGGATTAACCCATACAGAGTTAATGTTTAATATCATTGTAAAAGCTTTTGCTGAAAGGTGTAGCATAAAAATGTGTAGAGGGAAAGCCATGAAATGTATCTCACTTTTCTGATGTGCAAAAAAGCTCTGCTAAAGGTGAGGGTTTTAACGAAGCCTCCTTGTAGATTAAATTTCCTAAGGGCCTACCTAACTGTACAGCCACTGGGTTAACCATCTGAACCCTGTGCTCATTTACAGGAAGAGAGCGCTTACTTTAGGACAAGATAGAGTTTTAGCTCAATTTTCAAAATCATTATATGTGTACGTGATCAGGGTACTTAGTTGCCAGTGGGGTCCAGAACAGAGACATTCTTTTTTCCTTTTTTTTTTTTTTAACTCCTAAAGCTGAAAGTTTTTTTGATATTGATTTCTATGGAAAGGTTCACAGTAGCTTGAAAAGAGATGTCACGGTGGCACGTTTATCCAAGTTCTGAGTGGTTGGTGGTCGAAGTGGGTAAAACCGAGTTCACCAGTAACTAGTGAAACAATTAAGGAGCAGGTGCAGGGCGAATCGGCAGCGCGGAGTGGAAAGCTAGCCAAAAAGCCAGATGTGGCTGCTGCAAGTACCCTATTCCTTCTTCGTTCTGGCATCTGGGTTCTGCAATGAACACTTTTCCCCAGCGTGTCCCAAGGCACAGAGTCTATGGCCGCACCAGTCACTTAGGACAGGAAATGGTTTCTCTCATTCCTCCCTCTCTTGCTCCTATCCTTGGCTCCCAGAGGAAGAGGCCCTTCATTGATTCCTTAATCCTGGCGTGTCTTTACATGGAAAATGCAGGCTGCTGGGACTGAGGAGCTGTGGGAATGCCCCCATTCTCAGGCTCCTAGGCTAGTGGGCAACCCAGTAAATTCTGTTCTGTCTCATCTTCCAGACTTTACTTCCTCTATGAGTAATGTGAAGACTAGCCAGACGAGAATTTTTCTTCAATGGTGCATGTTTTTTAGGAATTTGGCTATCACATGAAATATTTACCAAATGAGCATTGCCATCTGCCGGGGCATTCGTGGTGAACAAGAGGGAGAGATCCCACTCCCCCCTTCCCCCCAAAGCTCAGAGCTAGCTAGCGGCATGGTGACTCCTTCCAGCTCACCATGCTCATTGCTGGGGGAGGTAGCAGAGCCAGGTGATTGACTATGCCCTGAATAGACTGTATTCTTTCTAGGATTAGAATTCACGGAGTATTTTGTTCTTAATAATTAATGAGGAGTTTGCATACGATGAGTGGGGCTGCTAAAACGGTACCAGTGTTCGTGAGGAGGGAGTCGACCCGGGTGTCAACCCATCGGTTACCAGCTGGGTGACTGTAAACAAGTTATTTCCCTCTTTGGATCTTAATTTCCTCAGCTGTGAAATAGGGGTAACACTGGTGTGGTAAGGGACAAGCGAGATGACACACATACGGCGTTTAGCACAAGACCTGATGTATAAGTGTTTAATAAATGGTGGCTACAGTTTTCCAGATTTAAGTTTTCTCTATCTTGAGAGACCTTCTGGTAGCTAAGGTGTTAGGGAGGAAGATATTATATACAGTGATTACGATGATAATCATTTCTTATAATAGTGGAGTGCAGTCACGTCTTTGACCTTATAAAAGCACAGTGAGGTAGGCTACTTTACTGATGATGAAACTGAAGCTTGAGGTAGGTATGTGTCTTGCTCAGGCTCCCACATTATAAATGAGGGACTTAAAAATCAAACCAGCCTCTGGCGGCTCTGTGGCTAGCCACGCTTGCAGAGTAGAGACAGCCATTTGAATCAGGAGTCTTCCCTCTTTTTCAAGTTTTCCTACCAAGTCACAGCTCAATCATTTACCTCCTTTTTCCTCGAGGCATTAAGCTTTTTCTAAATAGAGTATTTTAAAGGTGTCTATTAATTATATATCCAATATATAAAATCCATGGTAATTTCTCATAATTAAAGGATGCATTTATATTAGAAAATTCAAACATCTACCCTGCTGCCAATATGCATTTTAAAATATATTTCCAAAGAGCCCACAAAGTGAATCTCTGTTTTGCATAAAAATTCTAATTATGCGTTTATTTTTGACAGCAAGTCTGCATTAATTATGTGAGGTTAGTTTATGTCAATTATGATTCATCAAAGCTCAAAATGCCTTGGAAAGGAGCAATAAGTGAAAAATCATAATATTGCAATTAATGTTAAAATAAAGCTAGAGCGCTGTTATCCATATTCTGTTGTTGACGGAGGACATGTGAAGGAGTGTCAGTACATCGTTCGTAAAGGGAGATGGACCGGCACAACACTGGTGGAACCAGACACGTCTAAGACAATATTTTAAGATAACTTATTGGCCCTAACCACTTTGAGGTCGGGGGTAAGAGGACGGAATATATTGACACACATACATAGGAAAATGGCTGGTAGTTTTATTCTACAAGCTAAATATGTGTGTATCACTTTAATTTCCACTTATTATCCATAGATGAAGATACTTTGTATATGTTTTTAAAATAAGTTGCAGTTCCCACAGTAAACAACCTATCTCAAATAGTATAGGACCTAGACACAATTGGCCTCCTTAATTAAAAAAAAAAACCTGTCTAAAAATGACAATTAAACATAAAGGGCTATTAAATAATGGATTATATTTTATATGCTGTCCAAAGATTTTGTGTGTGTGCCTGGAAGTGAATCTCTTTTACTTACACTTTCTTAGTGTTCAAATTCTACATCTTACTTAAGTGGTATGATTCAAGGATTTCAATCCGTTGAGATATAAACTGCTATCACAGTGCTCTGTATCCAATCACTGCTATCATGGGCTTTATCTTTCTATTTCCCGTGTAGTGAGCTGCCTTGGTAACAGCTCCCACTGATTCTCAACCTTCTCAGTCACTTTTAATTATTAAAAGAGTCTCGTTTTGGTTATTAAAATTTAGTCCCTTTTATTTAAAAACTTTAATCTATTTGATCATAAGCGTTCATCTTCCTTCAGTACAGATTAGGCTTGGGACTCCAGCAGCTTGGAGTGTGTGTGCGCGGGCGTCTGTGTCTGTGTCGCATAATTTGCTCCATCACACACCTCCTCCTCTTCCTTGTTTCTTACTGCTCTGGTGCAGGGGCACGGAGGAACGAGAGAACAAACCCATTTCCTTGTAACTCCAGTGCTCAGAGTCTTTGCTGTAGTTGCAGCCATGCACAACTCAAGACCGATGCCGTGCTTTCCACGGGTTCTTGCTCTCTCTCTGTGATGGATCAGCCGTCCAAATGCTGGCTCTGTAGTACGGGTGCTGTGGGATGCTTCGATGGGTTCTTTGGCGGGCTGGACAGACACCTCCCCCTAAAAAGTCCCGTGTTAAGAGTCAGAGAGCCCTCTGGATTCCTGCTCTCTCTCAGCCCTCATCTCAGACTGTCCGCCCCAGTGATGGCCCTCAGGGGTGGACCAGCCAGGGAGCCTTTGAAAACCGTCCCTTCTATCTTTTGGACACACTGTCCAATGCCTTTGAGAACATCCCTAATTACCGACTGGCAGCAACAGGGTGTTCCAAGCCTGTCCTGATTTTCTCCTGCCTCAGAATATAGAATCATCACCCTGAAAGGCGCTTTGATTCTTTGTAGCAAAGAATAATATTAGAGACTCAAGTCTGAGGACCCGGGATATGCATAAGGTTGAGTTGGTGGTAGACAAAAATACTGCTTTCTTTCTCGGACACTCTTAGTGGTAGAGCTGGACAAACATTTCTCTTTATGATCATGTGTTACATTGTTTTTTCCAAGCTAATTCAACCTTATTTTAAAATTTTGTTTTAACAGAAATACTATAAATCTACTTTCTCTATCACATCCTTACTGAAAAATTTCACTTTTCTAATAAACTGCAATTTTGTTAGTTCGGGTTTTTTAAGGAATTTTTATTGTCTCGATGCTCATCATTCTGTAATCAATTTATTGACATAATGAAGGATATTTTTAAAAATTTTATAAGAGAAAATAATAGAGTAATATTTATGTAATAAATACATATGATATAATACATGTATAAATATATAATAAATATTTTATGACAAACTATTTATTGTAGATTTATTTAATCAGACTTAAGCGGAAAACAATCTGATCATCAGGAGAGTTCTGATGAACTTGATCCTTTTAAAGATTTCTTGGGGTATCTGGCTGACTCAGTTGGAAGAGCAGATCTCAGGGTCGTGAGCTTGACCCCACATTGGGTGTCAAGATTACTTAAATAAATAAGACTTCAAAAAAAGGTTTCTTATTGTTACAGACATGAGTGGTGAAGAATTTTATTGTAAACTCACTTTATTTTAGATGGTGGGTGATGGACAGAACTGAGGACCTAATCCTCAACTTTTCACCCATCTTCCGCATGCCAGCCACGTTAACGGAGCTCCACAAATGGAAGAATTTCAAGTGGTCATCATCACAGTTGACCTTTGGCTATTTCAGTGGTGAGACAGAATTAAATCTTAATGAATACTACCTCACAGCAAAGTAGCCTAGTTATTTCTGTTTTCAGAATGTTTTCTCGTTTTTACATTCCTGTCACCATGACCTCACCCGGGCCTCACCTGTCAGCCTTCCCGCCTCAGCTGCTGTCGTACTAGTTTTAGCTACAAATGCAGGATTTTGTTTTAGACTCTGACTAGTTAAACTTACCATCTGCTGAGGGGTTTTATAAAATTGCAACAAACATTCATTTCCAGGATTTCTAAATCTTTAAAAAATATGCCTGTACTTGAATGATAGCTCCTTGTTTTTATTTTATAATATCCTGTTGTTTTAAAAGAAAACATTTCTGAGGATCTTCAATTTTTTTATTTTTATTTTTAGATGGCGCCATTGTTTCCACTTCCAAAATAAAGGTGAATTCTTTTGTGCTTTGAGTTTGTTAACCATCAAAGGGGATCGTTTTCTTTATGTGCTTTGAAATTTTCATTTGCAAACCTATTTTGGGTGGAAGCGTCTGGATTTTATTTGTTTGTTTTCTTCCTCAGCTCATCCTTTCTTGTTTAATGATTTTGTAGCTGTCTTCTGGAGAAGAGTCCAGAACCAGATCTTACGTTATATGAGCAGCTTACAGTGTTGCTCTGAGGAGATACCGTCTGTGCAGACCCAGGTATTCAGGCTGTGTTCCGGGGGGCAGCCCCATCCTGGCCCTGGACCCCATCTGCTCCTGGGAAATGTTCTGTCTTCACACCTCGTCCTGAGTTTAGTTTCCCTCCTGTTTCTCATCCATGGAGAGATTTATCTTGATTTTGAGTGTAACGATGTCCTTATAGAGTTTCTCTTCTTATTTTATCTGTTGTTGTTTTCTATTTTGAGGTCACAGTGGTAGCGGTTGTGAGGTGGGGCTGAGGGGTGTTTGTAGGAACTACTCACCTTCTTACCCAGAAATCTCTACACTCAAGTTCATAACTGGCATTCTTACCTCCATTCCTCTCTCCCTTTTCATTCATGCTTTATGCTACTGCAAAATTCAAATTATTAAGGCATCAATTTTGATCTCTATATCATACTTCTTAAACTTTTAGTGGTTCTCCTGGCTGTCAAAAAAATGCTCTAATATTTCACAATTACATATAACATTGACTGTTGGTTTCAAATGGCAGAATCATCCCTTAACTTGATATTTTTTTATTAGAGTAACTTTCACACACTATTTTTTTTTTTCCCATTTAAAAGCCAGGATCTACCAAAATTAGTTGTTAGTTAATACAAAGGAAAGACAAAGATTTTGTTTTGGGGTTTTGCCAGTACACTTTTCAATGAGCTCTGATTATTTTTCCACCCTAATGCATTTGACAGTAACATATTAATAACAGTGATAATAATACATAATAATAGTACTACAGAAAGATGATTATATCTACCACTGCTTATTTAGCATTTCTCTTGATTTATTTTCTACTGTTGGGGATGTATTGATATTGATTCATTCATACCTTATCAACCACATATACAAGAAGTAAGAATTAGGGAAGCAGCCCATATGATGGGTCAAATTAAAGTTAATGGTTTAAATGAGATTTACTAGCATTGAATTCATTTACATGTTGTCCTAGATCAGGGTTTTTGCACCTTGTGGTAGTCAGTGAAAACATGGTGATGTACCTAGAAAAGCCACTTAAGTTTGCTTGATGGCAGAGATGTCCCCATGTGGCTATGCTTCATAGGGAGAGGGTGTCTGGGTAATCACAGCCATCTGGGGTGTGGCCCTAAACTTTTCAGGTTTACAGATATATGGACAGGTTTCACTCTATGGAGAATTTTTCAGGCTGGGAGGGACTGATGTACTTTAAGGAAGCCCTAGAGAGCTTGGCATTGTAGTAAGAGCACAGTATTGAAGGCAGACAGGTGATGTGAATATGAACCATGGCTCCGCCACTTACTAAAATACCTAGCTTCAATTTTATCATTTCTACAATGGAAATAGGTAAGAGGTTTTTTGTTTTGGGTTTTTGTTTGTTTTTTTACCTCTTAGAGTTGTAAAAATTAGAGATAATATACATAAGTACAGCATGTGGTAACTAGGCAGTATCCTTGCTTTACAGGACCCTTGCACCCCATGACCCAAACTACAGGTAACTTATTGAAAGGAAAGGTCCAGAAGCTGTCCTCTCATTGGCTCTGGGCTATGTTTTAGGTCTTCTCCTGTCTAGATTGCCCATATTCTGTCTCTTTCTCTTCATACTTGATTTTCTCTCTCTGTCTGACTATAGACTATTCATCAGATATTCTCCTTGGAGTTTTCATTTGGTGTATTCTTGAGATATCATTTTAGAATACATGCCCTCCCCTTATTACCTCCTCAAACCGTTTCCAAGCATGCAGCCTTTGGACAAGGGCTCCCTCTCTCCTGTGCCAGAGCTCTTGCAGTATCCATCTCCAGCCTATGCCCAGGATGCTGGGCCCCCAAGGGTCCACCTGTGGGAGAAAGGAGGGGAAAGAGCAGATATCCAGTGTCACGCAGGAGCTGTAAAAATGGCTGCAATGCTATTCTTAAAAAACTATGTATAAACCAGAATGCCAAGTTATTATTTCACAATGGGGGTTGCCCTTCAAGTGGTGGATTTTGTGTTTATTATCCAGTGCCCTCTTTTCTTATTATTAAGATACCTGAGAAACTGAATTTGTATTCAAAGGTTGCTGGGTGAGCAGAGAGTCAGGTAAAGGCTGGATTATGGCCAAGTCTAGGAGGAAATAATCAGTCTCTGTAGGCTCCCTCGCTAATCCCACTGTTAGCGCAAGGCTGAGAACCTATTAGACATTTGTTATAATCGATGGTCTGCTACTGTTTGTAAGTCTGGCCCACACAGAGTGGGATTGAAACAGTTCGACAGTAAAACCAGGGGGCTGCAGCCGGAGGGATGCTCCGTGGTGTGACACAGGAAGTGTTCTAGTCAATGATTTCTGCATAGTGGGGGAGACTTTTTCTGGTTGTACGTAACCTGGTAGCCTGTCAGAAAGCCAGGGTGATCCGTGTAATCTCCCTCACCATTGGAACACAAAGGAGAGTTGATGGCATGTGGAGAGAAGGGAACCACGTTTGCATACGAGGTGGAAGCATCATCGGCAGCAACTTACAGAGAAGGGGAACTTGCTGAAGTTCTAGCTTGCGCGGGTGTGTGCTGGGCAAAGTAGAAACCGCAGTAGCAAGAAGGATAGCAGCGCTGCACATGAGACAGCTCACTTCTCTCTTGCTAATACTCTCCATGTTCCTGCTGCCATGTCCTTTTACAAAATACGCTTTGTGAACCCCCAACGTGGCTCAATATGACCACGTGTCATTGCTGCTCCTGCATCCCAAACTGCTGTATTCATCTAGCTGCTTTCATTGGTGGCCCTGTATGATTTCCCATATGAATAGACCCCTCTGAAACACAAGGCAATATTTGTATCCTCCCAGGTCCACTCTCTCGTTCCCAATCTTCACAGCATGGACAACCCCTCTCTTGTAGCTGTATGGTCCTATCAATCATATTTACTTGCCTGGAGCTCATGAAGAGGGAGCCCTTTTCCCTTCCAAGGCTAATCCCTTGCTTTTGCTCACCTTCCCTTGTTTCTTTTTAAATCTCAATCTCTCTCCCCCCCCTCTTTCTTTCTCATCTATCTGTCATTTATTTCTACAAGAATCCTCCCCACCCCCACATGTTCCTTGCAGACTATAAACATGCTTCGCTCTTTAATCTGAAGAACAGAAAAAAGAACAAAAACCTCTCCTTCTACTTTGCTTTCTCCTCCTCTTCTAACTTCACAGCCTATTGCAACTGGCTTTTACTTTCATTATTTCCCGGAAATTAATTCTTTGAATTTTCCAATAACTTCCTTTTTTCCAAAGTCAGTGGAATTTTTTTTTTATTCTTCTTATTTGACTCATGGAAACATAAGACTGTGACCATCCATTTTTGAAACTCTTTCTTTGGTTTGGAGCAGAAAGGGGGCCGTTGGGGGGTATGGGGGAGCTGAAACCTCATTATGTTGCATATTGATATATTTACTAACGGTAGGGGACCTGGCATTTTTTTCCCAGAAAGTTGTGAACGCCCTCTGGAAGATTCTGGAGGTTTCCCCAATACTAGTTTCTTGTCCCATTTCAGCCTCCTTTGGATGACTGCTTTTCCCTGGTTGGCTCCTTAAATGTGGGTCTATAGAGGTTCACTCTTTGCCCTGTTCTATCTTTATGTGCCCCCTCATTCACTCGCAGTGGCTCCAGCTTTAACCATGTGCTGACAGCTGCCCAGTCTGCCCCTCCAGCTCACAACTCCCTTGAACTCCAGGCACAAATATTTAACTGATTATTGGATCTCTCCACCTAAAAGTCCCACTGGCATCTTAAACTCAATATGCTCGAAACTTCTCTCCCTCACCTGTCTCAGACCATTTTTTTTTCCTTTTTCTTAAAGATTCTATTTATTTATTTGAGAGAGAGAGAGAGAGAGAGCACGAACAGGGAGAGCAGCAGAGGGAGAGGAAGAAGCAGGCTTCCCACTGAGCAAGGAGCCCAATGCCGGGCTCGATCTCAGGACCCTGGGATCATGACCTAAGCTGAAGGCAAACGCTTAACCGACCGAACCACCCAGGCTTTCCATGTCTCAGACCATCCTGGATGCCTCATCTACACAGTTATTTAGGTAAGAGCCTTGGGGATGATTCTTGACTCTTCCTCCTCTCACTCCCTCTAACTTCCCCCTGCGATAAGAATCATAGAGGAGAAAATAGGCTGCAACCTCTTTGACATTGGCCACAGCAACTTTTTTCATGACACATCTCCAAAGGCAAGGGAAACAAAAGAAAAAATGAACTTGTAGGACTTCATCAAGATAAAAAGCTTCTGCACAGCCAAGGAAACAGTCAAAAAAACTAAGAGGAAGCTCACGGAATGGGAGAAGATATTTGCAAATGACACTACAGATAAAAGACTGGTATCCAAGATCTACAAAGAACTTCTCAAACTCAATACACAAGAAACAAATAATCAAACCAAAAAATGGGCAGAAGATATGAACAGATACTTACCCAATGAAGACATACAAATGGCTAACAGACACATGAAAAAATGTTCCTAATCATTAGTCATCAGGGAAATTCAAATCAAAACCACATTGAGATACCACTTTACGCCAATTAGAATGGCAAAAATTGGTAAGGCAGGAAACAACAAATGTTGGAGAGGATGTGGAGAAAGGGGAACCCTCTAACAGTGTTGGTGGGAACACAAGTTGGTACAGCCACTTTGGAAAACGGTGTGGAGGTCCCTTAAAAAGTTAAAAATAGAGCTACCCTATGATCCAGCAATTGCACTACTGGGTATTTACCCCAAAGATACAGACGTAGTGAAGAGAAGGGACATATGCACCCCAATGTTCATAACAGCATTGTCCACAATAGCTAAATCGTGGAAGGAGCCGAGATGCCCTTCAACAGATGACTGGATTAAGAAGATGTGGTCTATATATACAATGGAATATTACTCAGCCATCAGAAAGAACGATTACCCAACATTTGCAGCAACATGGATGAGACTGGAGGAGATTATGCTAAGTGAAATAAGTCAAGCAGAGAAAGACAATTATCATATGGTTTCACTCATTTACGGAACGTAAGAAATAGCAGGAATATTGGCAGGAGAAGGAAGGGAAGAATGAAGAGGGGGTAAACAGAAGGGGGAATGAACCATGAGAGACTATGGACTCTGGGAAACAAACTGAGGGTGCAGAAGGGAGGGGGTTGGGGGGATGGGCTAGGCCCATGATGGGTATTAAGGAGGGCACGTATTGCATGGAGCACTGGGTGTTATATGCAAATAACAAGTCATCAAAAACTAAGGATGTACTGTATGGTGACTAACATAACATAATAAAAAATTATTATTAAAAAAAAAGAATCTGGCCAGTCCCCAGGATTTTTCCTATTGTTCCATTACCACTGACTCAGTGCAGGCCTTTGTCATCAAGTGTCTGACAAGATCCCAGAGAAAGAGCTTTGTGTATAGTATTTATTATTTTAATTATGAATATAGATTATAAATATTATGGCCACATTAATTACATATATTGCTTTAAAGACCTGTGGTACTACTTTTTCCTCAGGGCTTTTGATTAGCTCGATGATTACTGAACATACCATACGTAAGGAGGGCTCTTAAGCAAGGAGATTTATGATCAACTTCTGATTATCTTGATTGGGAGGCCAAGGAAAACACAGGGAATGGGAAGAGTAAAAAGCCCCTAAAACCTCATGTTGGGCAACAGCTTCGATCCTCTTTTGCTCTGAATAGTTTATCAGCACAGGCCACACTTGAGGAGGCTGCTCTTGGCTTGAACTTCTGCTTCTTGAGCGCCCCAGACCAGGTGAGGAATGAAGTAGCTAAGTGACCACAACTCTCAGTCAAGGTAAGAAGAGGAAACAAAAACCCAAATCATTCACAAACTAGGTACACGTCTGCATGTTCCAGTGAGAGGGAAACCGAGACTCGGGACAGAGCCATCTCAGTGCTTTTATCCCACTTAGTGCTTATCTCGCTAAGTGGCACACTGATGACTGAGTTGCTGGGCTGCGGTTCTGAGATTTTAAATCCTCCTTTGTAGTAGCTTTCCTTGTTAAACTCTTTCTATTTTGGTTACTTGTTCCATGAGGGGAGATGCTGTCCCAACAGCTTCAACTCTGGCCATAATGTCAGGAGCCTGAGGCAAGATGAGACGAGGTCGGAAAAGGAAACAGCATCTATTATGGGACAAGGGCCAGCCATGGCAATCAGCTAATTGAATAGCCCTCCAGAAGCCCTCCCTCAGCTAAGCTCCAGTGATCTCAAGGGCATGGATATGGAGAGCGAAAAGTAGCCTTTGAGAGCTGCTTTACCCATCACCATCTCGGGCTTTCTGATCAGGTTGATAAGTTTGGTGTAGGCATTAAACCAGCCTCTGCCACCTCTCTCCTGCCACCTTGCATGATCCCTTACTGGTTACCTCAGTCATCTGGTGTGGGCTCTCTTCATGTCCCTGCTCTGTTATGCAACTGCCCAACGTAAATGCCTCCAGGTTTACTGATTTCTCCACTCCCTTAAAATCAGATGACAAATACTACATTTGAGACCTGTCTTTATTTAGTATTTTGTTTGCTTATATTCCGGCAGAACATTCACAGAAAGGGTCCCACAATGTGGAAGAAACTGCTGTATTGCATTTTCACGGCATGGTATTGATTGCTACCGAATCAGTTAAATTGCTGTGTGAATAATGATTGGCACTGGCCTTAACCCTTTTGGCTAAAATTGCTTATTTGTCATCCTGGCTCATGGCAGAGATAAACAATTGCTCGCTGATGATCTAACGGATCAACTGTGAGTATCATTTGGCATGTCAGATGAGAGCTAATTTAACGAGCTTCGGTTCCTGCCAATTACCTGGAAACAAATCCCTCCACAAGCTAGTCTGTACAGCATCAAAATGTTTAACCAAATTCTCACTCGTGGCAGGTAAGATGATTGGGTGTTTGATTAGTCAACATGCTGTCAATATTATCTTGCATGCATTTGTCCTGTCTACTTATCCAATCACTTTCATTCTTTAACAATGACAAATTATAATAGGTAGTCATCCGATTCTTTATCTTCAATTATTCTGCTCAGTATGGACGCTAACTGTAAAACCAGAAGAGCCCCCTGTGTGGGTAGGCTGCATTGTAGACCAGCTTATTTCTGTGGTGTGTGATATTGGCAGTTGGCTGGATTAGAACACAGTCACTTTATTCATGTCCTGTTTGAATGCCTATGAAGAAATTCTCCAACAAGAGCGGGACATCTAGTGACTCTGTGAATGGCTTGACATAAAAAGGGGGAACATTTGGAAATGAGAGGTCTGTGAGCTAGCACTGATTGGGCTGGGAGAGTGAGATGGGCAATGGGAGGGGGGAGTGTGAAGCAGGGGAAGTACAAGGGCAAAGGGAAAAAGGGAAGATGAGGTGCACGCAACATCCCTGTGAGCAAGGAGGGGACAAAGGCATGGGTTGCCCGGAAAGCCTGAGGCTTCCCTGGCTCTGGGGCCTCACATGTCTGTAGCTCAGCCAGCTTCCCCTTTGCCACCCGGGATTTCTGTGTTTTACAGAACACCCTTCCCCACAAACAGCCCTTTCTAGCTCCATCCTTCTATGTCTGGCTCTTGCATTGAGTGCATTGGTTGTTTCCACGCCTTGGCCAGTTTAATCCTCTCCCAAGTCAACAGGTCTCGATAAAGCACTTACTTGGTGACTTGGGTAAATTTACCTCCCGCCATCCAGCGTGCCACTGCCTCTGAGCTTCCTTCTCTCATCTTCCCTCTACCTCTCTTGAGCAACAGCTATGTCCTCTGTTTTTAGAACAGTCCTGAGGGTTGGAGGAAGGGGCGCCCAGCAGCTTCTGTTCCAAGAAATCTTATCAGGAAATTTGTAATACGGGTGCCTCTCTCTCTGAGTTGTTCAGTAGCTGCTAAGAGGACAGCATTTTCACTCTCTTTTTACATACTCCCGTGAGAAAAAGATTTCCATTCTTGCTCATTTATTACGCAGATTTCCTAAAGCATATGTAAGAGAAGATCCTGAGCTGAGCTATTTGTACTTACACCACTTCTGATAACAAAAGTGGCGCTCTCAGAAAAAAAAGGGGGGGGGGGGGGGGGGGGGGTTGTTTCCCCACCAAGCAATTCTCCAGGTCTCTGTGGACACCAGTTGGGTGTCCTACAATTTGATTCAATTCTGATGCTAACTACTTAGAGTTACCGCGGAGTCCACGGAATAAGGGCTCAGTCCCAGACTGCCCCACCTCGGCCTGTCCCAGGCTCACCTGAACTTCTGATTGACTGGCTATAAATCAGGGATTTCTGACGACTCCCTCTTTAGGTTTGATACTTTGCTACAACAGTTTACAGAACTCAGGAAAGCGCTTTGCTTACTGTTACTGGTGTACTGCGAAAGATACGACTCTGGAACATCTAGATGGAAGAGAAATGTAGGGCCAGGTAAGAGGGAGCGGTGCAGAGCTTCTATGCCCTCTCTGGGGGTGCCCCCCAACACCTCCATGTGCTCACCAACCCAGAAGCTCCTCCTACTCTGTTGTTTAGGGGCTTTTATGGAGGTTTCATTAGGTAGGTATGATTGATTGAATCATTGGTCATTAGTGACTAACTCAAACTTCAGCATACAAAAGAAATTCTTATCACCCCAGAGATTCCAGAGGTTTTAAACACTGTCTGCTAGGAACCCAGGATAAAGACCAGGTTTCTTTCCCCCGTTGTACCACAGAAGCCAAGATGTGTTTGTGACATCCATAGCTCACTTGCATTTCTTTATTTCAAGGGGTTGGGCAGGACTTTTGAAAAATTGGAGACATTTTTCGGGGGTATTCCTTCCTGGCTCCGCCTTGTCATCTCAGGTACTGGGAGAGGCTGTCACTTTCCTTCTGCTGTCAGGTGTCACATACGAGGCCTCCTCACCCCCATGGGCAGGCATGAGCTTCCCTTCATCAGAAGGCACCCTCAGTGGTTCAGAGGGCTGCGGGCTGTGTCACTGGCTGCCAAGCAGGGGTTTTAGGGATGGAGACTTCTCCCATACATCTTTCTCCATCAAAACAGATTAAGGCTTTCGCATCACAGTCCTGAGAAGCCCTGTGTGTGTGTCTGGTTTTGCACTGGATGTCTGTATCCTACAGGGTGTCATGGACCCTCACCCATCCTGTGTGGGACCTGACTCTATCTTGAAGGCACATGGGTGGGTTTTGCCTCTACGTCTGGTCCCTGGTTTGTTCTAGGGTGTAGTCCTAACCAGAGAGCAGCGAACCTCCTTCTTTCTTTCTCTCAGGGCTCTGCTTTTTGAGACTCTGACCACAGGAGGCAGAGACGTCTGCAAATCAGAACCAGTCTCCAATTCCAGCTTTGATGCTCTGCTTTGTTCCCCAAGGACAGCTGATAACCTTGCCTCTCTTCCTCCTCTCCAATGAGCTTCCCTCAAGTGGGAATTCAGCGCCCTGGCGCTTACCTCAGGACTGTGAGCTTCTCCAGTCACGGGGGGCGGACGTGCCCCAGCCGCAGTGTGCAGTAACGGGGTCTGACTCTCCAAACCATGGCTGCAGCCTCGTGCTGCTGGAAAAGGCTTTCAGCATGGATGTGTTTTCTCTCTTTTTCATTGCTGCGTGACCCGAGAGTTGACAGGAGTCCCAGCCCCTCTCGCACCGCAGAAAGCTGAGTCCACAGAGGCAAGTCTTCAGCTCTAGCAACAGGCACGCTGGCGACTGGGACCACTTTTCATTCCTACCCCAGGCTTCCTGCCAGCCCCCCGTTAATCGGCATGGCTTCTCCAGTGCCAAGGTCTGCCACGCGGGGCCTTTCCTTCCTCTTCCGGGGCAGGTGTGTGGGAAGGGCAGTTGGAATCCAATCCGCCACACGCGGAGCGCGTTCAGGGTCCCACCTGGACAAGTATCTGGGATGTGGGAGCTGTTCATCATTCCTTCCCTCTATTTTAAACTCTGGCCGGGCAGGAAAAAGTGTTCTGTCGCCTGTGGCCTCAAGTGCAGCGCCTTGCTCACGTGCTCAATAAATATTTGTTGAATTAAATTTAAATAAACCCACAGCAGCAGGACACACTGCTTCATCGTTGTAATCATCACCCAGCATTCAAGAAAGGGCAATGTCAAGAGGAGACGGAGGCTTATGTGCTCCTCCGATGCACTGTCCCTCTAGACACAAGGCTATCTGACGAATGTGCAACCCTCAGCCCTGGCCAGGATTAGGTAACCACGCTTCTCGCTCCTGGCATCTTTGCCCAGGATCCCCTTCCCCTTCTGTAGCCCCAGGCAATCTCCTCTACCCTCTTCGAATTGTTCAATTCAGCCTGATTCTTTTCAACAAACTCATATTTTACATGGGATATAATGTTGAAGGAAATATCAACTCTGCTCTTGTGGAATTCACAGTCTTCCTAGCTGTGTGACCTTAAGAGAATTATTGAGACTTTCTGTGCCTCAGTTTCCTCATCTATAACACTGCTACAGCAATAGCACATCCTTGGAGGAGTTGTCATGGAGGCTAAATAGATTAAAAGCATAATATACTTAAAAGTGATACACAGAAAGCATGTAATAAATGTTATTTATTATAATTCTTCAGGTCAACACCACAGTGATGATAATCTGGCTGCCGTCTAAGCCCTTCTTCCTTTCCCTGATGCCCCTCTGCCCCCGCACTCTGATTTTCCATGGTTCTCTGATTCTTCGTGTGATAATGTTTGAAAGTAATAGACCCTGTGGGTAGAGCGCTGTGTGCCGGCTGGAGTGGACCTGGCATTATGGGGGTGTGATGCCAAAACTCAGGCTACTGCTTTATTTTCTGCAGTTTCGGTTCACAGTGGGGCCAGCTCAGCACTACAGGGGTTTCCGATGACAGTATCAGGTAGGCAATATGAGCTGTACTTCCTAGCAGTGTTTCCAAATTGAGTTTTTCAAAGCCTTAAGTTGATTATCAATATACTTATCTTGAGAAATTATGTATTTGGAATATTGCTTTGGAAGTTCTGCCTGAGTGCCTTCTAGAATGTTCTTTATTCTCAGCATCTCCCTGCTGTGGACTTACCTTCTGGATTAAATTGCTTTTTGACAAGGTTTTCTAATAAATCACAAATTGCACTCTTGGGAAGGATCTAAATGAGACCTATTTTTTTAATTGAGGTCAGCTCCATTGTTTTAGAAGGATCAATTATATTACTGTTATTTGAAAACAAAACCAAACCCAAAACCCTTTGCCATGAAGTACATGTAACTCTGGCACTGAAAATGCAGACACTACTCCTAAGTGATAGGATTGTGGTTTCTGATGGTATGATCGGACAATATTGCGAGAAACCCAGGATGAAAAGGTTAAGCTAGTACATTTTGGCTAGATGAGGATTAATTACGAGATGATTTGCAAGGACTATTATTTGTGTGCTCAATTTACTGACCTTTTCCTCCACCCTCCCCTGTCTAGGATGAAGCTTGGTGCTCTGTGCTCATTATCTTTAAATGTTTTCTTTTCTCTGTACCATCAGCCCATTCATTTTATTTGGTACTTTTAAAATGCAGTAATTTGGAGCAATAGGCTTCATTGATTCTTGGGAATAGAACATTTAGTAGGCACGTTCATTTTATTTGGTACTTTTAAAATGCAGTAATTTGGAGCAATAGGCTTCATTGATTCTTGGGAATAGAACATTTAGTAGGCACAGCTATGAAGGCCTGAGGAAACGTCTTTATGATCATTGGGAGCTCTCTGGCACTAAGACTGGGGTCCTAGTCCAGGCTGGCAAGGATCCCAGCAGATACCCTCCAGTGCTCTGTGGGCAGCAGGCATGTCTGAAAGCCCTACAAACAAGTTTTAAAATCAAGTTTAAGTACCACTTTGCTATTTTTTGGCTATTAAGGAATAATAATCTACTTTGTTGATTAACTTGATTAATTTTGTTGATTAACTAGAGTCTTTTTTCATTTATTTCTGGGTTTTTTTGGGTCAGCCTTTGGACCAATTGTTCTTTGTTGCTGCTCTTGTCAACTTTAAAACGTTGATTAACTTGATTAATTTTGTTGATTAACTAGAGTCTTTTTTCATTTATTTCTGGGTTTTTTTGGGTCAGCCTTTGGACCAATTGTTCTTTGTTGCTGCTCTTGTCAACTTTAAAATAGCCAGTTATTTTACTAGCAGAATGAATTTATTCAGGAATAACAGGGAAGGGTAACTTGGGGCAAGGAAACGAAGGTCATCCATAGGCAAGCCCTGAGAACAGAGGACAAGGACTTGCTTTTATAGATGAGAGGAGGAAACTGGGGAGGGTGGCTTTGAACAAAAGTTCACTGGAGAAGAACAAGAGTTTGAAGTTGTGGCAGCTTCTCATTGGCTACGAGCGGTGGCTAGTTCATTGTTGCTGGGGCAGGGAGGGATCTTCCTTCTTTTTCTTAAAAGCAGATGAAATTTCTATGTAAAAAATGTCCTCCCTTAGGGCACGTATTGCATGGTGCACTGGGTGTTATATGCAACTAATGAATCATCGAACTTTACATCGGAAACCGGGGATGTACTGTATGGTGACTACCATAATATAATAAAAAATCATTAAAAAAAAATGTCCTCCCTTGTCAAGATAATTCTTACCGTCCTTCTTTCTACGGGTTATGCCTGCTGCAAGGAGTGGTGTGTGTGTGAGCGCGCCCCCTTCGGGGCTTCCCGACTCCATTTTGATAGAGGCTTCCTTGATTTATTTGTTTTCACCTGTCCCGGGGGGGCTGCGGGGAAGATTTCAGGGTGGGCCCTGCGCATTCTGAGAGTGCCTAACTCTGCTTTGTCTGAGCGTTCTACCAAACTCAGGTTCTCCTGCCTCCGAGCCCCCTAGGTCACCACTGCGGGGGACAAGAGCTGGGGAGGAGGTTCATGTGAGGATGGAGAACTTGAGCGGGACGGGCAGGCTGGCCAGGCATGTCTGTGGGTTCTAGTCTGAGGCTGTTGATGGAAGAAGTAGGTATGGAAGGAGAAGTGCCCTTTTTGGTTTCCCAGTGCTCCTGCGTCCTGAGTTGGGGCATCCAGGGCTGTGAGAAGATAAGGATAAGGGTGGCTCAAAGGCAAAAATGCTGGAGGTCTTATTTTGACTTGTGGCTCTTCCCCAGGCAATCTTTCTGCTTCTTGACCTTGACCACCTAATGATTTGAAAAAAGAAGTTTGACCTCAAAAAACAGAGGAAACAGAGCCTTGTGGACTGTTGGATGTCTTTCCTCCATTTGGTTCTGGCTAGAAATTCTGGTTAAAAAAATAGGAGAGGGCAAGGGGAGCTAGAAATAAGGACTAAAACGAGAATCTGTTGTTTTGTTTGGGTTTTACCGATCTCTGTCTATCCATTCTACTTTAAGCAAAACTTAATTTAAATATACAAATCTTGATTTAAAAAAAGACACCACTTAAGAATTTGAGAAAAGCTTGTGTAAAAACGTTCATCATGTTTTAGAACCCAATCCCTTGGTGTGTTATAAGTATGAATTAATTATGGAGGAAACAATTTACATACAACTTCTCAAGAGCACGTCTAACCATGGGAAGTGCGCTACCTCAGAGCCGACAGTAAGGGTGGGCTGTTCTGAAGGTTTGCCCAAGTCCCTTAGCTGGTGTACATGTTCGTAACTACTGAATCCCAATCAGGATGTCTTGACTTTTTGGACTGCTCTGCATTGCAGAATTTTAAATTGCTACTTGCTGACAAGGCAAAGTTGAAGGTGAGGGGCAAGTCTCAGTATCAGCAGGAGCTAGATGAGCTTTGATAGGACTAAGAAAGATGCGGTTTCCAGGGCTTTGACATTTCATTCTCTTGTTATATAGCAGCTATAAAAAAGTCACTAACATTTTCCTGTCTTCCTTACTGATCCACACCAGTAAGAGGAGAAATGACGGTCCCAGTCTCATGCCTAATTTGCTGGCTTACCTGGTGAAAGGAGCTATGAGATACTCGCGGCAATGGGGCTCATGTCAGCAGCTCACCCAAGCAGAAGTCCACCCCAGAGGCGACGGAGATGTGGAAGCGCTGCACGTGAAGGTCCTTTTCCTGAAAAACCCAGTAGGAGTGATTACTGAAGGCCATTTCTGAAGTTATTTCCATAATGTGCATTTGCTGAAAACGGAAGAAAATGAAAGATGCTAATATTCGAATATCATGAAGCTCGATATAGTACACATCAGGACATTTCACATTTAACTTAAAGATTCACCCAAGTGTTCACTGACCAGTTGCTTTCTTAAACCTGGAGACTAATTTTTTTTCTTATTCAGGAGTCTGCTCTGTACGTGGCTTCCCCCCTTAATATGTAGGATGTTACGGCACTGAAAATATTACTGATGCAGATTTTATTCGCAGACCATTGAGTCTATTTAGATATGTCATACTCATAAAAGCTCATGTTTATTGAAGAGGGTTATTAAATTTACTGTAAGATTTCATAAAGACCCTTTTAAGTGAAAAATGCAGGTAGAATGGTTTGAGTGGATGCTTTATAAACCTTTTACGGGTCAAAAAAAAAAGTTCTAAATGCAAATGTCTTTCGTGGAAAGTAAAAGCAATTTGTTTTTCTCATTAGGTGCCAGATAGTCAGCTAACATGAAGATGACAGATTTTGAGATCTATGAAATCAGAGCCAGCTTTCTTTAACAGAGGACTGCTAGCTGCTTACCTTCTCTATCAAAATGAGCATTCCAGTCTAAGGTTAGGTACAGATATATAAATGTCTGCCTGGTTTGGGAATGGTTCTGTTCGAACCCTAAATATATTATTGAGAGGATTGCAACACATTTAGTTTAAAACATACATACACAAAAACACACACACACACATGCTTATATGCGCGCATGCACGCACACACACACACACACACACACTTTTACAGACTACACTGTAATTAAAGATATTCATCACTATGTTCATTTGAACTGGTACAATAAGAGTATCTCACACTGTTTCCCTTCATTACTATGCAAGGCCAGAGCTTATATTTCTTGATTTGGAATGATGCCAGAGAGTCATTTCAATATTTGAGCTTTATACATTATTATTAATCATGATGATGATGTACTTTTCAATATTCATGGTACTTCGCAACAATTTTTATTAGCTGTTTCTTTTAACAGCTGAATCTGGTCAAGAAAAATTACTACTACTCTTGCAGGCGAAGAAACAGAGGCACAGAGAGATACATGACTTCTGGGTCACACACAAGGATCATCGGCATAGCTGGTATCAAAACCCACAGTCTTGTATTTGTACATCCTGACACTGGGGTTCTTCTCACAAGTTCTCTCTCTTTTTTTTTTTTTGAGAATAAATTTTCACATTAGAAACGAGATATATTCGGGAAGCTTAAAAAATACCATCGAGTAACACAGTGTTGGGCACATGATTGGTTTTCAACAAATATTAGCTAAAGAAATGTAAAAATATTCGTTGGCGGTTCAAAGCATAGGGTTTTAAAAATAAGGCTTTGTTTGTGTAAAAGTAACATATTCTGAGTTAATTAATGGTAATTGGAATAGGACACCAGTTAGTGGGTAAGTTGGATATATTGCCTGTTTTGGAGTTACGTGATAAATCACTGCAGGATAATAATGAGAGCATATGTCTCCAACAGCTTTTCAGTAAAGGTGTGATGTTCTAAACGTAAACTAGTGGACCAAAGAGATAGTGAAGATTTATTTGCTTTCTGTTGGCAGAAATAGATTTCTTTCCTTAGCCTAATAATGAGGATGCATTAAAAATGTTTATACAATAACCTCAGTTAAAATTATAAAAAGAAAAAAAGTACTGTAATTACAATGCCTACAAACCCCAAAGGGCCATCTCAGCCTTAAATTAATATCATCGAGACAGATTGCATCCCACGAACCTAGCTGTTCCCTGTATACGGCAGAGATGTGACCATGGTAATGCCATATTGCTTGTGGCCCTGACAAGAGAAGCACATTATCCCATCAGGTAATCTGTACCCACCAGTGTCTTTGTGTTTCACTATCATATTGCTTTTGAAATGTCTGGATCTGGTGTCTTGACAAATTCTAATTTAGGAGCTTTAAATATAGCTCGTTCAATTTTTGTTCAAAAAGTATATAACATTCTAAATGTTTCTTTCTTAAAAATTATGTTGTGCAGTTCTGTCACCGTTCAAAGAAAATGTCTAATCCACAGGAGGAATGCTGAGCTCTGTGGTATCCAGAACAATCTTTGCTCATGGCTTCCTACTGTAATGACCAGGCAAGCTGGATGCTCTCTATGTCATTGAAGGAGAGCAGGATAGACATTTGTCTCTGTTTTTACTTTTAATTTGTATTGAAGTATAATAACCTACAATGTTATATTCGTTTCAACATTTGTCTCCATTTTTAGACTGTCTATCAGATCATTCATCATGGGACTGACCCACTTTTTCACACTTCTTGGATTTGGAATAATTTAGTAAAATTAGACAAGCCAATTTGCAGTTTGTTTTTAAAGGTATTATTATAGGCAGTACTGCGAATCATAATTCTAAGCTTAACACAACCTGCATGTATGCAGTGAAAATGTTTTCTAACTGGACTTGATTGTTTTGATTCAATTCCGACCCTTTGCCCTATTTGAATCAGCTTTGGCTGTCAAAGAAGCAGAGAAGGGAGGAACTCTGGGCCAGACAACATAGCCTTTTTATGCCTAAGGTTTGGTGGCTCCAGGGTGCTTGAGACAGTCCTGTGTTTCTTGGGGCAATACTGTGTTATATCCTCACGATGAACTTGGGATTCGCTCAGCAAACGCTTATTGTGTGTGAGGCACACCACCGAATCTGCTAAGACCTCAGAGCAGAATCCCTGTAACTAGCATCTGTTGTGCTCTCATTAGCTAAATACGCTGACCTGGGTTTGGGATGGCCCGAACCTAAGGTCCTGGCGGAGAGATACCACCCCGAGGATGCTGGCAGCTTGGAAAGAGCCACATTGAAATAAGGCGGCAGGGGTCACCCACGAAACAGGCGTAATAACAGCACTCTGTTTATCATGTGCAGTAAAATATTGGGCAAAAGAATGTATCTAGGCTTGTGTGACAGCAGAGTCTACTTGTCCCCGTCACCATATCATCTGCTTTGCCAGCAATACATTTCCAATGACTGAGCACATTATGCACAGTAGGTGGGATTAGAATGTCTTCAGGAATCTTTAATGCCTTCCTATCTTGTGAATGGTTTCCTTAGGCAAATACTGATTTCAAAACACGTGCTTCCTTAAGAGTACACTTACTGTGATAAGCACTGAGTAATGTACGGAATTGTTCAATTACTATATTGGACACCTAAAACTAATATAACTGTATGTTATTTATACTGGAATTAAAATTAAAAAATATGTGCTTCTTAAATATACAGTTGTTTAATGGGTGATCACATGAAATGGGTATTACAACTTTAGTTTTTGCTGTATAACCATTGTCTCTTCCTCCCCTGTACCCCACCCAAGCTCAAAAGAAGAAAGAAATAGAATCATATTGACACACAAAGAAAACAAAAACCAAACTCCCCAAATGGTTTGGGTCACCTACTCTTGCAAAGACTTGTGGCAATTCTCAAATCTGGAATCACTACTAACTAAAAGGAAGTTCTTCACCTCTCCCCCACCCCCCCACCCCAACTATTTACATAGTTGTAAACAACATAAAGTCAGTTAGACACTTTCAGTAAAATTGCTTTTCTTTTTTGGGGGGGAGGGGCAAAGGGAGAGGGAGAGAGAAAATCCCAAACAGGCTCCATGCCACGTGTGCAGAGCCCATAATGGGGCTTGATCTCACCACCCTGAGATCATGACCTGAGCCAAAATCAAGAGTCTGATGCTTAACCGACTGAGCAACCCAAGTGTCCCGGTAAAATTGCTCTTTTAATTTTCAAAGTCTACAAATCATAAGGAGGGCTCTGTGCTATTGTAGTTATAACACTGCAAAAACCGAGCGAAGCATAATAGCAAGAACCATAGCAGTAACAATAGCTAATACGCAGCGATCACGCACTGTGTGCTAGTTACTGTGCTGAGAGCTTTTATGTATTTGCTTACTGAATACAAGTAACTGTGAAGGAGGTAGTATACTTAGCCGCATTTTATGGATGAGGACACTGAGGCACAGAGGGTTTAGTACTTGTCCATGATCACGTAGCTAGTAAGCGACAGAGCTGTGTTATGGACCCAGGCAGTCTGGCTCCAGACCTTGCATCTTAAATACTCAACTATTCATACCCTTTTTGTAAAATCATTTAAGTACCTAGTTTTGCTTATGTTTTACTAATCTGGTAGCTCACCAAGAGGAAACATCTACATGCATACTCGTTTCTTTTGGGCTTAATCTTTCTTGCTTAAAAAGTTCCCTTGTGAATCCATGCACATGGTAAGAAATCAAAACTGTGCAATGAATCCAGGGCACAGGAAGTCTCTCACCCAGTTGTGTTGCTTTCACTTTCCCCAGCCGGAGGCAGACCTTGTCCCCAATTTCTTATGAATCCTTCTAGAGGTATTCTGTGCACATACAAGCTTGTATTTCAAATCACTTTAAAAAAGCGGTTGAAGTTTCTACACAGACAGTTTGAAACAACAGCATCCTCACATCAGTGACACCAAATGTGCCCCGGAAAACCAAGAGACCCAGACACTTAGATAATCATATTCAGTTGGGCATATGGGCTGGGACACTCCAGTTCCTGCTGTTCCCAGCTTATGGAAGCACAGCTAGGAAGGTTATAGATGTGACATGTTTAGTCTACCGGGACCCAGGTACACATCGTGCTCAGAACCCTTGGCCATTTGCTACTTACAGCACCATCGAAGAGTGCCAACAGAACCTGCTTCAAAGACAATCTGTCCCAGAAGAAACACGTACATTTTTTTCCAGTGGGGACACCAAATTCTAGTTAAGATGAGGATGTGTCATACTTACCTGGCAGGGAAAATACCATCATCACAAAGGTGTTTTTCCCAGGGCGAGGCTTATCCATTGCACAAAGGTGATGTTGACCTCTGCAGTTTCCCCAACTGTGGGAAACTCAATGGCATAATTTGCGGTGGAGGACTTCTTCACACTTAAAAAAAAGATGTTGTATCTTTGTGTACAAATCAAGTTAAAAATATGGGAATTTAAAAAACAACTCTTTGTTTAAAAAAAGTGTATTTTCATTGCTCTAGCAAGCTTACTTCTAGAAATTTATCCAAAGACTCAGCTACATGGTTGTTCATGACAACTATTTGGGGACAAAGCAAAATAACCAACAACTGAGGCTTGGTTAAATAAATTACATTAATTGAATAGAAAGTCACCTAACCATTCAGAAAATAAAAAGAATATTAAGTGATACAAAAAGTTGTTTACAATACATAGCTAAGTAGAGAGAGCAATATGTAGAGAAGGATGTACACAGAACCACATTATTTACTGGATATGGGGAGTGTAATACGAGCGAGACCAGGGGCGAGAGCTAGTGGAATGATTCACAAAAATAGTAACCTTTTCTAGGTGGTAATAGGCAATTTTGATGGAGGTTTTCAGTGCTTTTTTAAAATCGAAAAAACTTAACAGTGAATACTTTGCAGCTTTTTTGAAAATAAAACAAAACAATTTTTAAAAAAATTTAAGAACAATTGATGAGCTCCTCAAGAAACCAGTTGTAGATTATTTACTAACCAGATATTTAAGTAGATTTTTCTTGGTTATAATCTAATATTTTTTTCAAACATCTGCTAGCTTGTCTCTCTCCTGCCTTTGAAATTGAACCCCTTCATGATGCACTGATTAAGGTAACGTGTGACCCCTTCGCAATGTCTTCGGACTATTATCTGGCAGGCAATTCTTGTTTCTAATTTAGATGTGTTGCCTGAGCTTTGCTGAACAGACCCCAGAATTTTTCAGTTAATAGTGACAGTGAACATTCACAGGACTGTCACCTGTCCCTTGAACTGGGCGAAGTGTTTTTCTAGTGGGCTTTCCCCGAATCTCTAAGGGGCACGGACTACCACTGTGTTGTCTTTACAGATGTGGAAACTGAGGCTCCCAGAGGTTAAGTAACATGCCCAAGGTTATAGAGTAGATAAAATGGAAGAGCCATTATTCCACAACTTGGGCTCTGACTCAGTATAAAAAGCTATGCTGCCCTCTAAGACTGTGCCGTCTCAGATTTGATGATCGGAGGTTTTTAAAGCATCTTATAAATCCCATTTTGTAGACAATGAAATTGAGCCAGGAAATGGGTGATGTGTACGTGCTCAGAAAGATAATCCACGGAAAGGCAGATACAATCCAGCATCCCCAGGGTCTTGTCTCCGCATTTAGGGCTAACTCACTTTTCAGGAGAACATAAACCACTCCAGCGTCCTGCATGGCACTGTGATGACATAAGGGGAATGTGATTTTTGAGCCACTCAATAATGGAGGAGATGGAAATCTTCCCACCTCATCTTGCTTATTACTGATTGTGCGCACAACACTCACCCAACAAGATCATTTTCAAGAGATGATTACTTCAGTGTGCCCAGGCCTGCAGGACGTAAGTACATGGGCAGTGGTGGTAAGAGCTATAATTATTCTTAATGGGAAAATATGCAGGTAATGACTTGGACGATCATGTATCTGTAATGTATGAGTTCCAAAGCCCAATGAAGTAATTAAGCAATCTGCAAACATGCGGGGGAAAAAAGCCGGAAATGAAAAAGAACCAGAATAATGTTCCTTTTGAATAACTGGCAAACTTTCTGAAAGGGGAGTCATAAACAGAAGAGCTCTTTCTAATCGATCTGTCCATCCGTCTACCTGTCCATCCTTCTATCCATCTTGCTTGCTTGGTCTTATAGGCAAATATTTTTCCATCTTAGAGTACTAAGTATTTGTCAGGGGCCAGTTTTTCCAAGTTATCAGCTCAAAGGATAGTATTTGTTCTTCCTGGTTTGTGAATTTGCATACAGCTTTAGCCTTATTGAGTGCATTCACATATCTGAGACCCTCTCTTGCTCAAGAGCAGTGGTAGGAGACAGCAGGAATAGTCCCCACAGATTGGAAGCTCTGAGTGTGAATCCCACCTCCTCTACTCCATGGTTGACCTTGCTAATGGCGCTCTTCCTTAGGGTGATGATTCTTACCTCGTGGGCGGGGTTCGAAGACTAGGAGAAAGTGCTCCATTGTGACAGAGCTGTGAGGGGTGTACCTATTAAGTGTGGCCATTATTATTATTAGAGTAGCTTTCTTTTCCCTGCTTTGTAAATGAGGAATCCGAGGCACAGTGATCTGTCCTAAGGCATAGAACTGGTTGGAGGCAGAAAACTCAGATTTTCTGCTTGTTTTGAGCTCAAGGTGGTGTGTTCTCAAAAAAAGAGAGAGAAAGAAAAAGAAAAAAGAAAAAGGAGAGGGTTTGGTGCTTGATCTTGGGGATGCGATAAACCTGGAGTTGGTCTGAGCATCAAGAATAAAAGATTTTCTAACAATAGGCTCTTTGAAATGGTGGGTGTAGAGAAACTATCTGTAAACATGTAAACCAGTCCAATCAAAGGGGGTACTTTTGAGGAATACTAAACCAATATATTAGTCTTCTGAAGGATTTATGGAGTAAAAGGCAGGGAGGAAATGGCCAGATTAGGGCTGTCCAGGGAGCAATTAGCAGCACTTACCAACTATTAAAGCACTTTGTCCTTAGAAAACACAACAGAAATTTAGAGAGAAAGGGCTTCCTTTCCCCCACTTTGAAAATGCAGGCTCTCTGATGCTTAAAGCAAAAGTGCTGCTGTGAAGTTTGCAAGAGGTTGTCCTATGATTAATTCATGCTGTAGCTTTTAAGTTTCTGTATAGTAGTATCTTGGGTTATGATTTTTTCACTGTCACTAACAAAGCAGCTTCAGGCCAAGGCAGGATTTTGAGCCAGGAGACCTTGAGGAGCCCACAGAAAATGTTGAGGGATGTTCGCGGTGGCCCAGTAGGTGGCAGCCTCCCCTCTGAGTTAATGCCTCACTGTTCCCTAGCAAGCGACTTGGGAGCAGGGTGGGTGGGGGAAGCTTCTGGCTTGATTTATAAAAAAAAAAAAAAAAAAAAAAAGGCTTTTTTTCCAAGGTGCACTGGGGAAAATGGCAAGTAAGGGAGGTATGGCATTAAACTTTTTCCTCTCCTATCCATAGTGGATAATTATTTGCTGGCTTCTACATACACTTAGATAAAGCGCTTCTGATTTAAGCCTGCGCTGTTTTGTATGATGCCGTGTCAAGATGCTACATGTTTCTCCCACTATTGAATATTCTTATTATTTTGCTAACATTTTGTAAAAGATGCTGGCTTTCTTTAAATAAAAAGGCAAGTAAATATACTATAAGCACAGATAAAAACTTAGTTTTTTGGGGAAAAAGTTTAATTAGTGTTTCTTTCCATCTGGGCGAAAAAAAAAATTGTGAACACCTCTCCTTCCCCCAAGCACTTGTGAGCACTGACCTATGGTTTGTGGCTGCAGTCACTCCTTTTGGAGCCTGGTGTCCTTACCTTTCATCCTGGTGCTGACACTCTCTGCTGTCATCTCATTCCTGCTCCATCCTGTTGTTGTTTCTGGGTGAGACTGACTACTTACTTCCTCTGTTGCATCTGAAGTTGTAGGTCCAGCCTCTTAGGCTACATCTCTATATTTCTTGAATAAGGAAAAGGAAAGAAGCTGAGTGTGTGTGGGGGGTGGGGAGGGTAAGGAGAAGAGCTAACATTCATGGATTCCTTATTTTGTACCAGGCACCGTACTAGTTACAAATATTATCTCATGTAATTCTTAAGTGAGGGGGCTGGAGGGGATGGGAATGGGATTGATACTGTCTCCACTTTAGAATGAGGAAAATGAAGGCTCAAAGAGATAAAGTAACTTGCTCCTGGTCACTCAGCTCGTAAGAGCCAGGATACGAGATAGAAGCTTTATGTCAGGGATGTTCAAATTGATTTCTAACCCCCTGACTCCATTTCAAAGGTGTATTGGCATTTACCCTTGGGCTATGTAGAATGAGTGCTTTGTCAGCAAAACAAACCTATCGTGACTTCTTTTGCCTTATTGTGATATATGCATTTCATCTTTTTCAAATTAAAACCTTTAAAAACCAGAAATATGCAGCCCTGACTCTCAACTTGAACCTAAGCTACTTTTACCCTAGAATTCAGATTTGTGTGGGCATCTCTAAAGGACCTGGTGAGTTAATCTTTAAGGGTTCATTTGCATGAGGAGGAGGAGCCCAAATTCGGAGGAAGACATGCCTAGAGATCTGAGGGGAAGGGTTAGCAAGAAGTCTTAGGATCATCCAGCTCTGGCAGAGTGATGGAAACTGGGGACTAAAAATAAAATCTGAAAGAGTCATTTGAAAACTCAGTAAGACACGTGGAGCCCTCTATACTGGGGACTCATGTTATAAACAAGGTCAGAAAGGTATGGAGGAGAAATGTTTCTTCATTTCAGCATCATCCAAATGTATAGCATGAGCCATATCCATTTTGACTTTGACTCTTTGGAGTGCCCTTAGCAAATGAGAATGGGTGGTCTTATCTTGGTGAATGGGCTACAGGGGGAGAAATATTTCATAATTGTTATTGTGGTGATGAATCAGGGAAACCCCAGTTACCCAAAGAAGAAATAATGGCCGAATGCTTTGTGTTGAGTTTGGGATTTTGAGGTGGAGGGCTCTGACATAATCTCAAATTATACCACGAGGGCAGCTCTTACTTGATTTACTCAAAAGGCAACTCTGGTTCTCACCCATTTAATGGGTCTCTCGAGGTGAGATTCATGAGGAGGTAATGAACAGACAAGAAATCCTGCTTAATTAGGTCTTCAGTTGATATTAACATGATATTAACATGATCTGTATTCCCTTTTATTCCCCCGTCCTGCCATCTAACCCATTTCTGAAGGGCAGAGTAATTAGTAGAAGAAAAGGGACAGACCTCATCCAGGCTTGGTGATGGAAATATGGGTAACGTTTTTCCAAAAATAACTTCCAGAGGGAGGAGGACATGATTGTTGTTGCCTTCAAACATTTGAAGACCTATTTTATGAAAGAGGCATCATACTTATTTTGTTTGCCTCAAGACGTAGAACTTGGGCCACTGAGTTAAAGTTATAGGGAGGGAGACATTAGCTCATCCAATGTAAGGGAGAATTAGAGACTGTCAAAGCAATGCAGAGATGGAATGCGCTGCTTTAGAAGAGAGTGAATTTTTTACCACTGGAGATGTCCAAGCAGAGGTCCGAAGCCACCTGGTGGGATTATCTTAGAAAGAGAGAATAGGAAGGGTGAGAGTAGCTGGCCTTGAATGTTCTTTCCAACCTTGAGGTTCTGAGATTCTGCAATCATATAACTAGACTGCCTGGATTGTACTGAATCTAGTAAAAGTAAAAAACCTTTTCCTATGACTATAGGAAGTAGTCCAATAGTCCAAACAAAGCAAGAAAGCTTAAGCTTCCTTGACCCTTGAGTGTGACACAGGAGGACCTCAATCCCACTATTTCATGGGATGAAAATTACATAAGTCTGCCCAGTGATGTGATCCTGCTTCTTAAGTACCTTGCCTCTGTTCTATTGTTGCATCATTCTGGAGAAAAGATGAGTTGCTTTACTGATAATCCATTCACGACAAGTATTTTGTGAGTTTCTGTAGCATTTACTTAAGATTTGGAAGTTACAGGGTGGTTATTTCCTTGTATAATTCACATCCTTTCTTCATTTCCTGCCTGGATCACTCTCTTTTCCTTTCTTAAACAAGGAAATTTTTCATGCAGATCCGTTCTGTGAACACTTAAGTTTTTTGAGTTTTGGTCTTCTGATCTGTATTAGGATAGGTGACATATTAACTCTAAAATCTTACGGGCTTCCACAACAAAAGCTTTTTTTCCCCATTTTTCGTCAATGTCCAATATAGGTCATCAGGGAGGTCTACTTCACAGAGCCACTCAGGGACTCAGGCTGACAGAGACTATACCATTTCACCTTGTACACACTCCTGTATGTTTCTACTTCAAATCAACACATGATGTCACCTCCAAAGCCCATTGGCCAGAAGATGACCCATGTGGTTTCACCAACTTTAAGGGGCTAGGAAATACAGGGAGACCATAGCAGAGTTGGTAAGGATTGCTGTTTCTGCCTCCTACTCAAAGTAGAAACTTTCCCAACCAAGAGGGCTCCCTCCTCAAAAGGAATTCTCACAACTCTTACTAAAAGAATGGTATTTTACCTTTGACTTACATTCCAATTCTCAAGTTAATTTTGCCACAACTCAGCAATAACTTCTGAGGTAAATATTTCAATTCGGAAGGTAAGACCTCAGTTTGGCCGAGGTTAATATTATGTTTGTTGCCCAACTTAATGGGCATTATTTACAAAGTTTAGAAGAAGCCGCAGCTATTCAAATGCAATACATTAGATGAGCTTGGAGTCACAAATTATTTCTGGTTTAGAAAGAAAGTTATTATGGGGATATGGACTTCATTCTTTCAGTTTTACTATGCTTACATTTTTTGAGCCAAGACCGTCTTTAATAGCATTAACCCAGTCTTTAATAACACTGGTTTGCATGTCAATATTTCTACTATTTGAGAATAGATTGTTTACTGCTAGTTAAAGATGCTTGAGGATTTTCATTACTTCTGACAAAGTTGATGGCAGAAGGGAAATATTCTAATCTAGATTTTAATAGTTTCCTAAATCTGGTTTATCTTTTCAGAAACTGCAATTTACTCTAAAAGCTCAGGTTTTAGATTTTTGCTCCATCTTGGCAGTTGTTTATGGTTATGGAATGTACCCTGCCTCTCAGTTTTTGAGAATTGCTATTCTGGTCCATGATGCTGGTTAGGGTATTTTGTCAGGGAGGCATTTTGTTCCCCACTTTAAAAAAATGGCTTCTAATTTAGGCTGGCCTTCCCTTGTGTACTTTTATGCACATTTTGGGTAAACTTTTCTGAAAGATAAACTTGTGCATGGGCAGGGTGCCTCAGGCAGTTCCTATAAATTGGTTAATGTCAACACAAGTGAGACACTATCTTAGGAACGTATGCTTTCTCAAAATGCCATATTCATGCCAAAAAAGAAACACATGGTTCACCAAAGCAATCAACCTGATAAAATCAAACAAAGCAAGAGCACCCACCAAATAAAAAATGTGGTAAAAGCATTTTTAATATTGTTTTAGTCATTAATGTGGATGGTCTCTGACCCTGGCCTTTCTGCCAATGAGGGCGCTGAGACCCAGATGGGGAAGAAACTCATCCAAGAGCACCATGAGAATTCCAAGGGCCAAATGTGGGTTTTGTGTTGATGGGCAATGAAAAAATGGTGCCCCAGAAAATCCCAAGTGTGGGGGTATCGAGGAGGCTGAGAGAGAAAGAATCAAGCAGCCTCCTGCATGGTTACTCATTGATTCCTTCACTTAAACATGCATGCAATTTTTTATCAGGTGTCAGATCCTGTGGCAGGTGCTGGAGAAAGAACTGAGGACAAGAAAAAAATATCTGTCATTAAGGGGCTTGCTCTCGGTTTTTCTAACACCAAATCAAATTTTATCACTTATTTAGGACCAGGCTCTGGACAAATAGACATGCCTCTTTATAGGTTCCAGACTCTATAGACCGATCTCCTCCAAGTATGTTCCCAACTTTTGCCTGAAATGTTTATCATAATATTGATATTTCTGCGTTATACCATATGCTGTCTCTTAAAATTGAGAAAGGTTATCTTGGAAAAAATGTTATGCTATCAATTAATTTATACATTACTTTGCATAATGCAAGATCCTAAGCAGAAGGCACAAAGGCTTGGTAGTGTGGGTATTGACAGGGGAGGGAAAAGTTAAGAGCAGGAGGATGTAGAGGCCCTGTGGGTATGGTGAGCTGTATCTGAGATGAGAGGAGAGTCTTAAGGGGAGCTGGAGGGGCAGAAAAGCTTCAGTTCGATGGTTCAAATGGTTTTTAATGAAAGGACAACTTCCGACTATGCGGATAGGGATAAGGGAAACAACAGAGGATGCTGAGGCTCCAGACACCAGCAACAGCAGGAAGCCATTGTCCCCTATTATCACAGAGAGGACACCGTGTTATAAGAAACCACTAAATGTCAGAGCCTCAACAGAGGGATGACTGGGCAAGAGTTATTATAGTAGAGGGCACAGCCAATGTCAACTAAGTGACTCAGAGGAAGGAGGGAGAGAAGAAGAAATACCTGGGCTCCCTCTTCTTATACCCTCTGACCTCTTGCCGGAAACTCAAATTGGTCAAATCCAGCCGGAACTAGCAAGGGAACTCAAGTGATATCATCCAGAAAAGCCAGGTTTCTGAAGCAGAGAACTGGGTGGAGAAGGGAAGAGAGTGGATTTGAATTGGGGGCAAATGGGGAATCACCAGGAGACATTTACAAAGGAGAAAAAACAACCTCCAAACACATGTGGAAGTACAGAATAGAATAACTCCCCATCTACTCATAATCTAGCATTGATAATTATTAATATTTCATATTTGGTGCAATGAAATATACTTTATGTTCTACTGTTTGAAAGAATCTAATTCCCTATATTAAATCTCTTACTGAGTGAAAAACACAGCAGTTTGTTGGATTGTATCTTATTCAAAGCCATGTTCTACACTAGCTATCCTCCTATTTGAAGAAGCTGGAAAGCTAAAAGCTATATCTTAGGTTGCATTTCACCTAGGATTTGGCATGTGAATTATGTTCAGCCTTCAAAGTGGACTTACATGCAATTTGGAAGGCAGACATTAGGTGGCAGCTATCTCCCTGTAGTGGAGGACGAAAGTTCTACCAGTGCCAAGTGCAGGCTGTGGTTAGACTCCATGTTCTGCTGTGGGGATGCTCATTTCCTGGGAGTGAGGACTTGGGTAGCGTTGCAGCCCCAGTAGCTGAAACACCTTTGTATCATGTTGATGGTGTCAGGAACTTATGACTCAGTCTAGTGGAGGCCCCCTGAATTTTACCCCTTGAACCTTTCCAGTTTTTGAAACAACCCAATTCCCTATATTACATCTCTTTGAAAAACCTGGAACAGTTTCTGTTTCTTGCACCAAATCCTGATCCTCATGCTAGCTCAGTCCATTTATGGAATTTAATTAGGTTCTGAAGAATGATGTGAACTCTTAGAATTAACAAGAAAAGAGATGGAAGTCTGTTGAAACCCAAGAAGCATTGTTTGTAGCAGTAAGTGATATTTAGTCTTGAAATTAAAAAAAAAAAAGGCAACGGGAGAATTAATTTCCAAATGATTAGGCACTACTGTTTAATAAAATGCTCACAGAGTCTCTCAGGAATGGTATGTTCTAGAGGTAATGACGGATCAGTTGCACAAGGGCAAGAAGGAACCCAGAGGTCTCAGGTTCACAGGGTGTGGTCTGGGGGCGTGCTGCACTGGACGCGTGGCGAAGTTTGACGGTTTCTATGTAGCATCGCTGAACAGGCTACCCGCTGACTTGACTCAATGATGAAAGTCACGTGACGAAAGTGTTCCCATCACATCACTACCAGTGTGGATTTGCCAAGGTGGCTCTGACTGAGGCCCTAAGCAGGGCCTCAAACTCACCCACAGCAGAATGAGCAATATGCTGGCTGTCCCCAGGGGAGGTCTCCATAATGACCCCATGACCCCTCAAGGCAGGAATCAGCATTTCCTTAAATTCATCATAGAGGATCCATTTTCACCAAAGCATCCTGTGAAAATTTTACTGAAGGTTTCATAGGAGAGACTGAAGATATTATTTACATTGCATATGCTAGAGTATTTCACAAAAAAATCCATTTGGACTCATTTCTCTTCCCCAGTCTTTCATTTGGCCAGTAGCTGAAAAAGTGACTTCTCTCTCACTTTCTCTACGCAAGCCACATACTTGGCAAGTCTATCACAGATACGGTGAACACTTTTGGAGGCGACAGAAAAGCTCTGGGGCAGCTTATGACAGCAGATTCCTGACATCAGATTAGGATGAGTTCTCCAGTCATCTCTTCTAGCATCTCTAATATGTGAGGGTAACGCCAGGACCTTTCTGTGTTTTTCTCCCCACTTGTAAACCGAGATAATGGCATTTTATTCTCATCTCCTTCCCTATCTCTAGTCTTGTCAGATTATCAGGAAACAAATTTCTGTTTCCTGACAATAAGAAAGTGGATAACTGCAGTTTCCTTTTCTCTAACTGCTTCAGTGGTTTTTGTAGGTGAAAAATCATATTTAGGCTTCAGCTCCTGGAGACTCGCAGTTCAGCCTGTCAGCAGCCATGGGCAAAAATTTCCTCACTTAAGTGCCACATTAAAGTACTTAAATAATATAGCAGAGAAGTGTCTGCTAAAAATGAAATTACATAAACACTATAGTATTGGAGGCCATGTTTCACATGTATTTTCTTACTTAATTCATGTAACCCACCTTAAGTATTATCAGCCATGTTTCACAGTTGAAGAATATCAGGCAAAGAGAAGTTCATTCATTTGTCTGGGCCATGGAGCTCATAAAGAGTGAAACTTAAAATCAATCTCAGGTCTGAGTTAGAAGTGAGTGTTTGTCTGTGTGTGTTGGGGGCCCAGGGAAGAGACAGAACAATCGCAGCCCCCCAGCACAGTCTTCAGCAGGGATCCCTTTCAACAGCCAAATTGAAGGGAAAATGCTAGTTTTACTCTGTGGTTGAGACCGTGTTGGAAGGACAGAAGGGAAAGTGGTGAACTAAGACTATGAAATGTGTAGCGAAAGTAATCCATTTCAAGTAAATAATCACTTCAGCATAATCTTTAATTATAAAATCAGTGCTTGTGCATTGGAGAAAATTAGAAAATACAGATAAAAATAAGAAAATGGAAGCATGTTCTCACTATCCTGGGGTTACCCTGGTTTCCACCTTAATCAGGTGTACTTCCAGGTCAACACATGTACGTGTGTATATATGTGTGTGCTTTTAACAGAAAGAGATTATATTGTATATTGTTTTGTAACCAGATTCTTTCAGTTAACAATTTCCATACTTCTTTGACAGCAAGTTTGCCCGCTGGCCTCCCCACTATACTATGTGTTGTGTGCGATGATCCCCACCTCTGCTGGCCCTGTTTCCTCTCCTGCTTTCTCCCAGAATCTGGCTGTTTTTTCACAATAGCAGCTTATCTGTGAGCAAAATTTTTGATCTCTTCTTCTAAGTATAAAGGTAAAAGGCAGGGTGCCTTGGTGTTTCAGTCTTTTAAGTGGCTGACTCCTGGTTTCGGCTGGGGTCATGATCTCACAGATGGTGAGATAGAGCCCCGCCTCGGGCTCCACACTCAGAGGGGAATCTGCTTGAAGATTCTCTCCCTCTGCCTTCCCCCCACTCACTCGATCTCTAAAAGTAAATAAATCCTTAAGAAAAAAAAATTCTGCCTCTGTTTATATAGTTTCTGAAGTCACAGTTCTGTTCAGTGATAATTAATGTGGGAAATGAGGACTCAGGGTGCCCCAAGATCCGACATGGCTTCTGGATCATTATCAAAAAGAGATTCATGTATATCAGGGTTATTTGAGTGTCAGAGGTTGGAATTAGGATTCCAATATTGCATGTACTTGAACGACAACATCCCGCTAACTCTCTTACATCAGTTCTTGAAGGGCTGAGAGATGCCTTGTTGTGTGGGACAAGGTTCTCTCTGGAAGGTAGAAGTAGACACAGGGTTATTACTTGGTCTTGCTGGTATTCTACTTTGTACAGCATCTTTGGAGTATTGTTTTGCTCCCTCAAACTTAGCACCCTGCTTTGTTATGCCTTATTGATTAGAAAAACTACCTCCAAAATGTTGTGGGGTTGATGGGAAAATTTCCTATGGAAATTTATTTTCATATTAAAAATTATAGCACATATCCCAACTGGGGATCACCATGCTGAATAAACAGTGTGCTGACAATACAGTAATTGACAGCTGATGCTGTTTATTGTGTTATCAAATATTTAATTATTGATATTTTATTGAACTATTATGAAGCTTGTTAACTAGTCTTGCAATTTATCTTGGAGCCTTCCCATTTTATTGCATTCCAATTCTTTATAAATTAACATGGATAATAACACTAGGTATAAGAGGGGATAATAAGACCTATATAGTGGGGAATTTCTTAATGAGTAAACTGAGGTGTTAGATGTAAGATGTTTAATGTGCATCTGGTTAGAGAAGGCAATAAAGGTTATCAGCAAAAGAAAAAAAAAAGAACAAACAACATGTGGGAGGCTCTCTGGTTCACAAAGTAGAAGATTAGGGGTGTCTGGGTGGCGCAGTCATTAAGTGTCTGCCTTCGGCTCAGGGCGTGATCCCAGCGTTCTGGGATCGAGCCCCACATCAGGCTTCTCCGCTAGGAGCCTGCTTCTTCCTCTCCCACTCCCCCTGCTTGTGTTCCCTCTCTCGCTGGCTGTCTCTATCTCTGTCAAATAAATAAATAAAATCTTAAAAAAAAAAAGTAGATTAGGGTTTTGACCTTGGGTCCTATGAGTCCAAGGTCAGTGCTCTTTATCGCACTATCTAGTATTTTACTGCTATCGTTCTTTACCTCTATCTCTACAAATGAGTGCTTCATAAAATGCAAAGTGTTGAAATACATTCTTGTGGGAGACTGTGAAACTGCCTTCCACGATGTTGTAAAGACTAGATATGTTTTGGATCTGGAGTAGTTTGGGCAATCCCGTGCGTTGGGTGTGGTAGAGCAGAGAGGCTCTCTCCATCCCTCCCAGATCTTCCTGTCCGTTAAATGTGACATAAAGGTCAACCAGGTGAGAAATGTGTCTTATCGGGGGCTGAACAGATACTGTCTCCCTTTCCCTCCCCAGAAACCCTCTCGTCCGGCCCCCCACAGCTTTAGGGAGTAGGTAACATTTCACAAGTAAAGATGTGGCTGAAAAGGAACACCTAGCAAAAAGGATCGAATGATTTTCATGGTTGTTTCTCTTTGACAAAATTCAGAGGACTGAGAAGCCACAAAATGAGAGAACTAAAAAAGCGATTCTAATCTAGACTAATGTATGTTGTTTAGTATTTACTTCTGTCAGTACATTAATCATGTCTTATTATGCTTCACGCTAAAGTTATATTAAAAAAGCCCTAATGATAACATTGATGCATTGTCCTTTGTTGTGAGTATAAAGACTTAATTTGATGAATAGAAGTTAAGAAAATGTTTAATCTTCCATTATAGTATAATGATTGAGATTCATCCATCTGCTCCACAATAATAATAATTTATCATGAATGAGAGCATGCTTATGGAATTATGGAGGCATAGAACAGAAATAGGGTTTGTTTTCTTAAGTCAAAAATTTTGACCTTACCCTCTTTTAACTGACCTATGGTTTTATCTTTAAGATTATTCATTATACTCCAGATTCCCCCCCACCTATAATTTTCAACATTCTCATTAATTCTTCTTGGAGGCACTGGAAAATAGAAAAGGATGGATACTTTCAAACATCTCAAGCACTAAATTTCCTCATTTCTGTATATTTAGCAGCATTGTACCCATTTATCTATTTCTTTTCTCTCCATTTAGCATCCTTAAAGGTTTTCTACAGAAAATATGAGTTTTTAAAAAAACTATTTAGCTAACCTTGACCTGATGTTTTGAATTAGAGGTAAGTTTCTTAAAGCTGGGGTTGTCTACAGAGAAGATGTGAGGGCATGGTTGGAGAAAGCAGGGTAACAAGTTGCATTTTCATTGTGCAATGTATTCTCTATGTTTTCATTGTAACCTTGAGAAAGCACAGATGGGGTGAATGAGGGGACAATCCTACAGAATATTTTGGCAATGTTAGTGTCTGTACCGAGGGGGATTCTCTCCTTAAGCTTAGATGGAACCAAGAGATAGAAACACTTGACAGAGTTATTAATGATCTAGTTGAAGGAACCAACAGGCCCTTCGTAAATTCACTAGTGAAATGAGATGGAGAGGTGTCCGGGCACCCATGTGGAGGGTGGAAACACGTGAGAGGAATGAGATCTATTGGCAGAGGAACAATTCTTTCTGGACAGTGATGATTTAATTTATCTTGGAAATAACTCTCAGTTTTCTAAACAAGTGGATGCGAGTGTAGAAAGAACTTCCTAGGAAAAACGTATTTCTTCTGAAATCCAAGCTTCACCAGGATTGGAGGATGAAAGACGTTACTATCCTAAAGGAGTCTGTGTGGCAATGGAATGCAAGAGAAAGGCCAACTGACCTGCTGGCTGCATTAGGAGAGCCATAGAGGAGGGCATGTGTACAAAAAGTTCAGAGAATTAGAGAAATTCAAATACACAATTAAAAACAAACAAACCCAGCATATCCGTGTGCCTATTCTAGTAGCATTTACTGTATTTGCTTCTGACCTACTTTTTTTAAGCCATAAGTTTTTACAGATGCAGTTGAAATCTCTTTTTGTTCCCCTTTGATGTGGTTCCCCTCTTCAGAATTAGCATTTGTGTAAAGTTAGAGTCTATTCTTCCCTTCTGTATCTTTATCCTTTTCTTGGGTATGCATGTATCTGTATAGAGCTTAACTTCCACACAAATGACAATACATCATACCCACATCCTTCAGCAACTTGCTTTTTGGACTCAGCATTGTTTCTAATATTTATACACATTGATACACACCACTCAGTTTATTTAACTGCTGTATAGTATTATATTGTACACACATATCATGATTTGTCTCTCTCTTGGTGAATTAGGTTGTTTCCAATATTTGGCTGTTAAAACCAATCTGCAGTGAACATCTTTTTACATGTCTCTTTGGGAACTTCTGTGAGATTGTTTTCCTAAGATGTATCTATTAGAAGTGGAACGTATGGATCATGAGGTTTTCTAGATTTTCACCAGATTGTTTTCCATCATGTTTGGACTGCCTTATACACCTACCAGCAGTGTACTTCCATTTTGCCACATCCTACACTTTTTTTTTTTTTTAAAGATTTTGTTTATTTTATTTGACACAGAGAGAGAGAGAGAGAGCGAGCATGTGCATAAGCAGGGGGAGCGGCAGGCAGAGGGAGAAGGAAGTAGAGGGAGAGGGAGAAGCAGGCTCCTCACTGAGCAGGGAGCCTGATGCGGGGCTCGATCCCAGCACCATGGGATCATGACCTGAGCCAAAGGCAGGTGCTTAACTGACTGAGCCACCCAGGTGCCCCTATATCCTACACTTCTAAACCTTTTTGTCAATTGATGTAGTTCTCTAAGGTTTTTAATATCTGAAGAGGACTCAATGGCCTCTTAAGGTCCTTTCTAGGTCTAAGAATCTATTTATTTCCATCACATAGGATTATATTCCACTGTGACTCTTCTATTCTGCCCTAATGAAATTGCTGTTTCGTTAGTGATTGAAAAATTGTAGCCTAGTATCGTGCCCAGCTTAGTCAGTCTTATGAATCAACATTCAAAATATTTTTGAAATCTCTGGTGTTGCAATAATAATAAGACATAAGTTTTGTCAGATCTTTAATGCCAGATACATGCAAGGAATTTACACCACATTAGGGATGTGTATCCCTTGCCATGTGGGCCAAGAATGCCGTAGAATTTGTGTAAGACAGAGCATGTATTTTGTGGGGCCCCTGGGCTCCTCCTAGGGAACTCTGAGGGAATCAAGAAGCCAGCCCCACTGTGTCTTACTTCCTGGGAATATAATGGGCTGAGGCAGCCTTCTCTTCCAGTCCTGATTCTAAATTACCTTACCTACCTCTCCATGGCAGAGAGGGAAATCCAAAGACTTCACAGACTTGGAGCAAACCCCAAACCTGACAACCTACCATACGAATACAACCATTCTAAATTCATTCCACCCAGGGTATAGAGAAGTGACATCTTGAAGAAAGAGGAGTCTCTATGAGCCACAGTAAACTGGGGAAAATAACTTGAATTTGAGAAAGCAGATCTGAGGTTAAACCAACACATGTATTCTACCAAACAGCTAGCAAAACAACTGAAAAGCGACTAGAAACAACCTGAATTGACTACATTAATGAATTAGCATGCAGTAATACATGTTTATTGTGATAGAAGGCTGCCGTCATATGAAAAATAAAGAACCAATATAATGCACAAGAATAAAGTTAAAATAACCAGAAGAGCTCGCACCAGAGGCTGAACTGGTCAATCCCCATTCCCTATGGCTCTTCCCAAATGCCTTAGCGGGAGCAACCTGCCAGGAGAGCTTTCTTCCCTTGTACTTCTTTGGTAAACCAGAGAACTAGTTTACCAATAAAAGTTGCTAAAAGCAAATGATAAAGGTGCGTGGCTGGAGAAACTCTTCCAGGTAGATGAACTAGCTTGGGGTGATTCATTGAAAAGAGAAACGGTGGGCACACTATCTCTGGGATTATTCGCTGGGATTTGAAACCAGAGCTAAAGTCTATTCTTAACCACTGCGTTATACTGCCCCTTCTTTAAAGCATTGTTTACTGCTTCGTTCCTGCTTTTGTACAAATAGAAAGCATGCAGCTGTGCATTTCAACTGCAGTGACCATTCCCAATTGGTTCTGTTATCTTCTAACCATTTTAATAAACCAACTCCTCAGATAGAAAAATTAGGTTAAAAAGGTGGTCATATCCTGTTTACTTTAACAGATAAAATATAATTTTAGCTATGCTCTTTCGATGTAAACATAAAAACATTGAAAGCGTAAATAAACTATCAGGCCAACCAAATAGTAATTATTTTGACATTAAACAAGATATCCATCTGCTTTCCCAAATAAATAATCTCTGATGGCCTCTAAAAGACAACAAAACCAGGAGGCATTCGGGGCACTAATGTATGCTCTATATGGGGAGAAAAGAAGCAAATGGTGATGGATCAAAGGGGGCCCTGAGCAATGAGTAACGTAACACTCATCTCAAATTAAACAGCCATCTCCATGATGTGATGCAGAGTGGTCTACCCACTTTCTTTAGCAGCTGCAAGAAGAGAAGCAGTATTCCAGGGAGAAAGAGAATCCAGGAGGAGGAGGGCAGATGTGGCTGGGGCAGGGGCAGAGAAGGGGAAATAGAAAAAGAACAGAGGAGGCCATCTTTGCATTCAGGCTCCTCCCGTGCTCCATGGAAAGGGTAAGGATCACTCTAGGGCTCCCCGTTCCAGTACGACGGCACATAGAGTCCTTTTCCTTAGCCTGTGGCTGCTTGTGTTTTGGAGCGGTGCTATTTAAAATGCTGGGGAATCTTTGAGAATGTGCTGAAAATATTGGGGCATCTACACAGAAAAATGCAGACCCATCCATGCAAACATTTGCACGTAATGTCAGGGGACACAAAGATTTGCTGAGTCCCACCCACGTACTCCAGGCCACTTCTGCTTCACAGATCCCAGGAAAACAACCCCATTTTTAGAAATTGTTCAGCCAATCAAATAATGTTGAATAAGCATCTAAAGTGTGCTTGGCACTAGGTGGATACAAAAGAAAAGTCAAATGTTATTCCTCCTACTAAGAGCTTATGAATTTAAGGCTGATTTCAAGACAAACCCACAAAACACATAGAGGTTGATTAAATACCAGTCTGAAGTAAATCATAACAGCAAACCTTAGCACTTACGGGGGAACCACTTTCAATACAATGTCAGTGGTTCTCCGACTTCGGCGGGGATCAGAATCACCTGGGAGCTTGTTAAAGCACAGATTGCGGGGCCTGGCCCCCCGAGTTTCTGATTTAGTAAGAATGGGCTGAAGCAGAATTTGCATGTCTAGTTCCCAGATGACATGCTGTTGTACGACGTGAGGCCATACTTTGCAAACCAGCGTATTAATGCCAGCCTCGCAGCAGTCCTATGCTGTGGATTCTATTATTATTCCCGGTTTATAGATGAGGAAGCCAGAGACCAAAGAAGTGAAAGAACTTGTTCAAGGTTGCACAGCTGATAAGAGGCGGAGCCAGAACTGAAATGCAGGCAGTTTGGTTCCAAAACTTTAGTTATGAAAACAGGGGCCTGGCACGTGGTCTATTGCTTGCTGACCACTGCTCTAGGGTCTTATGCTTTTCAAGCATTAAACATAGAATGGCAATACCAATAGCACTAACCTCACAAGACTGTTAAAAAACCCAACAATGCCTGTTTAGTGCTTAGCACAGCGCCTGACATATAATGAATCAAACCCGATTTGCCCTCATGATAATGTCTGAGAATTCCCAATGTCACAAATCCGCGCTTCGTGTCTGAAATCATCCAGCCTAGCGTCTGCGGGCTGGCCCAGCACAGGGGGGGCTTCCCGATTCTGCTGCCTGGTCTTGGGAGAGCACCCCCGGTGCGATGGAGGCTGTCACACAAATACTGTATATTTACCACAACAGTCACTGAGAAGCACTTTCAAGGCTGTTGTTCCCTTATCTGTAAGATGGAGATAATAGTTCCTCTCACTTGGAGTTTTTCTGAGGACTGAAGTATAAAACACTGAGAACAGTGTCTGACATATAGTAAGTGCTAAACGTTATTTTTGTTATTGTAATAATCTGGTATCACCCTCCTAAAACCCCTGCGAAGTAGTGAGAAGGGCAGGTTTTCTGTATCACCTGCATTGTCCAGGCAAGGAAACAGACGCCCAGCGACCTCTGACGTTCTTTCCTCCCCGCCCCGCCCCAGCGCGCGCAGCTCCTGCCTTGCGGTTCATGGCTCTTTTCTCTGGCCCAGAGCCAAAGTGACCTTTTCTCTTTAACCTCAAAGCTCTTTGGGAAACTCCTGGTAGGGTCTTCGGGGATCACTTTCCTAACCCGACGGGTCCCTTTCTCGAAGTGTGAATCTTCCTGTACGAAAGCCGGCTCCCCCAGGTGCCTGTGGGTGGGGAGGGCTCCCGGGCTGCGGGGCCCGCGGGTGTGCCCGCAAGCACGCTGCGCTCGCACTGGGTGAGCGAGTCAGACGGAGCAGCACGCTTCGGCTCTCCTCAGGGGCGGAGGCTGGCAGAGAAGCGGGGTACTTGTGAGACGCCGGCCGGGACGTGAGGCTCCCTGCTAGATGTCGACATTAATGCGGGACCCTCGCGCGCCGCTTGCCCCCTGTGAGCACTTTCACGTGTAGCATCTCGTTGTTCGTCCCGTGAGGCCTGTGCAGGAACTGACGCTGTGCGCGTGAGAAGTCAAGCCTCCGAGGTTAAGTGGAGCGCCCAGGATTCTCCTGCCGCCAAGCAGGGCCTGGCACCGGGCGTGGGAATGGATGGGCCGGAGGGAGAAGTGTCTGAGGCCCCCAGTGCTGGGAAGAGCTTTCTCCAGAAGCAGGGAAGCCGCAGGGCCCCACCCTGGCAAGAGCAGAGGGCAGGAGGCCAACTGCCCTTCATGGGGCCGGCTTGGTACTCAGGGGAGGCTGAGACCGCCCTATGCCTCGCCTGCGCTAGGAAGCTTTAGGGGATCGGGGGGGCCGGGCTCCACTAACTTTTCCTTTAAAGAAGGAGAGAGGGGGGAAAAACCCAAACTCTTGTTAGATTCAAAATCTCAGACGGGGCAAAATAGCTCTCTCTGCTGGCTGTTTCTAGTAGTGGCAGTGGCACAAAACCAGTCCCCCAAATAGTTCATGGTCAGGAGATCCATGAGAGGGAGAAGATACTCAACACGAGCGTTCTTCCAGATGCTCTTCCTCCTGGGTATGGCTGCCACCCCCGTCACCTCTCTGCGGCCGGACTTGTATCTCTCTCTCACACACACACAGCCACCCGCCCCTATATACCTACTATTTATTTGGCTCTTCATGCCAGAGACTTTATAGTCATTATTTCATGTCAGTTTTATTATTGTGGCATTATGAAACCCATTAACAACTCGGGGCTGTTCCGAGACTTAAGGAAGTTTATCAGTCACGTAACTTGTTAGTGGTAGAGCCTGGATTCAAACCCCAGTGACTTCAGATAGCAAGCTCTTCCCCACTGTGCTCTCCCTAACCACCACGGGACGCTTTGCTATTGGAGTATTTGCCCCACTGCTGCTCACCCTGACGTGCCATCGTCCAGCACGGTGTTGATGCGTCACGGTCACGAAGATACATTCAAAATACAGATCCTAGTCACCCATTTCAGAAACAGCAAATCAAAATTTCCGAGCGTGAGGCCGTGAATCTCTGTCTCACAAAATCCCTCACAGGCGATGCTGATGCAGACAGCTCAGTCCAGGACCGTGAACGGGCTTCTGTAAGCCACTGCCCTGGTGCTTTTCATTCTTCTAGCCCTGCCTGATGTTTAACCTCATTTGCTTTTGCGAAAGAGCACACAGAAGTAAAGAGAGAGCCTCAGGAAGTCTGCTGGCAGATTTCTGAGGTTCAGCTCTGCCCCACGGAGCAGGGAGAGGACGCATTAGTTGGGGACTTCCTCTGGGCAAGTTCCTATGCGAGGTGGGCAGATCGAATTGAGGTGGCTGCTTTGAAAGTCTTAGCCCACAGCTGAAGAGAAGAGGAGAAACACTGGAGGCTCAGGCCATAAAAGAGACTGCTTCTGCAAGGAAACACAGAACCGAGAGAGAAACAGCTTACACTAAGCCTGTGGACAGAGACAGATACTGAGCACGTCAGGTTTACCAGTTAGGATGTTGTTGGCTGCCGTAACAGTAAGAACCCAAACATATGATGGCTCAGATACAACCGTTTATTTCTCACCCAGACAACAAACCAAGGCACATGGTTCATGTTGGTAGGTGGCTCTCTTCCATGAGCTGATGCAAGGACCCAGCCTCCTTCACCTTGTGGCTCGGTTATCCCCTGCGGCCTGTCTTCTGCATCCAGCCAGTGGAAGGAGACCAAGAGGGTGGAGGACACACACCTACTTCTTGAAGGCCTTAGGCTTCTAGCCATGTTCTAGGAGACCTCGACTATACGCCTACCCCTAACTAAAGGGGAACAAGGCAATACAGTTTCTCCGTGTGCCCTGAAAGGAGAAGAACATAGCTATGTTCAGCCAGTCTCTGCTACATCGTGTGAGAGGCCCACGGCCTCCAAGCCCGTGGTTAGAGGAGAATCACGGTGATGGCAGGTAAGGTAAAACAGAAATGACTCTGGATCAGTGCTCGGAACTTCAACCTTGGCTAAACTATTCAAGTAATAGGAGACCTGATGTTTGTTACATATCAAGGAAGTTCTGCTGGAACTCCAGGGGTGGAGGACGGCACAGAAAAGAAGGCGGAAGGAAGTAACTAGCCAACCAGACAAGCCATGGAACTGCGCCTGTGTTCCAAGACCACATGGAGAACTTGGCCAAGATCATTCAGTAATTTAACCAATAATCGAATTTCCTTTCCCTGTGTCTTGTACCAGGTTACAGCAACGATACAACTTGGATTGGTTTAAACAATTAGGAAAGTTATTGGCTTACAAAACGATTATGCATGGTTACAGGGTGGTGTTCAGACAAGAGCTGATCTTAAAAGCTAGTCATTGATGTCAGGAAGATTTCAATTTCTTTCTATTTCTCTGCTCTACCTTCCTGTCATTTGCTAAATAATTACATTTGTAAAAAAAAGTTTCAACCATTTATTTCACAAAAAAAGAACGCTTAATACCAAACATATCAGAAGGACAGAATCTCAGAATGAAGAATAATCCTTTAAATTGAATACATCTAACTTTATGAAAGTCATTACGTTGTTATAATCTTTCCCTAACTTTTGCCTTGAATCAGTGGCTCTGTCATCATGGATATGCATGTGTCCACGACTCGCACATAACATTGGGACGGATGTTGCCTCTCACCAAATGTGAGATAGTCTAGTGATCTCTGCGGGCTCAGGAGGCTCTTGATTGAAGTGTATGTCTTTCCTCTAGCCTACTAGGGAAAGGCAGATTTGCTCGAACCTTCCCATATAGCTCCAGGATACACTTCTCCCACCTCAACACATGACCTCTCTATCTGCCACATCATGACCCAGCCTCCCTGTCTTTTCCTCAAGATCCAAGCCAAATGATTTGGTATTGGTTCTATTCTGAAAAGTAAAACTAAAATTCCATTATTGGGTTTTTTTTAAACCGAATATCAGGACCATATTCTAGTTTGTTGACCAGCATATTAATATCTATATTTAGGTTAGAAAAAATTAACTGTATTAGTACAGACTTGGGAATAGTTATTTTCACACCGATTTATATGACAAAGTCCAGGGATTTTGGTTGATGACATCTCATACGGGGCAAGGTGTTGAAGAGGCTCCTGAACTGGCTCACATTCATAGGTGGAGCCCAGGTCACAGCAGGTAATCATTTCACCGTTCTGTCACTGGAGAGCATTGCTCAGTTCTGGGCAACTATTTTAACAGGACCATTCACCAACTGCAGTGATCTCTGAAAAGAATGGGTATGATGGGAGAAGTCTGAGCACTAAGTCACATGGAAAATTGCTGAATGAACTGCAGATTTTTGTCTCAGAGAAGAAAAAATCAGGACGAGTCCAATAATAGAGCACCCTGGAACTGAGGTGCATTTAGTGTTACTTTGAATACTTTCTGGGGGCAACCAGACCAATGGGGAAGAGTTATAGAGAGTTAAACTTAAGTCCAACTATAAAGAAAATTTTTTTTTACTAATTACAGTTTTCTGAAAGGGAAATGGGCTCTTTAGGGAAAGAGGTGAGTTTCCTGTGAAGAACAGTGCAGAAGGGATACTTGCTTGAATGGTACCCTCTCGTGCTGACATTTTCTGAAAGGCATTGGATTTTGGGAAAAAAGCAGGCTCTATGCAGGAGCAGAATAAATTCTCCCAGGAGTTGGAAGGTGATCTAAGACACTGAAAATGTAAACACGAGGTATAAAAACAATGCATCTTCATTGTTTGCAGGCCACTAATGGCAAGTTTGATTGCCTTAGCTCCTACTGTTCCATCCCCTGATAGGCCCTTCCTTTAGGTAGTGCATATTTATTTATTTATTTAATTTTTAAAGATTTTATTAATTTATTTTGAAAAAAAGAGAGCGAGCACACAGAGGGGGAGGGGCAGAGGAAAAGGGAGAGAGAGAGAATCTCAAGCAGACTCCACGCTGAGTGCAGAGCCCAATGTGGGGCTCTGTATATGACCCTGAGATCATGACCTGAGCCAAAATCAAGAGCTGGACGCTTAACCAACTGAGCCACCCAGACGCCCCAAGTAGTGCATGTTTAAACTCCATTCAGCCTAAGACTTCCCTGATTCCCAGGCTGGATGGCCGTCTTCCTTTGAATTTCTATAGCAAATTGTATGTGACTGTTTATTTTTTTCTTAAGTTATTTTAAGGCTTTCAATAAAAAGCAATACAGACTTATTATAGGGAGACAATACAGCCCTGCAGACAAATTGAAATACTACTTTACTCCACTATTCCACTACTTCAAAGCTGTGTGATAATGGGGAATGTACTTCAACTCTCTGTTTCTTTGTCTCTTTTTTATAGATGGGGCATAACAATATACCTATTTCATAAGGTTTTGGAGAGATTAAATGAGTTAAATATATAAAACACCTCAAATAGTGCCTTGTGAGATGTCACTATTCTAAAAATAACAATTATTAAAATACAGAAAAATAGAAAAAAAAGAAAGTCAGCCATAACTTCACCACCCAAAGACAATCAAATTTTGCTGTTTTTCCTTACTTTTTCTTTGACGTAATCGTGACCATGTTGCAAATATAATTTTGTCCTCATTTTTTACTTAATATTTAAACGTAAGCAATTTCTTAGCTTTTTAAAACTCTTCATGAACCTTAATCTAAAGGGCTATATGATGCTTTACCATATGGCAATGCCATGACCTATTAATAATTATTTTCATATTTCTTAAGTTTTTTCCACAGTGAGGTTGTTTGCAATCTTGGTTATTATAAATCATACTGTGATGGATGTTCTGCTTGTGGTAACTTTTTTTCCCCCCAGCACATTCACTTTCTCCACCATTAGTGTGAGCTTCTGGAGGCCAGGGACCAAAGTATGGCTTTTGGAATACAAGTAAGGACATTTCCTTTCATCTGGATACTGATTTGCTATGTCATGTGTCAAAGATCATTGGGCAAAATTAAAACCGAATTAGTGAAATTATCATTTAAATTTTGATTGAAGAAGAATGAAGGGTTTGGAGGATTAAAAAGGGTGAGAAAATGAGATCTGGAAAACTAAAAATAACTGGTAAACCACATATGTTCCTACTTCTAGGCAGGGAGACATGGTGTCATCCCCGTAAGAAACAGAAACTGATAATAAGGAACTTTGATCTGTCATTAGAGTTAACATTTTCAGGCTGATTTTAAAGTGATGGCAGTCTCTTTGCAAAGACTGGAATCTGAAATTTGCTTTCCATCCTGATCTGCAGTATATGAGCTGACATTTTTTTCTTTTCACAAAGCATGTCCCTTCTTCTTCTAGAAAGAATAATATAGTACTATCTTGCCATTGAGCAGTCGTCACCCTTATTTCCAGAGACCCTGCATTTCCAGCCCTATATTTTCACCATTCGTTTCAACTCTAGGTTTGTTGGAGATATCTTGCCTTGTGAAGTTAATGTGCTTCTGAAAGGTAGTGTGCAAATAGCCTTTGGCAAATCCGAACATTTGAAAAGTACACACTGGGCAACATTTTTATTTAAGAAGATGAAAAAGTTGGCCATTTTGTTGAGCGACTAGTCAATGCTGTAATTTATCTTCTGAGTATAATGTTTGTATTTTACACACCTCTTACATGTAAATGGCCTCTGTAGGTAATAATCTTCTTTGATTTTATTTCCAGTGACATCTTTCTTCCTAGTCATTTGTAGTTGTCATTTGTTAGGCTAGTGGATGGGATAACTGGCTGGTTAACCATGGCTCCCCCCTCTTTCCTGCAGATCCACGGCCCTCAGCCAGTCCTCCTCCTTGTAGGCCTTCGGGAGGGTTAGAACATGAGAGGTGGAAGGTGACTCCTCCCCTCCACCCACAGTGGCATCCATTTTGGGGTCAGCAATTTCCTAGTCTTGACACCACACACTCCACCCTGGATTCCAGCGGAGTGCAACTGAGGAGCTGGGGGACTGGACTCTGAACCTGGGTCAAAATCATTCATGACCCCATCATATGGATCAGATCAGTTGGCTAGATGTAGGGCTATCGTGTCTCCAGTCTCTTGTGCTGAAGCTTTTAGTCCAGAAGAGGGCACTATAGGTGGGGAATCACAACCTTGGAATTCAAGTCTGGACTCCCTGAGGGAACAGGGAGGTCATCGCAAGGCTGGGCCCTTAGTCTGTCAGTGAGAACTCAATCCACTTAGCATGATCCATAACACGATATATACAGAAAAAATGGAAACAAAAGAAAAGAGAATAAAATAAGAGACGTATTGGAAAAACCATGCTATCAGGGGAAAGAAGAGTTCAAGATAAAATAAGAGACCATTTTGAATTCAGAGTTGAGAAAGTGAGAAAGGTAAAAACCTTACTGGTGCAAACAGTGAGCCTTTGTGATCCCACCTAAAAATAACCCCAGCATGCTAAGTCACATTTTGTTTTATGTTAGTTACAAGAGTGGAAGTAAAATTTAATGTATTAAGGAATCAGTGCAGTAGAGACTGATAATTGACCTCCAGTAGCAATTAGTTTTTCTATAGCAATAGGAGCTCTAATTTTTAGCTCGGTCATTTCCCAAGATAAAGACCCTATTTCCTAACCTCCTCTGTAGTCAGCTACAAAGCCAGGTCCTGTGAATAAGTTCTGGTAAATGGAAGTGAGCAAAAATGATGTGTGCACCCTTGAGGTTACACTGTAACCAGGGAGGGGCAGATCCTCCCTGACCTCTTTCCCCTTCTTGCTGGTTAGGATGCTGTGGTGATGGTGGTGACATATCTTGAACTATGGATGAAACACTTTGTTTTTTTTTTTTTTTTTTTTTTTTTTAAAGATTTTATTTATTTATTTGACAGAGACAGCCAGCGAGAGAGGGAACACAAGCAGGGGGAGTGGGAGAGGAAGAAGCAGGCTCCTAGCACAGGAGCCTGATGTGGGGCTCGATCCCAGAACGCTGGGATCACGCCCTGAGCCAAAGGCAGACACTTTAACGACTGCACCACCCAGGCGCCCCTGGATGAAACACTTTGGACTATGGGGTCCTTGAGATAGCAGAGCAACAATAGAGAAGGAGCCCGTGCCTTGCCTCCATGGAGGTGCCATATCCATACTGGACAGCTAACCCTACACTCTTATATGTTATATGAGAAATTAATGCTTCTCTAGCTTTAAGCACTGTAATTGTCGGTTTATATTGCAGCAGCTGGGTCTATACTCCAGCTAACATACAGTGAAACCAATCTTCAGAGCCCAGAAATGCTTTGAAATCATTTCAGAATCACATATCTTCATTTATCCTCTGATTTCTTTCCCTAAAGAGACGTATGCTTGTCTTTAAACACTAACATCATAGGTATGTAATTAACTTAACTTTTTTTAAATAAACTTCATTTTTCAGAAGTTTTACCAAAAAATTTATTAGAAGATAGTACATGGAGTTCCTATATATTTCACCCTAAGTTTCCCCGATTCATATTCATATGATACATTTGTTACAATCAATGAAACAATATGAAAGCACTGTTATTAACTGAAGTCTATAGATTTTTCAGATTTCCTTGATTTTTTACTTAATGTCCTTTTTATGTTCCAGGATCCCATCCAAGACACCACATTACATTTAGTTATCTTGTCTCCTTAGGCTCTTCTTGGCTGTAACAGTTTTTCAGTCTTTCCCGGGTTTTGATGACCTCAACAATTCTGAAGAGTACTAATCAGGTTTCTGTAGAATGACCCAGAGCTGGGATTTGTCTGATGTTTCTCTCATGATAAGACTGAGGTTTGCGTTTGGGGGAGGGAGTTCACAGAGATAAGATATTGTACTCATCACCTCATGTCAGTGTTCGTGTTGATGTTGATCACCTGGCTATCGCAGTATTTATCAGGTTTCTGATAAAGTTACCTTTTTCCTCTCTTGCCACAGTGTCCTCTTTGGAAGGAAGTCATTATGTGTAGCCTATGCCTAAGGAATGAGCAGATATGCTTCACTTCTTTGAGGGTTGAGTATCTGCATAAATTATTTGGAATTCTTCTGCACAGATTTGTTTATTATCTCCTATTTAGTTAGTTAATCAATTACCCAATTATTTATTTATGCCAGTATGGATTTGTGGCAATTTATTTTATACTTTGGGTTATAATCCAATATTTCTTTTTTCTGTAGCTCAAACTGTTCCAGCTTTGGCCATTGGGGGCTCTTTCCGTTGGCTACCCCTGTCCCTTTGGCATACCCATCATTGTGGGGTTTTCCCCACCACTCTTCCTTACTTTCTGGCACTCCAGGCTCATCTTATATATTTCCTGTCTCAGTCCTAGAATCAGCCATTTCCCCAAGGGACCCTGGGTCCTTTTTTGGGGGGGTGATGTTATTAGAAACCAAAATGTGGGTGCTAGTTGTGCTTGCTGTAATCTACTTCTTTGAGAGAGAGAGAGAGAGAGAGAGAGAGAGAGAGAATGTGTTCATGAGCAGAAGAAGGGACAGAGTGAGAGAGAGAGAGAGAAAATCTTAAGCAGGCTCCATGCCCAGCATGGAGCCCAACATACAGCTTGATCTCACGACCCTGAGATCATCGCCTGAGCCAAAATCAAGAGTTAGACGCTTAACTGACTAAGCTACCGAGGCACCCCTGCTGTAACCTACTTTTGATTGCAAAGGTTTGGTGTTTTGGTACACTGTGAAAATTCATTAGCATTATGGTTTAGGCAGACTCCAGAGTTCCTAATTTAATAGGTTTGGGTGGAGCCTGAGAATTTGCATTTCTAACAAGCCCCAGGTAATGCTGATGCTTCTAATTTAGGAACCACATTTGGAAAATCATTCCATTGTGTTAAATGGGCTTTTGAGATCAGTCCTGGGAACCAATGCATCCCAAGTTTCAAGCTACTGACATGCACAAAGTGTCTTCTAGAATTTATGCTGCTAGGTGTTAGTTGATGTAATTGGATTTACTTAGCCTGGATCATTTACCATAGGAAAGTATACAGCTAATGGAGAACATGACCAAAATAATTAAGAACAAGTCAAATCAGAGTTTCTGAACTCATTGCTTATAAACCAGGAATCCAAATTCTGCCTCAATTTTTCAACTAAAAATGGAGAGTCTGATAAGTTTCTCCAGTGGAGAAAGAAAAATGGAAGGAGAGATGCTATCTATGGGTTATTTGTAGAAAGGGAATTTTCTCTAATTTCAGGTGTTGGGTTGCTATCAAATGAAAGATACTAATTTTTTTTCCAGGTAGGTTTCCCCTTACTTGATCTAACCTTACCCCAGATGCCATGTAAGGAATTAGGTAGAAGGAAGACGAGGATTATTTTTATTATTTATATTTTAATTATTCATAAAAAAGTGGCCACTTTTATAAGAATATGCAATGGGAAAAAGATAATCTCTTTAACAAATGGTGTTGGGAAAACTGGACGGCTACATGCAAAAGAATGAAACTGGACCACTTTCTTATACCATACACAAAAATAAACTAAAATTGGATTAAGGACCTCAGAGTGAGACCTGAAACCATAAAAATCCTAGAAGAGATCACAGGCAGTAATTTCTCTGGCATTGGCTATAACATTTTTCTAGATGTGTCCTGAGGTAAGGGAAACAAAAGCAAAAATAAACTATTGTGGCTAGATCAAAATAAAAAGCTTCGGCATAGTGAAGAAAACTATCAACAAAACTAAATGACAATCTACTGAATAGGAGAAGATATTTGCAAATAACATATCTGATAAAGGCTTAGTATCCAAAATATGTAAAGAATGGATACAACTCAACACAAAAAACCCAAATAATCCGATTAAAAATGGGCAGAAGATATGAACAGACATTTCATTAAAGAAGACATACAGATGGCCAACAGACACATGAAAAGATGCTCAACGTCACTTATCATCAGGGAAATACAAATCAAAACCACAATGAGTTCTCACCTCACACCTGTCAGAATGGCTAAAACAAAACAAAACAAAACAAAACAAAACAAAAAAAAAACCCCCAAGAAACAAGTGTTGGCAAGGATGTGGAGAAAAGGGAACCTTCATGTACTTTTGGTGGGAAGGCAAACTGGTACAGTCACTCTGGAAAAGAGTATGGAGATTCCTCAAAAATTAAGAATAGAATCACCATATGATCCAGTAATTCTACTGCTGGGCATTTACCCAAAGAATACAAAAACACTAATTGGAAAGGATATATGCACCCCCATGTTTACTGCAGCATTATTTACAATAGTCAGATTATGGAAGCAGCCCAAGTGTCCATCAATTGTGGATAAAGAAGATGTGGTGTATGTATGTATAGACATATATAATGGAATATTATTCAGTCATGAAAAAGAATGAAATCTTGTCATTTGCTACAACATGGATAGAGCTAGAGAGTATAATACTAAGTGAAATAAGTCTGTCAGAGAAACACAAATACTACATGATTTCACTCACATGTGGAATTTAAGAAATGAAACAAATGAACAAAGGAAAAAAGGAGACAATCCAAGAAACACATTCCTAACTATAGAGAACAAACAGATGGTTACTGAGGGGAGGTGGGTGGGATGATGGGTGAAATAGATGATGGGGATCAAGAGTACACATATCTGGATGAGCGCTGAGTAATATATATAATTGTTGAATCGTTGTATTGTACACCTGAAACTAATTAACCATTGCATGCTAACAATACCAGAATTTTATCTTTACATATTTACCGTAGATTTCTAATGCCTTAAAGAAGCTCTAATGCTTTAAGAAATTTTCTGGAAACCTTGAAGAATTCTAAATGAGAGAATTCAGGAATGGGGCAAGAATGAAACTAACATTTATTGATGGTCGTTATTATTAAGTGCAGGCTACACTTCCGTAACAAATAGACCCCAAAATGCAATGTCTCTAAAAAAATAAAACTTTGTTCTTGCTCACACAACAGTGTAGACTGGGTATTCCAGGATGCTGGGGTGCCTTGTGGTAGCGGGAGGAGTGGGAGTAGGAAGAACGGGTGGCTTTGGTCCACACAGTTATTAGGGACCTAGGGTGCCATGTTCAGTGTGTGGATTCAAAGTCTGTTTGACATTGTGCCAGCCCGTGGACCAATTGCTGTGACAGAGGAATGGAATGTTGTTTGGCTCAGCCTAGACCAAATCATCACTGGGGTGGGAAGTCTTCTGGGGAGCGCTGAGTAGACATGAACAATCTTTAATATAAGATCCTTATTCCTACCCAAACTTCCTTCACAGAAACCCTTGTAAGCTTACACATTTGTACCTTCATGTAAATTAACACATGAAGATAGTATTTTTTTCAAACTTAAAATCTTAGTTCTCTATTTGTGGTAAAGGCTTTATTCATGATGAGGAAGTTCAAGGATTAGACCCAGCACATGGAAACTGGTACTTCAGGTTGAATCGAACTTATGGGGGCTGCTAGGAGCTCCAAGAAAGTAACTTGGTGTAGACAGATGGATCTGGGTTTGAATCCGGGCTTAGTAACTGAGTAGGTTTGTAACCTTGGTCAAGTTGCTTAAATTCTCTGGGCCTCAGTTTTCTTGTGTGTGGAGTGGTGAGAATTTCAGTTTCCTTGTGAAATATTATGAGGAGTGAGATAAAATATATATAGTGCCCAATGAATGCAGATTCTCTTCCCTGAAATCACATGTCAAATATGGCCACCATTCCTCCTACATATAAGGCTACTTCTGATTACCAAGAATATATATTAACACATCTTTCCTGACAGTCCCAAAACAGATCTATCTTCTTAGATTTGAACAGTTTATAACACTTTAAATGCTCTCATTAGAAGTAATCCTTCCAATGTTCTCATAGGATATGGATAATTTGGGTAATGTCGAATTGTGACTTTTTTCTCTTTCTACCATATCCCTGTTTTGTCTTCATCTTTCCCCTTAGCTAATAAAAAGATCAAAATTAATTAAACTTTTCAATGTATCAGCATAGCTCTCAGAGTAAGTGTTAAGATAAGGACACTGAACTTTTCCACATGATAACAGCTCTATAACCTGAACACAGATTAAATGCCATAATCTTTTAGCCTCTGGGAGGTTAATTACTGCACCAAATGCTCCTAGGCTAACAGGGTTTCTTACCTGAAGAATGGGGATATGAGTGCTATTTTATGGAGGTTATCTGAAAGCAGCTGAGCAGGACTCTGACCAGGCATGAGGCTTTAGGGGGTGTTCACACTCTGGGCAGTCTCCTCATGAAGATGCTAGCTGGTCCATGGGTCTGGACAAACCACCATTAGAAAGGGAGGATTATGGTGATCGCCACTTCCTAGCCCCCCGGGGAATAGTGGTAAGCATTGAGGCTGGTGAGTGGGCTGTGAGGAAGGTAATATGTTGCTACACTAAGCTCTCCTGCCATTTTTTTCATTTAGAACCTGGAGTGTTTTAGTTTTCTTTGAAGAAGAAGGCTTGGGTTTATAACTGGAAGCATGTCTTTTAATCTCACACCATGTGGATGCTGCTTTAACTCACCCCGAAGTGCACCTACGGGCTTGTGAAGCAGCAGCTCTGGGTTCTGCTCTCCCAGCTGTGGACAGCCATTTTATGAGGACATGTTGGCTCTCTCATTTGACAGATGATGAAACAAAATTGACAAAAGTTGATGATTTTTGAAGTCTTTATGATCTATTCTTGCCAACTGTCTGCACTCTACCTGGCCTACACATGCAGCATTCTCATATAATGCATTTCATTTCTATTGACAAATGTTGACTCTTTTAAGAACCTGATGCAAAGAAAGAGCTCATGCTCATTCTGGTCAGTATCCATGTCCTGCTTTTATAGCTTACTGACTTCAAATAAAGATGCAAAATGAGCTCGGAAGGAGCAATGCACATCCGATCACATTACCACTAACAAGGCTTTCACAATCACAAACATTTCTAGGTTCCATTTAAGGACCCATTTATATCAGTGATCTCAAACCCTGCCAGATTTCAGGACAGCCAAAAAGCTGGATGTCCTGTGAGGTTTGCTGGGATGGGATGTAACTCACCAGAAATACATCAATTACAGTAGATCAGACCTCAAATCTGAATGACTGTAGGTTTCTGCAAATGCCCTTTTACTGGCAAGAAGGTGGCTTCTTTGAACATGTTAAGAGTCCTGCAACCAGAGGCAGATTTACTCTGAAGCCAAGTAAAACTTAGCAATGTGGTTACAGGATTGTGGTTTTGAAAAATTTGCAAAAATAAATAAATAAATATATAAAATAACATGGTCCGTTTCCACTCTGACTTCCTTCCCATTGCGCCTCCTCTTGAATTGGGCGGTGTTGAAATGGCTGTAGGGATTTTTGGGTTCTGGCAAAGGGAAGTTGAATTGGGGATGCATTTATTTTGGGTTTAGAGGGATAGAGTTATGTGGTTTGCAGTCACTTTGGTGTGTAGTCATTTTTAGCCATTCTGGTGAAAGAATGACTTCTAGGAATACTTTTGCAATCCACTGAGCTGACACACCCAACTTTGTGAAATATTCATTTCAGGGCTAGAAGTAGCACCACGATATGGACATGCCCTGCAGTGTCTGACACAAATAGCAGGTGGGTGGTGGAGAAGTCGTATGATTAGAAATGTCTTTTATAAAGTTAGATGTGAGGGGTGCCTGGGTGGCTCAGTCGGTTAAGCACCTGCCTTTGGATCAGGTCATGATCCTGGGGTCCTGGGATCGAGCCCCATATTGGGCTCCCTGCTTAGCGGGGAGTCTGCTTTTCCCTCTGCCCCTCCCCCTGCTCATGCTCACTCTTTCTGTCTCTGTCTTTTAAATAAATAAATAAAATCTTAAAAAAAAGAGCGAGATGTGAAAATTTTTGAACGGAGGGTTTGCTTTTCATTAAAGCCTAGTCAGAATGGAAGTTCTCCCTGTCAGCATGATTCTCGATAATGCTGTGTACAATTATAACTGTACTATACATTTTCTCTTTTGATGGGGATTCAAATTTATGAGAATTACCATGTGGTATTGCAGCATCTGTAGCAGTACTACTACCTGTCCATACATCTGTAGGTGAGGTTGCATGCTTTACCCATTCCAGAATGTTGCAGTGGACCTTTAAGATCCTAGTGTGCATTGCTCTGCTAAAATCTGGTGGTTCCAGATGAAAAGGCACACAAAATTGAGCCTGGTTCAACCAACAGACAGAAAAAAAAAATCAAGAAACAAAATGACATATATTTAACATATGTGATATAAGAACAATTTGATTTATATTGTGATTATACTTCAACTATACTTTAATTGTATAGTGACAATTAAAAATATATATTTTAAGTTTCTTATGTATGCCTTAAGATTAATATTGTATAACTTTTCAGAATATGTGGACAAAAATACAGGAAAGAGAGGTATATCACAAAGTCAGTTATAAATATATATGTATTTTTCTGGAATTTATAATGTTTGTGATGTTAGATAATACTCTTTTAATTTTTTTAAAGAAGGCCCCTCAAATTGTAAAAAGCTCAGGTCCCTCAAACCTGGATTTGCCACTGTTTGCAATGTGGGAAGATGTATAATAGTCCCAGGTACATGTGGCTTACAGTATTCTAGATCTTAAATCCTAGGTTGAATTTTTTTATGTTTAATGCATTTGGTATTCTAAAGAATTAGAAATGAACAGCAGAAAAATTATCCTCCTATCTCCACATCCTTAACACTTTAAAAAAGTCAACTCTAGAGTCTACTTGTTAATTTCTAGGTCCCTCTTTCTCTATTGCTGCCTTCAGGGGAGAGTACTCTTTCTTGGTACCCCTGAAGCCAGGGAGGGTGGTGTTCATTTTGCTCTCTCATGCTATTTCTAGACAATTACCCTTCTGCCATCTTGTAAAAGATTCTCCTCTTTTGAGATTCGTTCTACCTACTATGTGTCCTCTCCTTCATGTCATTACTGAGCTTTCTGCTTACTCCCTCATAATCATCAGACTCCTGGCTCAACGCATGGTGAGTCTAGGATGTTTCAACGGCCATATGACATACTCAGCAACGTAGCTGTATTGGTTAATGTGGCCTCTACAATATACTATCTCAAATTTGGTGGCTTAAAATGACAGAAATTTATTCTTTCACAGTCCTGGAGGCCAGAAGCCTAAAATCAGCATCACTGGGCTGAAATCAAGGTGGCAGGTGTGTCGGCAGGGCCACACTTCCCCTGAAGGTTTTAGGATAGAACCTGTTTCTTTCCTCTTCCAGCTGCCAGTGGCTGCCAGCATCTCTAGGCTTATGGCCACATGATTCTATCTCTGCCTTTGTGGTCATATTGCCTTCTCCTCTTCTGAGTATGTAAAATCTCTTTGCCTCCTCTGACAAGGGCACATCTGATGGCACTTAGGACTCACTCATATAATCTAGGATAATCTCTTCATCTCAAGATCCTTAATCACACCTTCAAGATCCCATTGTCCCCTTTTGCCATATAAAGTGACAGTCACTGGTTCCAGGGATTAGGATGTGGATAAATTTGGGGGGCCATTTTTCAGCCCATCACACTAGCATTGCATTTCCACGTTCCTCTGTCTCTGTTCCAGTTCAGCTACCCAATTCCTGGACAATATACTCTGAGGACCATCATAACCCAGAACTGTTCCACATTACAGGACTAACCACAGCCTCCTCCCTTCTCTGCCTCATCCCTACTTCTCCCACATTGGCACTCTGACCTCATAGAGACTTCTGGTTGCTGAAATCCTCAATTTCCTCCCAAACTTTTGACTCTAGCCTTTTTTCCTTCCTACCTGTCTAGATGCTTCAGCTGATTGAATACCTTGAACTTTTCTCTCCCCATAACCCCTGATTACTTGCCTCCTTTCAGAGGACTGCTCCAGGAAATCCTCAAGCCTGGGACTCACATGACTGGGGACATGCTTGGCTTCTGTGCTTGGTCTGCAGGGTCCTCATGGAAGGAAAGTCACAGAGCCACAGTGACTCCACTCTCTGGCTTTGGCACCCTGCTTCTCTTCCATCTGTAGTGTTCTGTTTCTTCTTTCATCTGTCTGCTGACTAGTCTTTCTCAGAATATGTTCTGTGGATCTGTTCTATCGGAATCTCCTGAAGCTCTTGTGAAAAGAGATTCCTGTGTCCTACTCCAGACCTATTGAATCAGAGTCTTTGGGGAGGGGTTTAGAAAGTTTCATTTTCAACAGGTCCCTGCAGGTGAATTTTTTTTCCCCTCTCAGTCTATATTTTTTCTCAGGTGTTTTTCTTTCCAGGACTTTCTACTACATTAACACCAGTAGTTAAAGAGGAAAGAATTTAGTACCCTTTGGTAAACACCCCTCCCACCCTCCCTGAGTATCCCTGACCTCCTCTGGAGACACATGGATACCCCCGTGGCCTGGCATCTAAGGGGTTACCCACTCCTGTTGTGATGGTGGGGTGAAGGTCCTTGCCATGCTATTTAAATACTGCAAATACACCCTTACTCTCTGACTTTCCTTGACATGGCCCTTTTCCAACTACTGTCTCTCCTTTCTCTTCCCTTTCTAATATAACTTTGTTAAAAATGTCTCAATCAAAAAATAAAGAAAGAAAAAAAGAAAAGTAAACCAAAAAATCCCAAACAAAACAAAAAAAATTATCAGAGCAGACAATAGAAAGTACTCTGGCTAACTCAGGAGGAAAGGGTTTTAAGGGAATTATCAGAAGGTTGGAGAGAGGACTCAGGGAGCTAAGATGGCAGCCAATACTCTGGTGATGATCCAGAGGTGGGGGGTTCTGCTTCCCCCCCAATGCCTGATCCAAGAACATAAGGATGGAAAAGGGACTGTTACTGATAGTCCTCTTCAAGATACAGGATTTGCCACCCCGGCAAGAACTCCAGGAGATGGTGCAAACTCACTTCTAAGATGGCTCCTAAAGCATGGAAGTAGTGATGGCCTACACTAAGTGAGATGCGGTATCAGAATTGCCATAACAAAGGATGGAAAAAGGGGTTCAAGGGCTCAGAGAAGTCAGCATGCTGGAGTGGATATACTGTGAAAGGTTAGAAAATTCACCCTATGATTATGTTAAGTCTCAAAGGATGCAGTATTTCGCAAGACAATGCAGAATTCACTGGTGGGAGGGGTGTAAGCATCACCAAGAAGTTTGGTGATGGCTTGTCTCTGTAGGCCAGGCCTGATGGTGGGAGATGCTGCCACAGAACCAGGCACCTTGGTAGCAAAATCTTAGACGAGAAAACAATAGAGCCCAGGTGTCAGTGATTAACCTCCAGGAGCCGGGTGGACACAGTTATTATAATGAATAGCAAGTATGGAAGGGAGGGTGGTTGCTAATCTGTAGAGTTCTGGATGGTTAATAGAACACAGAATTTCTAGGGACAAAATAGATGAGCAGTGACAAGGGTACTAAATCTGTACCATCAAAATAAATCAAGCATGGATGGTGTATTCATTTCTTAGGGTTGCTGTAATAAGACCACAAACTGGCTGCATTAAAACAATAGAAATTTATTTTCTCAAAAGTTCTGGAGGCTAAAAGTCTGAAATCAAGGTGTTGTCAAGGTTGATTCTTTCTGGAAGCTTTGAGAGAGAATCTCTTTCTTTCTTCTCTCTCAGCTATGGTGGTTTCCAGGAATCTTTGGTGTTCTTTGGCTTGTTGATGCATCACTTCACTATCTACCTCTGTTGTCACATGACATCCTCTCTGTATGTCTCCACTTTCACATGGTGTTCTCTCTGTGTGTCTGAGTCTAAATTTCCCTCCTCTTATAAGGACACCAGTCATTGGATTAAGGCCTCACAGTGGTACAGAATGATCTCACCTTAGCTTGATTACCTCTACAGAGACCCTATTTCCAAATAAGGTCACTTTCTGAGGTTCTAGGTGGGCATGAATTTTGGGGTATAGTATTCAATCCAGTAAGGATGGTCAGAAGGCTGAGGGAAGTTTTCATAACAAAAGTCACAATCCCTTTCCCATTTTCTAGACCTGAGCCAGTTTTGGGGTCTGGAACATATTGGCTGAAGGAATGATCCTGCAACACCACAGGTGTACACAATAATGATCCTCCTAATCCTTCTTTAAAGGGGTCTACTATCATTTACCTGGGTAACTAAGCACTGAGCACCTAAATATTTCAAGAATTATTGGACACAGAATCTTAGTTGACATATATACATGGAGCCTCTGAGTATCGTCATGGGCCTCCTGTTAGAGTGTGGGCATACTGGAGCCAGGTAATAAAGGAATGGAGTTCTTGCCACAGTGGGTAGGTTGGGTCTGGTTCACAGTGGGAAAATTAGGTCTGCAGATCCATCTGGTGGTCATTTTGCTGGTCCCTGAATGTATAATTGGGAAAGACATATTTGGTTGTGACCCTGTATGGAATCCTTGGCTAACTGAGTCTCCACATGGCATCATTTGGAGACCAACAAGTCATTTGCTGGGAAGTTGACTACATTGGATTCCCTCCATATTTAAAGGGATAATGATTCATTCAGATAGGAATAGACACATATTCTGGGTATGGATTTGCGTTTCCTGCCTCCAGGACCTCTTCTAGCACCACTATTTGAGGGCTTATTAAGATTCACTGGTATGGGGTCATACATACCAAGACATCAAAGGACCCACTTTTTAGCAAAGGTGTGGGAGAGGATCCATGGCCATAAGATTCACTGATCTTATTACATATTGCACTACTCTGATGGCCTGATAGAACATTGGAATGGACTGCTAAAGGCACAGCAAAAGTGCCAGCTTGGAGGTAATACTTTAGAGGGTTGTGTCATCCTCCAAGACACAGTGTATCAAAGAACACTATACATGTTCTTTGGAATCAAAGAACTTTATATGTGGCTGCATCCTCAATAGGAAGAATACACTGGACTGAGAACTATAGAATGGCAGCAGACCCCGCTTACCTTCATTTTCAATGAACTACTTGGGGAATTTGTGCTTCTCATCTCCACAAATCTGGGCTCTGCAGGGTTAGAGATTGTGGTCCCCAGAGGGGAAACAATTCTACTAGGAAGGGTCTACAAGGAAGAGTCTCATTGAACTACAAACTATGATTACTACCTGAGCCCTTTGGCCTTCTGATGTTCAGGAAAAAGAAAGGGGGTCATTGGCCCTAACCATCAGGTGGTGGCAGGCTGCAGTTACACAATGGGGATGAGAGTAATATGTTGGCCTCAGGTGATCCATTTGAGTGCCCCTTGGTGTTCACTAGATCAGAATTGATAGTAAGTGGACAAGTGCATCAACCTTGGCCTGAGAAGGGCATAGTGACTATTGCTGAGATATTTCAGGGATGAGGTTCTAGTTCACATCATCAGGGAAGCCACAGAGACTAGCAAAGGTGGTAGCTGAGAGTGAAGCAGATTTAGAATGGGTAATGAAGGAGGGAAATGATGATCAGCTGTGGCCCCAAGACTAGCTGCAAGATGGGGTGTAGCTCATCCTACTACTTCCTCTCAGATTTTGCTCAGAAGAGAGATTCATTGGAATCTTCTTTAAAAAGATTTATTTATTTTAGAGGGAGGAGGGGCAAAGGGAGAAGGAGAGAGAATCTCAAGCAGACTCCCTGCACGGAGCCCCACCTGGGGCTCCATCTCACGACGCTGAGATCATGACCTGAGCCAAATTCAAGAGCTGGCCATGTAACCAACTGAGCCACCCAGGTGCCTCTCCACTGGAATCTTAAAAATCATTGCTTTAATTTTATCAGGAGGATAGATGAATTCTTTATTTGTTATCTAGTAACAACTAGAAATATTAAATTTTATATTCTAATTTTCCTCCCTCCAACAACCCCCCTTACATCACATTCCTCTTGAAGTTGGGAATATCTGCAACAGGCAGCAGGGAGTAGTGTTGGTCTAAGTCTTGTGTTTTCTTCTCCAGAGAGATTTGTTTTTGAGTATCAGCTAATATAGACATATCTGTTGCCAAATGGGACAAGGGAGAGATGGCGGGGCATCAAAGGTTGGCCTCCCCCAGCCTGGAGCTCTAAAAGTCAGCTGATTCAGGAGGGCTAGTGATAGCTGGGTCCAGGCCCTTTAAAAGACAACAACCCAAGGAGAGGCAACATAGAAATGACAGCTTGCACAATGGGAGGGAGATCTGTTTGTACTGATTTTGGGGTGTGTTGGGGGACTTCTCTGTAAAGAAAGAAGCTGGCAGTTGCCATTCTCCTCCCCTGCTCCCCAGTATAAACACAGAGCCACCTGCAGGAGACTGTGCTGCACAGACACTTGCTACCTAACCTGCTAGCAGTGTGCCCCGCCCTTGAGTTCTCCCGAGGACTTGCCTACTCCAAGCCTGCTGGCCTCGGCCCCTGGCTCAGTGCAAATTTTGTTAATGCTGTGCGTGTCCCACCCAGCCCCTGCCTCTGCAAACATTGCCTCTGTGGCCACTGCACTTTAGGGGATCTGGCCTCGGACTAGTGGCTCAGCTCAGATTTTGTTAACACTACCACCTGGCCCCTGAGCTCTTTTGCAGTCACCCCTCCTCAGAGCCAGCCTACCTGGGTCTCAATAACATCACAGAGAGCAAGCACAGCCCACAACAGGCAAAGAGTCAGTGCAGACATCTACACTGAAAGGAAAAGTGACTCAAACACAATCATAGGATACAAGCGACACACATAGGAGACTCCCTTGAAGTGCCAGGTTCTGGAGAGCAGGGTACACTGCACTGCAGGACACTACAGGACCTCTTCTTCATAAAGTCACTGCTCTTAAAAGTCAGGATGTAGCTGACTTTCCTAACACACAGAAACAAACACAGAGAGGTAGACAAAATGAGGAGACAGAGAAATATGTCTCAAATTAAAGAACAAGACAAAATCACAGAAGGAGAGAGATCTAAGCAAAAGAGAAATAAGTAAAATGCCTGATACAGAATTTAAAGTAATGATCATAAAGATACTGGACTTCAGTAAAGGGCGGAAGACTCCAGTGAGACCCTTGACAAAGAGATAAAAAATAACATATCAGAGATGAGAATCCAATAAATGAAATTAAAAATACAATAGATGGAATAAATGGTAGGCTACAGGAAGCAGAGGCACATATCAGTGACCTGGGGGATAGAGTAATGGAGAGCAATCAAGCTGAACAGGTAAGAGACAAACAAATACTATATAATGAGAAGAGACTTAGAGAACTCAATGACTCCATCAAGCATAATCACATTTGCATTGTAGGGATCCCAGAAGGAGAAGAAAGAGAAGGGGGGAGCAGAAAATGTGTTTGAAGAAATAATAACTGAAAACTTCCCAAATCTGGGGAGGGAAACTGAAATCCAGATTCAGGAGGCACAGAGATTCTCCAACAAATTCAGCCCAAGGAGGTCCACACCAAGACACATAGTAATTAAAATGGCAAAAAATAGAGATAAAGAAAGAATTTTAAAGATTGCAAGGGAAAAGAAGACAGTTACATACAAAGGTAACCCCATTAGGCTATTAGTTGATTTTTTAGTGGAAACTTTGCAGGCCAGATAGGAGTGGCATGATATATTCAAAGTGCTGAAAGGGAAAAATCTGCAGCCAAGAATATTCTATCCAGCAAGGCAATCATTCAGAATAGAGGGAGAGATAAAGAGTTTCCGAGACAAACAAAAGTTGAAAGAATTCATGACCACTAAACCAGCCCTACCAGAAATGTTAAGGGAGACTCTGTGAGTGGAAAACAAAAACCGTAAGTAAGACTAAGAAAAACAGGAAGCACAAAAGCAAAACAACAACAACAACAACTATATCTGTAAAAAACAGTCAAGAAAAGAGCAAAATGAAAGAATGTAAAATATGATACAAAATATCTGAAATGTGGAAGGGAGAGGAGTAAAGAATGAGTTCAGAATTAAGTGGCCATCAGTTTAATACAGGTTGCTATATGCAGTAGATGCTCTATATAAACGTAATGGTAACCACAAACCAAACACAGTAATAGATATGCAAAAAATAAAGTGTAAGAAATCTAAGTATATTACTAAAGAAAATGAACAAACAATGAGAAAGAGAAAGAGAAGAAAGGATCAGAAAAAAACTACAAAGGCAATGACAAAACAGGTAACAAAATGGCTATAAATACATATCTATACTTACTTTAAATATAAATGGATTAACGCTCCAATCAAAAGACATTGGGTGACAAAGTGAATAAGAAAACAACACTCATTTATATGCTGCCTGTAAGAGACTCATTTCAGACCAAAAGACACTTGCAGATTAAAAGTGAGGGGATGGAGAAATATTTATCATGCAAATGGATG